>NC_069500.1:1065539866-1065853199 GCF_027579735.1 Bombina bombina | reverse complement strand
ATAGCTACAATGTAACTATTATTTATATTGTAGCTATATTAGGGTTTATTTTACAGGTAAGTATTTAGTTTTAAATAGGAATAATTTAGTTAATGATAGTTATTTTATTTAGATTTATTTAAATTATATTTAAGTTATGGGGGTGTTAGGGTTAGGGTTAGACTTAGGTTTAGGGGTTAATAACTTTATTATAGTGGTGGCGACGTTGGGGGCGGCAGATTAGGGGTTAATAAATGTAGTTAGGTTGCGGCAACATTAGGGACAGCAGATTAGGGGTTAATAAATATAATGTAGGTGTCGGAGATGTTGGGGTCAGCAGATTCGGGGTTCATAAGTATAATGTAGGTGGTGGTGGTGTCCGGAGAGGCAGATTAGGGGTTAATAACATAAAGTAGGTTGGGGTGATGTCTGAGGCAGCAGATTAGGGGTTAATAAGTGTAAGATTAGGGGTGTTTAGACTCGGGGTTCAAGTTAGGGTGTTAGGTGTAGACATAAAAAGTATTTCCCCATAGGAATCAATGGGGCTGTGTTAAGAACTTTACGCTGCTTTTTTGCAGTGTTAGACTTTTTTTCAGCCGGCTCTCCCTGATTGATTCCTATAGGGAAATCGTGCACAAGCACGTTTTACCTGCTTACCGCTAACTAAGCAACGCTGGTATTGAGGTGAGATGTGGAGCTAAATTTTGCTCTCCGCTCACTTTTTTGTGTCTAACGCCGGGTTTCTAAAAACCTGTAATACCAACGTTGTCTTAAGTGAGCGGTGAGAAAAAAGGCTTGTTAACACCGCACATCTTACCGACAAAAACTCGTAATCTAGCTGAAACATTTTTGAGAGTTTAAAAAAAAAAAAAAGTAGTTATTCCTTTTCTGAATAAAACTTTTTGTTTTCATCATTAGAGAGGCAGGTCTTAAATACTAAGGGCTAGATTTATCAAAGCTGAGGCGTACAGGGGCAATTTTGCGCTCGCGTGCAATCCCGCCCCCTGCCCACGCACAGCCAATCACAGCGCGGGCAGGAGGCGGGTCAATCTCCCCGGTCGGACCTCGAATGCGGAGATTGAATTTCGCCACCTTAGAGGTGGCGAAGAGGTTAAAGAAGCGGCGGTCTGGTGACCACTACTTAATAAATTACGGCGAGCAAGTTCTTGTGAGAACTTGCAGCCGTAGGGCTTTGGTAGTCCATGCTTTTCCTGGAAGTTTTAGTTACACAGATCTTACCTTCACATTTTTAATACTTAAAATATATCAGTGTGTTCAGAGGAATAGAAATCACTTTGAACTTTTAATTTAAAAAGTTTAGTTATGCATAGTAAAACAACTTTGCCTTATACTTTATTTATTTTGCCCACTTTTCATGTAATTTAGTAAAAAAAAATGATGACATTTACAATTTTCATAAAAGAAAGAGCACCTGCAGACTTCCAAAGGCTAACCCTACATACATATGTCCTCCCAATTGTTAAAACAAAGCACTTTAAAAAAAAATGTTTTTATTAATTTTTATATGCTTATAACATAAGCCAGTAAACTATTTTTACTTACTTCAGAGTGTTAGGTAAAATATAAAGTTAAAATGATGGCAATCTCATATTCCTCTCCAGTATTAGTGAATAAAACCAATGCATTTATAGTTCTTATATATATGGTTGCCTGATGTATATATGTTTTGCTTAACTCCACCAGTATCCCCGTTACCCGTTGTCCAGTAGTTTGTGTTAGACAGCAGCTCTACTCGTACATAATGTGTTTTGTTGGAACATTTTTTCAATTTAGTTTTTTCTAATATTATTTAATTAGGAATTATTTTTTTTGCGTCTCTTTTAATCTTCAAGTTACTGTAAAATGTGTTTATGTAAATTCAGCTATTTGAATCTGTGTATTATTTCCCCAATTAAACATTCAGATTCTTACAAAATAAACCCTCTTCAATATACCAACGACCTTTCTATATAATTTGTGCATTTCTTTTATATTACAGTGGACTATCGATTATCTATTTTGGTTCACATTAAGTGTAATTGTCCTTGAATTATTTATGCTTGCAGGAATATGCTAATATGAACTTTAAGTGATAGCTGAAATGCAAGAGGAGTAGAATCAAGTGCAAAGGAAATCATACTACTGGACTGGCTTTAGATGCCAAACGGGGCCTACTCAATAAATAATATATAAGGATCTAGTACAGAGATGAATATAAACCTCATAACCTGGCATATGTTGCATTTATTATTACAATAATAGGTGATAACATTTCATTATGAATTGGGCTGCATTTGTCCCTATGCTAGAAAACCATTACCAGTATTATTATGTAGCCATTATGTTTAGAATGGATTTCTCTAAAATATATATATTTATACTTGCGATTCTCCTATAGTGCCTAGAGAAATATTATAAAAAAGTTTCAGTTACTATAGTTTAACTTGCTCATGAAACTCGCACAAAAAAAAAATCTTTAAGAAAAACAAATTTAATTTGGTAAAATGATATATTATTTGGACAGATTAAAATGAAAAAAAGTAAATAAATCACTTAAACACTTTACGATTATATCATGTCATTGGAATAAATATCTCTTAAATATAAAGAGCTCAAAAAAGTACCAAACACACCAACTATAACTAAAGCCCAGCAATAAGGACAGCAAGTGGCCAGTCTAGGTTGGCTATATAGTTGTTATTATCCCTAATAAGCCATAAAATAAAGGATTTAACCTTCCTGTGTATTAAAGACCCAGAACTGAAAAATATATATAAAATGTGCTAAGTAGTGACAGATACATCTCTCCAAAGATACACTATACATATTAAAAATATTTTTAAAGACAATGACAAAAAATTCATACAAAACAAACATACGATTTTTGACCAATATAAGCCTGTATTACAAGTGGAGCACAATCGATACTGGGAGAAGCAAAATAGCACAAACTTGTGGTAACTGACATTCCCTATACTTCTAATACAAGTGCAAACCGAACCTCACACTCATATTACAAATTGACGGTTAACCCAAGCAGTTGATCAGTACTTCCATTATCGCGTGAATGTTTTACCAGAGTCCAAAGCTCTGGTAAATAAATATTGCTTCTAACAGAGGGCTGCTAATGCAGTCGAAAACTGTTAGCAGATAATCAGAATGTGCCCAATAATGATTATCAACATCACATATCAAATAAATTAGCTAGTCAATTTTTTTTTTAATATATAGTAACAGACTGCCTGTCTGTCTGGGACTTCACCTGGATAGTCTCTCTAGGGATTTAAGGAAACACATCCAAAGCCAATATTAGGATTGAGTCCTTGCAGCCTGTTATTTTTAGTTCATCAGCAAATCTCCAGTAAATTAAATAAACAGCAAGTTTACAACATACAATTGAAATAATAGCGATAGTCTGTTCAACACTGGTCCATTCCAGTGTTTTGCACGCCAGCACTTTCCTTCACCGCAATAACACAACCACCATCAGTACAGATTTAACAAGACTGTTATACCCTTAGCTCACCTCAGGTGAGCTAAATGAGACTCAAAAACTCAGAGAGAAAGATCCAGTAAAAACTGGCCTAGGTCCTGTACAATCAATCATTCTGATCCTTGGCATTACCTGTATTATCCCACATATCAGGGTAGGAATTCCTTGAAACACTGGGTCTTAAATACAAACTATCTATAACTCTGCCCAGCACTCTGCCACATACCCCCCCCCCCCCCGCTCTGACCTAGTGGGATGAGAAACCATGGATATAAATTAATGAAGCAGGACAGGCATTAACATTTCTATGTTTAGCCCCAGTCCTTTGTTCAACCATAAAATTGTAAAATTGCAAGGCAGGGAACCACCCTAGCATTCTTTATATTTATTTTTACTGCTCAAGGTAGCATGGCCAGTGACTAATTTGAATTTACAGCACAGGAGATAATATTTTAGAAACTCTAATGCCCACCTTGATGACAAGACATAAGTGCAGTCAGGTAATTTCCCTCTTGGGGAGACAATGTCCTGCTTAGATTAGATCCACTGTATGTTCTACACCATGAATTTCCTGAGATAATATTGCTCCCCAAACCAATATCAGAAGCATCTGTCTGTACAAACAAATTATTTAGAAAAATCAGGGGCTACTGAGACAAATTGTGTTATATTTGATATTCTGTTTAATTAAGGAAGTCATTACAAAATCTTAATGTCCCATCAACTTTTGGTACCAACACAATTGGACAATACCACATACTTTGTGACTTCTCAATAATAGCATTTTCTTAATTTCACCACTAATAGCTTCTTCCTGACTTCAGGTATTTTATAAGGTTTAAGGTTTATTTTTACATCTGGTTCACTATCAAAATCATGTTTAAGAATATTAGTTCTACCTGGCACCACAGAAAACACATCATTATCTCCTTCCGAAAAATCCATAACTTCCTGGTCCTGATGAGGAGACAGTGTTTTCGTGAATATTGACCCCAGGAAAGTTATTACCTGCTGTTGTGGTTAAACCTCTCTGTCCTCCAAGGCTTCAGTAAATTAGCATACTATATCTGATCTGGTTACCTTCTGTCTGGTTTGCTCATTTATAATTAACCTCATTAACTTGTTTAATAATCTCATACAGGCAGTGACAGAAAACAATAGAACCTGTGTTCTACTGTAGGACACCAATACCAACACCCTGCCCCCTGAGTAAAAAAAAATCTTAGTCTAGCATTGCTGGGCCTCTTGGCTTTCTGCATATGTTCCTTTACTATGGGATGACAACTGCCATTCTATCCAGCATCTGGTTTATGGAGCCTATCTATCAAGCTCCCGAAAGAGCTTGACGTCCCATGTTTCTTGCGAGTCTTCAGACTCGCCAGAAACACCAGTTATGAAGCAGCGGTCACAAAGACTCTGCTCTGAGCAGGCGGACAGGTATTGCCACAATTCAACCCGATCGAGTACGATCGGGTTTGATTGACACCTCCATTGCTGGCGGCCGATTGGCCACGTGTCTGCAGGGGGCGGCGTTGGCACCAGCAGCTCTTGTGAGCTGCTGGTGCAATGCTGAATACGGAGAGCGTATTGCTCTCCGCATCAGCGAGGTCTTGCGACCTGATCCGCCCCTTGTCGGATCAGGTCTGTAAGACCTTTGTTAAATAGGGGCCAATGTCTTCAATAACACTGCAGAATGGGTTGAATTCTTGTTCACAAGTTTTTTGTCTATATTTAGTAACCCTCGGGATGTTGTGCATATAGAAGCTTGAAAAGGGGAAGACAGTGGATGCATGTGGCACCTCCCATAAAAAGTACATCAAATAAGGCAATGAACTAAACATTTTTTCCCGTCCTTATCAATCACTTTCCTCAGCATAATTTTTTAGGATTTTTATTGAATTGTTCTACCTATACAGTTAGTCTGGGGAATGATAAACAATTTGTTTAAGTGGTTTAATCTGGAGAAGCTTAAATAACTCTTTCAAAACCTTTTACATAGAAGGGAGTAATCTGGTCAGTCAAAATTTGTATTCGGATTGCCTACCCTGCTAAAAATTTGCATTAGTTCATTTGCAGACATATTACCATATAGTATTGCTTCTGGGTATTTGTGACATAGTATAAAATTCCTACCCCGCATATATTGTACTCCCCTGCTGACTTTACCAGTGGACTTACCAAGGCTTTCAAATAATCCTTATACTACAGGTAATGGTACTAGAGGTCTATTAAATGCCATAAAAGGGACTGTACACTGGGCACTTAGGGCAAGACAGGTAGTAATCAGATATTGAAGCAAAAACCTCATTCCAATAGAAACTTTGTAATACTCTATCTCTGTTTTTTATGCCCAAATGCCCTCCCATTATGTGGCTATGTTTAAGATTTAACACTGTGTGTCTAAAAGGTTGAGGAACTAGCACTTGTTTTAATACACCATTGCCCTTTATTTCAGCTCTGTAAATCAAATAATTTCCAACCTTAATGTAAGATAGGACTAGGGACGGGCGAATGTGGTGAAAGTGCAATTAACTTGGTAGAACGAATAGTCCTGTGGACAATCTTTTTGGACAATTATACGTTGATAAGAATGAAAACCCATTAAAATTCGGTAGTCAAATGTAATTTCCGGTTTTTAAATGTTACTTTTATTTTCCAATGTTCATAATTAGATTATTGCATAATTTGAATATTACATTAAAGAGAGCATTCGATATACTATTACAAATATATTGATTCGAATATTGCATAAATTATATTGAATATTAGATTTAAAGATCGCATTAGAAATACTATTACATTAAACAAATATAAGAATGTTGCACAAACATTCGAAATGTGAAACAAATGAATACATGTGTTAAAATTTGTTTCATTTTTCAAATGTTGTAAAACATTCGCTCATCTCTAGATATGACCCTTTTTGTCTGTAAAAAGAGTTTCATTAGAAACCTGAATTATTTTTTGAGCCCCTGCCAGAATGGGGTCTTCCCATTGTTTCTTTCGTAAAGGATAATAGGACAGAAATCTGAATTTGAGATTTTTTTTTTATGTTCCTGTCTGCTACCTGACCTGGTTCTTCACTGCTTTAAACATGGCTGCCGTCAGGGGGTTTAAATAAATCACTGAAGTTGGTGGCCTAGTGTGTCAGGGAGTCCTGGACTCAACACCAACTAGACTTTTTTTTTTAAATGGCAGCAGCCCTGCAGTATTGCTAGTACCCACGGGTTCCCTATAGACAACGTACAGCACAATTTGTAGTGTGCACAGTGACCCAAGTACTTTTATTCCTTTATTTTTAAAAATACATTTTTATTGTGCCTTTGTGTGTTACAAGCATGTATCTCGCACAGGCATTTGTACATAGAAAAGGAGTAGGTGGGCAGTGATTGCCGGTATGCTCACAAGCTGTAGGAGCTGTTTTCTAGGGGCCAAATTTCAAGCTCCGAATGGAGCAGCGGTCTAAAGACCGCTTCTCCATAACTTGTCCGCGTTGCTCTGAGGCCGTGGACATCTATATGCCTGACCCTATTCGATTGGGCTGATTGACACCTCCTGCTAGACGGCCGATTAGGGCAGCGAATCTGTCAGGGGGTGGCATTGCACAAGCAGTTCACCAGAACTTCTTGTGCAATGATAAATTCCAACAGCGTACTGTTGTTGGCATTTTCATCGATGTGCAGCGTATATGATCCACTATATCGGATCATGTCCGCTCGCACCTTAATAAATAGGCCCCCTAGTCTTGACTCTTGAGGGCTGCTAGAGAGCTACAGTGGGGGATGCAGCTTGTGCAGGGCAAGCCCCTGCTGTTACAGCTTCTGCATGTGTTGTGATCTGTGTTGATGCAAGCGAGTAATTTTCAGTTGTTGACTCAGCATGGTTAATGTTTCAAATGTTTACCAGAACAGAGAAGACATACTTGGTTGTCACGTGCGGCTTGGACTCATTCTGGATAGGATGTGTGAGAATCAGGAACTCACAGACAGATTTTGCTGAACATCCAGCAATAGCTGGAAGTTCCTGGAGTTAAGCAAAGGGCCGAGGAAAGGGACAAGAAAGACAAAAGTGGAGAAAATGAAGCACATCCCGGGGGCATGTAACGCCTAATAATTTGGAAAGGCATTGAAGAGGAGTTGGATTGTTTTTTTTTCCATAATGAATATTAATGACAGTAATCTTAATTTACCTACACATGTAGTAGACACCAAATCCAACTCCTATATTTAGACATTAGGATTGAGGATTATAGAATTTTGACTGACACATTTTAAATCTGTGGATGCAAATAATTACATCCATGCCACTAGTTGCCATTTGGATAAATTGAAACTGGATATTCCAAAGAGCCAATTTATGAGGATCCATAAGAAATGTAACACTGAGGAAGATTATTTAGAGCAGTCGACAATTTTAACAAAAAAATTTAAAGAAAGAGGTTATAATCTAATATAGAAAAAGAAAAACAGGCTTAAAATTTCCTAGAGAAGAATTATTGTGTGCTACTTAAAACAGACAAGAAAGATTATTTTTACCTTTCACTACACAATATAATAGTATAAAAATGTAGTTAAGAAAATATAAAAAAATATTTGCCAGTCCTGAAGAAGGATGATATTATATGACCAGTTTACCAAGTTACCCACAAATAGTATACAAAAACTCAAGAAACCTCAAAAATATTTTAGTACCTACAGATCTAAAAAGAAGAATCATATAAATAAACAGAAAGACTATGTAAATCCTGTCGACATGCAGAGAAAGAAAAACATTTAAATTTAAATCAACAGGTAGAGAATATAAAATTAAAGGGACATTGAGATGCACTGACAAAAATGTGATCTATATGTTAGAGTGCAAATGTGGGGTTCAATATATAGGTGAATCGGAGAGGCCAGTAAGAAACCGTATCAGTGAGCATCTCTCATCTATTGAAAATATGGATGAAGAGAGAAATAGGGATTTACCAGTGCCTAAACATTTTAAAAAGTGCAATGGTGGTGATTTGAAATGTTTTAAATACACCATCATATATAAATTGAGTACAAATTGGAGAGGTGGAGATCCTCATGGTGCTTTTACTAAGATTAGAAGCTAAATGGATTTTCAAATTAAATACATTATCTCCTGTATAATGAAATATTCCAGAATCCCATCCATAGATAAGTTTAAAAATCAAACTTTATTCTTCCATAGAGCTAAAAACAGTAAGACAGGAGGACTTTTTCAATACATTATCTCCTATAAGGCGGAATATAGATTTTGATTTGGGGAGATTTTAAAAGATATATGTGACGGATTACCCGCTACCCCAACTGGGTAGCTCCACCAAGGATTCTCCCAGTACCTGGAGCCAGCCACTATGTAGCGGAGAAAGTGATTTTACCAGAAGCCCACCCAAATAACTAGACAAACTAGCATTCAGGTGAAAATGCGAAGTACACTTTATTAGGAAACACACACTCCATTTAGACACAAACTGATCTTGATAAGAGTGTTATCTAATCCCTCAAATCTCCCGCCCATTCCCGCCCCTCCAGACAGGTTGGCGCCACCATAGTGTCCATTGTTCCCCAGTGTCCAGCAGTACAGGGATGGTGCATTCGGGGTGGTCCCGGGGGAGCGGCGGCACTTCCAGGGTGTCATTGGGAAGCTCTTGGTCCCCAGCTTATACAGTCCAAAAATCTGGGGGCCAGAGCTGATGACCGTCTAACAGTATACCAAACAGGCCGCTGGAGACTAGGTGATGAGGGGGAGTCAGAAACCCTGGTTCCCATGGGAGCTCCTCCCTGGCAAAGGACCGCTGGAGCAACCTGGGTTAAAGAGGACCAACGGTTCCATGGGGCCAGCCAGCCGAAGAGCGGTCTGCTGAATAAATCTCGGAAACCCCCGGTTCCCAATGGAGCTCCTCTCCGGCAACTGGCCCACCTCTTGTCCTCCCCAGGGGTACCAATCCCAAGAGAGCAGCTCTTGGGACAAGGGGCCTCTAAAGCGGCCAGAGGTAAAATTTCCCGGAGGGTGCTGGATACGGCGGCCGGTAGTTCCAGGAGGCCCGGCCGGCCGGAAACAGGGATAGGTCGGTCCAGAGACCAGCTCTTTCAAGATTAGTTTCAACATACATTTATCACAAAAGGGAAGGGTTTGAAGATCACGGTTGATCTGAGGAGCCCAAAACTGCCAAGAAACAAGAGGGGGTGAGGTAGTTGGGGGAAAGCGTTTAACCCTTGCAGCCCGGTATCCGTGACAATATATAAGATAAATAATTTAATGCGCTTATATTATTATTATTATTATTTTTATATTTATGATATATCTTTATTCAATGTTAATTTTAATAGATGAACTATATATAGGTCTCTTATATTGGAACATATGGCCTTATATGTAAAAAATTATGTACAATTTGAAATACTATAGTTGGTCTATCAAATTTAGAAAATACGATAGTTCAAAGTAAATTGTTTTATAAAAGATAAAAAGATTTTGAGATATTAGGTTGTACAGTATCAGAAACGATTGTTGTAAAGGACTGGTTCTATTCATGTATTTCAGAATAGTATGTCACTTTAAAGTGCTGCTATTTAAAGGCTGTACATGCAGTGTTGTAGAAGAAAGGAGAAATCTGAAACGCGTTGCTTTTTTTTGGTCCTATGAGGCTTCCATAGCTTGAAGGATTTTGACACAGCCGATCCGATCTGGCTTTTTACTGCATTGTACGGAGCTTGACGGCTAATACTCTACAGGACATCTTCGGTATCAGGCGAGAAATGCTCTTGTCCTTGCGAAGCTGATGTCTGCTTACCTAATTTTGGATATACTTATACTTTTGCAGTGAAGTATATTGCATTAAAAGGAGTCTTTTGATTTACTTTCAGAGTACACTCCTCATTATCAAACTACGGATTACCTGGGGACATACACATATTACATTTTGTGGACTTTGAAAAATCTTTTCATATATTGGACTTTGAAAAAAGTATTTTATGTCAAAGAAGTATTTTATGTCAAATGTGTTTTTATGAGATGTCATATCAATTTTTATGTGTATTTGTTTTAAAGGTGTACACATCTTTTAGCTAAATATAATTTTATATTTTTTTTATTTAAGTGCATTAAGTATTGGCTTAACTTGTATCTTTCAATGTTTTTAGGGATATATTTTTCTTGATGTTTATATAGTGCTTAGTATCCAGCACTTTTTCAGTTTTTATTGCTTGTCTAAACTGAAAACACGTCATTCTTGTTGTTACCTGGGTGTCTAAACTGTAACACACCTCAATTCTTGCTACCTGGGTATCTGGACTGTAAAACACCTCAGTGTCAATTTACCAAATGTAGGGCGGACATGATTCGCTATAGAGAACTATGTTCGCCTGACATCGCTAAATGCCGCAGCATACGCTGTCGACATTTAACATTGCACAAGCATTTCTTACGAACGCTGCTTCTTAACTGCCGTTTCTGGTGATCCGGAAATTACGGGCAGATAAAACAGCATCCGCTGCTTATTAAATCCGCCCCCTCAGCTTTTCCTACCTGGTTGTCTGGACTCACCTCATTCTCATTACCTGGGTGTACAGTATGTACTTTGCTGCACTACATCATTGTTCATGGGTTGTTTGCAATGAATTTGTA
Organism: Bombina bombina; assembly: GCF_027579735.1. Classification (NCBI taxonomy): domain Eukaryota; kingdom Metazoa; phylum Chordata; class Amphibia; order Anura; family Bombinatoridae; genus Bombina; species Bombina bombina. Next base: position 1,065,842,092 of record NC_069500.1, on the reverse strand, counting down.
TTTAACAAAAAAAATTTAAATTAAAAAATAATAAAAAGAAAATTCACAGGTTATAAAATTAATAACTCCAAGTCGGAAGTCTTATGGTTAAGCCGCCATGCCTCGGTGACAAACTCCTACCCCTTTACGAAGTGCCTAAACTCACTTACTTACTTACTTAGGTATACACTTACACAAAACCTCAAACAAGTTATATGATTTAAATATAGCAAGTCAATGTACCTCACTTCAGACACTGCTAACAACCTGGAAGAACCTCCCTCTGAGCTTCACCGGCCGTGTAAACTTACTAAAAATGTCCCTACTTCCAAAGCTTTTATAGCCACTGCTTATGCTGCCACTTCTGATTAATAAAATAGATATCAAAGGCTTAGAAAAAGCTATTGGCATATTCTTATGGTGGGGGAAAAGACCTAAAGTGGCAGCATGTAAACTGCATCTCTCAAATGGAGGGTTGGACTACCGAATATCAAATATTATAATTGGGCTACTTTGCTGAGATTAGTAACTGACTGGCAATTTAACACAACCCAGTTTTATGACCAAACGTTAAAAGAATCAGTGACTGCGCCCTATGCCCTGTCTTATCTCCCATTCTGCCCAACAAAGTCTTTACCACCACAAGTCAAGGATGGTATTCTATACAGAGACCCTCTTAGGGCCTGGACCCTTGCCCATAGAATGCTACAATTCCCACAGTCTTGCCCGAAATATATACCCCCTGATCGGAAACAGGGATTTCCCTGCAGGAAACAAACCATGCTCCCTTTATGACATGGTGGGAGAGGGGATTTGAGAGGGTGGGAGATACTCTGGACCCTTTGTTGCACACTGTCAGATCCTTCCAAGACTTAAAAGAAAAAATTGAACTTCCCAATTCCCAGTTCTATGCGTACTTACAGTTCCGAAATTATATCAGAGAGTTGTAAAAAAACAACCCAAATTTTTGGACTCCTGCACCCTTCATAACTTCCCAAATGGCGTTAAGTATGGGCCACTTTTCAATTACAGACTTTTATCAAGAGCTCCTCAGACAACACACACTCAAAATCCAGGGTGAAACGCTAGAGAGACTGCAGCTGGATATCACTAATGATATTACCGCCCACAATCTTAAAAATAGTCTCAAACAAGCTAGGAAAGCCACTCTATATCTTACACTATGGGAGGGCCAAGTTAGACTACTCAACAAAGACTACATTACTCCCCGCAGATGGGTATAGTGGAATCCCACACACCCAAACTGCTGCATTAAATGTCACTACCCAACCCCTCCTTAGTTAACTATTTTTATGAATGTTTAAAAGTCAAATGCTTTTGGAGCTGCCTACAATACTGGCTTAAACAACAATTGGCCATAGACCTTGTATTCACTCCCACCAATATCTATCTTTTCAAATGGGCTAATATCCACAGCAAATTACACCCCCTACTAATGCTATTCACCTTAATTGCCAGACAGTGTATCCTTTCTTTATGGTGCTCGAGACTTTCTCCATCTATAACACAATTTAAACACCGCTTATACAAACACATATAAACTGAACAACACGATGTCCTTCTAGACACCAAACGCAGATTATCCCCTTTTTTTGAGAAAATTGAAGACTTTCATAGATACATTACACTGGGAGAACAAAGACAAATCTTTAAGCCTTTCCTACAACACAAACTCATGCTGTAAACTACACTGGGAGGAGACTGGGCAGCGTTATATGAGGTTCCACCATCATCTAAGCCCAAGTGCGACCCTGAAAGGATTCTTATTGAAACTCTCTTCTAAACTCCACCCCCCCCCCTTTTTTTTCTCCCTATATTCTAGAGATGCAATATTGCTATATGACTCACTAGATACTGAGGAAACAAGAAAGCTTAAAACCTAAATGTTTTTTTTAGGTTAATTGGTTTATATGTTTATTTGTTCTGTATTGTTAAAATAATGAGGGATCAGTACAGGTACTCATTTAATATACATTTCTACCTTTTTCAGATCTACTTAATGATATAACTGCTTAGGTTGTAATAAAATGCAAAATAAGGCAACTAATGTTATATCTCTCCTATCTATGTTGTAAACTTTAAGTGGAAATGTACATTACTTATACAAAGATGTATTTAGGCAATGATCTTGTACCTGTAGTGATGTGTGACCTCAATAAATAAAAAAAAAGTATTTTTAAAAAATAATAATTAAAAAAAGTTCTTAATATGATTTACCATTACTAATTGTTTTTTTTTGTGTTTTTTTATTACAAATATACCTAGAGTTAAAGATTCACAACCACACATTCTGAATGTTCGAATAAAGTAATTAAAAGGACAGCATGCTGTAAAATTGGTCTCCCCTTAATGAGAAATGGTCCTTTAAGTTTATTTTTCTACATCAATTAACTGTTTTTGCTATTTGGTACCATAAACCCATTTTAAATGAACAGGCATCCTTATCTTATCTTTAAATAAACATTTTAATATATATCTCTCTAACCCCACGTTAGGAGTGTCATATATTTGTTAGCTTCTTGTTTACATCTCCTTTCTTTAACAAGTTTTGAGAAGTCCAGTGTAGATGAAACTGGTAGATGAAAAAAAAAGGTAATGTAGCTATTTCTTATTCTACAACTGGGAACGCATTAAAGCTGGCGGAGGAGGAATATGCAATACACTGTCCCTTTAAGATCTGATAATGTCAGTGTGTAGGTGAAATTGGCAAAGACAGCAATTTAAAATGACAAAATAATTGTAAAGGAGATATTTGTAAACAATACAATCCAGTAGTAAAAATGGATCACTGGGGGGGGGGGTGCTTCTGAGCAGCAGCCATGAAGGCTGCTTATTTTAGAGGCTGAAGAGTTGAGTCTGTAATTCCACTGCATATTGCTCGACAGTGGTATCACCCAAGATTGCCTATAACATATTTAACATCTACATAGTCTGTGGAATAATTTGATCTGCATTGTGAAGCCAACTTCAGCCCTAAAGTACTGAAATGATGAGATGTGCTGTGGTGGCCTAGAAGAGGTTCCGGTCTTTATCTTAACTCCCCCCACTGGTGATCCGGGTGTAACAGCTTATAACACTGTGTTATTGTACTTGAGTGCAGCTAAGACAAGATACTATCGTGCAACATTTGAAAGCTCTTGTTATTGCAGCTGAAATTGACTAGTTTTGCATAATGACAACACAAGAAGTACTTTGTTTCTACATGTGTGCTCTTTTAAATAATCATTGGGCAACTGGCAGTGATCCCCCTGACAGCTCCAACTTAGCTTAGTGATGCTAATTCCTTAAATCGTGGAGGAGTCCTACCCACTTTCCTTGCTACTACTAGTGGGGACTCCTCTCTAGAGGATGAACCTTTGGATCCCCATATAGCTGGTGCTACAGGGATTCAGGTGCTAGAGAACACGGCAAAGATAGGCAACCCTTGGTTTGCCAGAGATGGGGAAGCTGAAGGGACTGTCACCAGTGATTGTGGGAAATTGCTGGTGACTTGTACACAATTGCTGGTTCTTGTTCAACTGGAAAGGGAGATACCTAGAGGTTCAGAGGAAGAGGGGCTCTCTGTATAGAGAGGGAAACAGCTCAGTTATCTATGGCTAGCCATGAGCTGTACTAATGTGGATACGAAGGAGATGAGAAGCCCTGCTCAATTCTGTCCTTAGCCCTAATCAGCCTCACTGGTTTATGGTGACTATGCAAAATGTCAAGACCCCTTCTACACTTGTACAATGCCTACAACAAAGGTTGGCAAGAAGTACAATTTCAATGTTATCTATGTGGAATCCAGGGTGGCTGCTTGCAATGAGACCAGGAGTTTATAAAACTGGAGTGGGGTAAGATGGACTTTACACTTATTCACTACCTCAAGAGTCTTAAACACCTGTGAACATACGGACTTCTGCTTCTTCTGAGAAGTGTTTATCATAGAACCAAAGGGGGACAACCGAGTGGGAGACTTCTCAGCTTTAAGGTTTTTAAACGTGACCAACACCATTTAGCTATTGGGGTATTCCTTTAAGTTATTTAGTGTTATAGAATGTTTGCTGTTGGCTAGATTTGTTCCAACTGGATGTATAGGTAATTTTCCCCACAGATATAATTAGAGCTAATTGGTTATATGTACACTGTCTTTTTAACTATGAAGACATTACACACTGCTATTTTGTCCTCTTTTATCAATGGATACTTAAATCAGTAAAAATGGTGACATGAATGTTTTTTTTCTGTCTGCATCTCATATCATTGATATTGTTTGCTAAATGGGCATGTTAAACTGTTTGTCTCAATATAATTTATTATATATGTAATAATTCTATTTTTCAATCTTTGATCTTTAGGTTTGTGGACCCCCGAGTTTAGGATAATTTTGTTTTGATGGTTCCTTGTGTTGTTTTCAATACTAACCAATTAGTGTATGATCATAGAAAAGAACCTAATGAGTCAGTAAAAGCATCATTTTGATTGCAATGAGACATTTGTTCTTAATAGTTATATTTAGGTGGGCCATAAAAAACACATTATTTACAATAAATGAATTTTAAAAAGGTATAATAAGCCATTTTACAGTATCATCCATATCAATTACACATCCTACACATGCCCACTATACCCATAATGCCCCATCTTAAATGTATTAATCAATAATGCGGTAATAATTTTCTTTCTTTTGAAAAAAAAAAAAATAACATTAATTTCACAACCTCTAAATATTTCTGCTATTGTCACTACATCACAACATGAGATGCCATATTTTCAAAATTGCATCTATTACATACTCACATTTTTTATCTTGATATTTTTATATTTTTGAAAACTTGTAAAATGTATCTTGAAAATGGACAAACACCCTTTATAATTCCATTCATTATAATACTTTAATATATACACAGTGGCCCAGATTACTAAGTAGAGCACAAATATATAAATGCTACTGTGCATTATCGTCACTTGAGAGCAATCAATAGTGCTTCTGTTTTTGTGCTCATATTTCATGTCACACAATATTTTTTAAAACCAGTGTACCCTAATGTCTGTACGTCAGGTGCATCAGGTGCACTAAATCCCCAAAATAACAGACTTTTATAGGGGCTCTGTAAAATTCATGTTGGCTGTCACTTGAGCACTTCATGCAGTTCTTGGCTATACTAAAATAATGAAAAATGAAAAAGGGGAAAGAAGCACTATTTTTGCAAACTTAGAAACCATAATGGGGGAATGTATTGGGTGCCATAATATGAGAGATAAGGGTTAACCAAATGTAATATTAAAACTTAACTTTTACTAATTCACAATAAAAAGTGAAGACACACACATTAAAATAAGTTAAAAACATATACATATATCTGCTCCCTGTGTGTTTGGTGTTACGTATATGTATTATAAAAAGACTGGATTAGCACAGTATCTTTAATAAGCATATATAGGGCAGTCAATCCATTAACTCAGAATGCTATGACCGTAAAAGTCCCTATCTTGTGTACAGCCTTACGGGCTTACGCTATATTGTAACACTCCTATATGATTGATGGAGCTACAAAGTTATCACCATGCTTGAATTACTTCCAAATGGGTTATCCACAAACAGATTAGGATCCAGTACTGTGTAATATAACATTACCTATAGGAGAACCAGATTGACACAGTGTCATAATAAGCATGTAGATGGTAGTTAATCACTTAAATTAGGGTGCTATGACCAAAAAGGTCCCTATCTTATGCACAGCCCAACAGGCTTAGGCTATACTATTATGGCACTCCTAAGTAATTATTGAAGCATATTAATTATCCCCATGCTAAAACGACTTCTAAAGTAGTATTCCACCAAAAAATTAGAATCCGGTACCGTGTAATAAAATATTACAGCGGGTAGTTAAATAACTGCTCCCTGTTGTTGTTGTTAATATAGCTCCTATTTAACTTCCGCTGTAATATATTACACGGTACCGGATCCTAATCTGTTTGTGGATAATATGTGCCTAAGATATATATGGGGACCTTCAAGACCCCGCATAACCTCAAAAATACTACAGAAGCAGTTTGGCCAGGGAGGGGTTGCCATGCCCAGTATCCAAGGATACTATGAAGCTGCCAGACTAACTCATATATCTGCTTGGGCAGGGAACGGGGAACCGCAGAGGTGGAGAGATGCGGAATCCTCAGAATTGCGCCCTGGACTGGAATTGGAGGACCTCCTATGGATCCCAGCTCATCGGCTGAAGGACATGGGGTTCCACAACCCCATTATAAAGGACAACTTGAAAATATGGCATACTATTAGACATTTGTCGGAATTAGCCCCACATCCATCTCCGACACACTCAATTCCTAGCTTATTGATAGCCCTCCCGAACATGCACTCTTCACAATAAAAAGGCTGGAACATTCAATGGGTTGCTCAGCTTTACCCTTCTGGGACACTTACCCCTCCACAAAGACTTGATTCTCTGATACAAGATCCGCCCCCCATGGGCGAGGTTTGAATACACTAGGCTATATAACTTCCTACTATCCTGGGGCTTCCCTAAAACAGAAGACAGACGCTTGACTGCTTGGGAAAAACTTTGGAAATCAAAAACAAAACTTCCTAAGACTATATCCACACATTACAACTTAATTCAGAAATCAACAAACTCTGACAGAATTTGGCAACTTAAAGCCTGGGAATATGACCTATCCATAACCATTTCTGAAAATGACCTACATAAAGCCATAACATTGACCAAGAAAACATTACATTGTGCAAACTCCATTGAATCCCATATGAAGATTCTCCTTAGGTGGTATTACACGCAGGCTAGATTATCTCAGATTTTTCCTCTCTCTTCTCCTCAGTGCTGGCGTGGCTGTGGCGAAAGAGGCCCTGACCTGCATATTTGGTGGAGCTGCCCAGCTTTGACATCATGCTGGAATAATATATTCGACATATGTAAAGAAATGGGCTTGTCACTGTTGCCTAGACCAGAGATAGCCCTCCTCCATATATTCCCAAAATCCACACCCCCTGCGAGATCTAAACTAGCTATCTTACTATTTGCTGCCATGAAACTCGCTATAGCAAGTGCTTGGAAACAGACATCGCCCCCAGGCATAGCAGAGGTAGTTCATAATGTTAAATATTTTGCTGAAATGGAAAAAATATTTATTCAAGAATGGACAGAGAGGACCTATACTGGTCTATATGGGACCCATGATTCCATCAGCAGGAATACCCTAGATAATCAAAGTGTAACTAACTCATATACCCTTACCCTCTGATACTAGTAGACCTTCAATCCCTCTATTTTTATCCCTTTCAACTCTCCCTTCCTCTCCAGGTCAAGATGTAACCCCCCTCCCTCCCCCCCCCCCATGTATCCCGCCCCGCCTGGATAATTTATCTCAACTCGATGTTGTTAATAGAGGTTTGCATAATATTTGTTATTATATACAAACTGATTCTTGTATTTATCATTACAGGGAGTGCAGAATTATTAGGCAAATGAGTATTTTGACCACATCATCCTCTTTATGCATGTTGTCTTACTCCAAGCTGTATAGGCTCGAAAGCCTACTACCAATTAAGCATATTAGGTGATGTGCATCTCTGTAATGAGAAGGGGTGTGGTCTAATGACATCAACACCCTATATCGGGTGTGCATAATTATTAGGCAACTTCCTTTCCTTTGGCAAAATGGGTCAAAAGAAGGACTTGACAGGCTCAAAAAAGTAAAAATAGTGAGAGATCTTGCAGAGGGATGCAGCACTCTTAAAATTGCAAAGCTTCTGAAGCGTGATCATCGAACAATCAAGCGTTTCATTCAAAATAGTCAACAGGGTCGCAAGAAGCGTGTGGAAAAACCAAGGCGCAAAATAACTGCCCATGAACTGAGAAAAGTCAAGCGTGCAGCTGCCAAGATGCCACTTGCCACCAGTTTGGCCATATTTCAGAGCTGCAACATCACTGGAGTGCCCAAAAGCACAAGGTGTGCAATACTCAGAGACATGGCCAAGGTAAGAAAGGCTGAAAGACGACCACCACTGAACAAGACACACAAGCTGAAACGTCAAGACTGGGCCAAGAAATATCTCAAGACTGATTTTTCTAAGGTTTTATGGACTGATGAAATGAGAGTGAGTCTTGATGGGCCAGATGGATGGGCCCGTGGCTGGATTGGTAAAGGGCAGAGAGCTCCAGTCCGACTCAGACGCCAGCAAGGTGGAGGTGGAGTACTGGTTTGGGCTGGCATCATCAAAGATGAGCTTGTGGGGCCTTTTCGGGTTGAGGATGGAGTCAAGCTCAACTCCCAGTCCTACTGCCAGTTTCTGGAAGACACCTTCTTCAAGCAGTGGTACAGGAAGAAGTCTGCATCCTTCAAGAAAAACATGATTTTCATGCAGGACAATGCTCCATCACACGCGTCCAAGTACTCCACAGCGTGGCTGGCAAGAAAGGGTATAAAAGAAGAAAATCTAATGACATGGCCTCCTTGTTCACCTGATCTGAACCTATTGAGAACCTGTGGTCCATCATCAAATGTGAGATTTACAAGGAGGGAAAACAGTACACCTCTCTGAACAGTGTCTGGGAGGCTGTGGTTGCTGCTGCACACAATGTTGATGGTGAACAGATCAAAACACTGACAGAATCCATGGATGGCAAAGAAAGGTGGCTATATTGGTCACTGATTTGTTTTTGTTTTGTTTTTGAATGTCAGAAATGTATATTTGTGAATGTTGAGATGTTATATTGGGTTCACTGGTAAAAATAAATAATTGAAATGGGTATATATTTGTTTTTTGTTAAGTTGCCTAATAATTATGCACAGTAATAGTCACCTGCACACACAGATATCCCCCTAAAATAGCTAAAACTAAAAACAAACTAAAAACTACTTCCAAAAATATTCAGCTTTGATATTAATGAGTTTTTTGGGTTCATTGAGAACATGGTTGTTGTTCAATAATAAAATGAATCCTCAAAAATACAACTTGCCTAATAATTCTGCACTCCCTGTATATATATGCTCCCTCAAAAGTTATATACCCTATCTATCTTTAATTAGTTCAATAATTTACCTCATGTTATACTACACACAACTTGGTTATTTATTAGGACACGTCTCGGAGGTTAAATATGGAGCTCATATTAGTTAACATATATGCTACATGCATACATGTTCTGTTTCTCCAAAGTAACCCACAAACTAATTTCATTATTCATCTGAGATGTATTGAACTGTTGAATGACATTTCAACTTACTGTTTACTGTTATATTGTTATCACATTGCTTTGATATAACTTCAATAAAAATTATTTTAATTTTTTTTTTCACTTTTTGGATTTTACAACAGAATTTACAGACCCGTTATATATCACTGTAGGGGCTTACTGGATGCCAGAGCTTTATAGAATCTAGCCCTTTGTGTAAGTTTGCCCAGTCGGGAACAGTGAAAGCAGATTAGAAAATACACTAACATTTTTCACACATAATTTCTTGTACATTACAGGTTAAATTGACTATGAACGGCTAACGTGTGAAGTAGCTTATTGCTAAGCATCATTTAATAAGCCTTGGCATAAGGACAATAAATAACTCACATATACATAACTGCTGCTTTGTTTTCAATGGATCTGATTAATACAGTGAAGGTCATATCTTGAAGTAAGACTGATATCTTAGCTCTTAAAACAATCCTATAGAGCCAATAACAATGTAGTTAACAATGCATGTGTTCAGGCAAGTTATTTCTTTAATCATATGCATCACTGAGAAAGCTGTTTATTAGGAACATCTATTTAATGATTGGATGTGTCTTCACTATAGCTGCAGCTGTTTCCTATGATTTACCAATCAATGAATTTTATGTACAATAATCTGTTGACAAATTAAATATCACTCAATATTGGCACATAATTCAGTTTACTATTTTATTATTATAAATATTTATTAAGTTTAATTTACAGCATTCGGTATACAAAGCATGTAATCCAGCATTATTAGTGTCATTCACTACTAGCATTGCTGTGTAATTCTGGGGTAAACCCCTTTAACCCTTTAAGGACACAGCTTTCAGTTTGCTCAATTGTTTTATGACGGAATAATTCCGTCATATGTCCTTAAGAGGTTAAAATCATATTGGTGTTTAGTTATATATGATTTTAATACCTTTTTATATATAGTCCCATCAGAAAGATAGTACAGTACTGTAATCAAGTAATATTTGTTGTTTTAAATAAATATAAAATATTAATTGCATTTTAGAACACAAAATATCAAACCAAAGACACAGGCAGAGAAGATTGTGACATACATATGGGGTAAAAAGTAGTTTTTGATCATTTTATTATAAAAAATATATTAACTAAAAGTTTGGATTCCAAAATAAGTTTGTATTTTGGAATTCAAGATTTGGGGTTTTGTACCTGTTTTAAATATAATGGGCCAGATTACAAGCGGAACGCTAATTAATTGCGTTAGAAGTAAACGTTTTGTACACATCGGGTTGCGCTCATATTATGAGTTGAAAGTAAAAAAGTTAACACTCTTGCAGTAACCCGATGCGCACAAAAAGCCAAACTTAGAATATCACGTGCATGATAACCTATTCCCTCATAGAAGTCAATGGAGAAAAAAAAAACTAACTTCCCACTCATGCGCAAACCTGAACGTATATTCTCATGTGCGCTAACCCAACATAAAAATATGAATATTCTACATTCCATTGTTCTTCACATAGAAAAATATGTTCTATTTATTCATAAATAAATATTTCTACAAATATATATATATATATATATATATATATATATATATATATATATATATATAAACATGATTATATGTAGGTATAGATATATACAGATATATATATATATTACAATATATATTTAAATACTTAGAACATATTCTGCTATGTGCAAAACATTGGAATGTGAAATATTTACAGTAAATACACAGTATAACACTTTATTAAATATGATTATTGCATAAATATGCTTTTAAATGTTTTTTTTAATCTAATTAACTGCAAAGGGCTCCAATCATCGGTCTATATATGTGACCATATTTATGTATGTGTTTATATGTGTATATATGTCTAAATAGACATATTTTTTTATATATATATATATATATATATATATATATATATATATATATATATATATCTACATTCATATACATATTTACACATGTATATGTATATATGTCTAAGTTAAAGCCCTTTGCTTGCCTTTTTTTTCTAAAACCTGAGATCTCATATCTTTGAGCCCTTATAACTTTTTTGTTCAATTTTTTTCAATAATTTTATTAGATGGTGTTAATATGAGTGTAACTGTACTTTTTACTGTATTTTCGATGTGTTTTGTGATTCTTTTTTGTTTTGCAAAACACCTAACCGGAGCTCTGAGGACGCGCTAACCTGACGAGCGTTAACTTCAATTGCACTTAAGCGATTGCGTTTCCTTTCAACTTGTACTATGAGTGCAATTTATCTTGCATGCAAACGCGAAAACCTGATATCGCTTGCGCGCAAATGTTTTTGCTGCACTCGGAATCTGGCCCAATATCCTTTAAATCGCTGTTTAAACAATTATTTTAATAATAAACATATTTTTTTACATTTAATATGTATGTATATCAATATATCTATATAAATATATGTGTGTGTTAAATACTTTAATATATTATACTTGTATTTTGTTGTGCATATATTTTAGCCATAACACTATATTTCCAGAACTACCACTTGTAATTTAAGTGATGATAGTGTACCTTGCACTTTTTATTGAAAGTACTGGACTTGTAGAATAAATAACGCCCATACTAACATTCTCTGTTAAACCTTTTTTTATCATTGATTGTGCAAAATTACTTTTTGAGTTTAATATCTCTTTAAATCTGGTGTGCTGTAAAAAACAGTTGTGCTGTGTAACCAATCAGATGCTGTACCATGGTATTTATCGCTATTGTTTAGAGGGTTATACTCTTGGTATGGAGAGGGCATCAATGCGTTACTATATTTTTATTTTCCAAAATACATTTGTTAAAAAAGTTATTGAAAGTTTGAGCATAGGTAAAATAAGTATATATCAATCTACATAGTACTATGATTAATTCATTAGTATTGGTGTTTTCTGTGAAGATCTTCAAATGCTTAAAATATATTTCATGTATCTCCAAGTGACCTTTATCTTTCCTGTGACTGTATCATCATTGTATTTTTAAGAAAACTGTATTAATAGATGCAAAAAGGGAAATTTGCATGATTTTACTTTTCACAAACATTACTTAGTCATAAATTTCACGTTTTCCTTCCTGTGAGACAGTAAGTAGAGCTTTGTGCCTGATTAATTATAGCTCAAATTTAAAACATAATCACCCTTGTGAAAAAAAATATGCTCTTTAGGAAGGTTGAAATTCATTTTTTTTCTCATTGACACTGTAATTAAGGAGGAAATTCTAGATCATTGCAGGTTATTACAACTGGGAACTTTCAAAAATAACTTTTATTGCTTGAGCAGAAAAGAGAAAAGTCATGTTATGAATGGTGATTGTTAACATTGTCTAAAAAGTAAGGGAAACGAATCACTTGATATTTAATGTAGCATCATACTAGAAATTATGTTTAAATCTAATGTGACAGTAACATATTTTATATTACATTTTATTAAACTTTTACAATTTACAAAAGACTGAAACATGAAGAGAAATACTACGAAGTCAGAAGGAACAATAACAATAACGTTCTCACAATACTGATAATATTGTACAACAGTATGGGCTCAATTATCTAAAGCTCTCTGGGCTTGTAAGGTTTTCCAAGAATTCTCACCAGTATTATAAAGCCCTGGGGCCTGTCTTAAATATTTTCTTTCATGATTCAGATAGAATTTGTTTATCAAATTTTCTTCATTTTCTTGTTATCCTTTGTTGAAAAGTAGAAAGGTAAGTTCAGGAGTGTGCACGTGCCTGCAGTACTATATGCCAGGGGTCAGAAACCTTGGGCCACCAGATGTTTTGGAACTACATTTCCCATGATGGTGAGACACTCTTTAGGCTGTCTAAGCATCATGGGAAATGTAGTTCCAAAACATCTGGAGGCCCAAGGTTGCTGAACCCTGTTATATGCTATATGGCAGCACTAGATGGCCGCACTATTTCCTGTCATGTAGAGCTCCAGACATGTGCACGCTACCTACCTAGATATCTCTTCAATGAAGAATAACACGAGAACCACGCCAATCAGAAGTAAATTGGAAACTTTTTTTAAATTGTATTCTCTACCTGAATCATGAAAGAAAAAATGTGGTTTTCATGTCCCTTTAATTCTATAAAGGCAGTTTTTACCTTGAGAACAGTACGTCTCTTAAAAGGGTGTTCCCCTTTAGGAGACACACTGTTTTTTAGGGAAAAAATAGTAATAAAAATGAACTATTGTAATTAAAATATACAGTAAAATGTATTGTTTAGTCACATTAAAAGTCACAACAAAATTGTTCTTTCAAAATCGTAATTTATGGAAAAATTTAAATTTGTATAGAAATTATGCAAGAAAAAAATGATTTTAAGTGCATGGTTGAAATTGTAATAAAACTACACTGTACATGCAAAAAACAACGTGAAATTCATAAAACGACTTTCCTCACCTCTGCTAGTGGGCGGAACAGGGGCTTTCCATGGGCGTAGCTGAAATTTCTCTGCGAGTTCTGGTGTATTCTTTAAATGCATCCCTCCTGCAGAACTCACAGATTCATCTAACTGAAAGGTAGTGAGATTGTGTCACAATACGCCAAACACTTATTATTCTAAAATAAAAACACAGGTATACAAAATAGAGGCATTAAGCAGAGTAGTCTGATTTGTATTGGCTGCAGGATTTAATTTTAAAAGTGCGCCCACTGCTCCCTGCTAACTTTGCTCTTCCCAGCAAAATTTCCCTTTCCAAGAAGCTCTATTAATTTCTATAGGAAACATCTTGCAACAAGCAGGAACAGCCCCCTTTTTTTAGATAATTCGCTAAGGGCAGCCCCTGTGAGTGTAAGTGTGGTTTTTGACATCTGATCCAGAGAATGTTAGATAATCTAGCCCTATATCTTTTGTGATATAGACAATTGTTACCCTGGTAAGTATACAGTATATTGATATATAAAAACCCATTGAATGCTCAACTTATCCACAGGAATATTGGAAAGCATATATGGATATAACGAGCCATAGAATTATTACATTGGCAATTAGCACATCTAGGCAAGTATCCCTGTTTGCTTATTCCCAGAAGTACTCTGTAAATACAGGTATCCCTCAGTTTACGCCGGGGTTAGGTTCCAGAAGGAATGGTTGTAAATCGAAACCATTGTAAATTGAAACCCAGTTTATAATGTAAGTCAAGAGGAAGGGAGGGAGTTAGGTTCCAGGCCCCTCTCAAAGTTGGCATAAGTAACACCTAATACATTATTTTTAAAGCTTTGAAATGAAAACTTTAAATGCTAAACAGCATTATAAACCTAATAAAATAGTCACACAACACAGACTTTACTTGCATTTTTCTGCAAACAGTTCTTTCTATGCATTCCAATCTGGACTGATTTATAGACAGGAAGATCTTGTTCCTTTGCAAGCTGCTTGATAACTCAGGTCTGGTTAAACTGATTAATTTCAGCTTGCTTGGCTTGCATATCTTTGCTGCAACACAAGCGGACAGCTCCACCTACTGGCTATTTTAATCAATGAACTGCTTCTCAATGCTTTTCAATAGCAGTCACATGACTGAAAAAAAAGGTTGTTATTCTGAAACGGTGCAAATTGAACCGTTGTAAACCAAGGGCCACCTATATTCTTATCAATGCATCAGATAATTCTGGGTAAGATATGCATATTAGATATACAATGGGGCCCATTTATCAAGCTCCGAACGGAGCTTGTGGGCCCGTGTTTATGGCGAGTCTTCAGACTCGCCAGAAACAGCAGTTATGAAGCAGCGGTCTAAAGACCGCTGCTCCATAACCCTGTCCGCCTGCTCTGAGCAGGCGGACAGGAATCGCCGGAAATCAACCCGATCGAGTACGATCGGGTTGATTGACACCCCCTGCTGGCGGCCCATTGGCCGTGAGTCTGCAGGGGGCGGCGTTGCACCAGCAGCTCTTGTGAGCTGCTGTTGCAATGCTGAATACGGAGAGCGTATTGCTCTACTCATTCAGCAATGTCTTGCGGACCTGATCCGCACTGTCGGATCAGGTCCGCAAGACATTTGATAAATAGGCCCCTATATCTTAAGCTTTTTCCTTCTGGTACTGTGTTAAAACACAGTAATCCCATATTGGGGTAAATGCAACAGATGTATAATTTGCAGCCAATATTGCAGCTTATGCCAAAAGAAGCAAATTTTATTTATAAAACTCTTATTTATGTATTGGGATAGAATTATGAAACTGCATTTGCAGCTTTTTTGGCTATGCGGAGGAGGCTAGCATAAGCGGGTCGGCAGTCACATATTTAAAGGGACAGTCTACGCCACTTGTTATTGTTTAAAATATAGATAATGCCTTTACTGCCCATTCCCCAGCATAACCAGTATTGTTATATTAATATACTTTATAACATCTAAAACTCTAAATCTCTGCTGGTTTTTAAGTCCCTGCAGGCCACCTTTATCTCAGTCCATGTTATGAGCTTTTTACAGCAAGACAGAGCTAGTTAATGTGTACCATATATATAACACTGCGCTCATTCCTGTGGGGTTACAAATGAGAGCGCACTGTTTGGCTAAAATGCAAGTCATGCATAGCCCTGAGAAAAGGGGGCATTCTGCAGAGGGTTAGATACTAGGTAAGAGTTACAGGGATGTGATATAACTTGTGCCAAAGAAAACTAAATGAAGGAAAAAGCTAACCTTTCCTAGATATACAGTATGTCTCTCAACATATAAAGAAATAAGTTGAAAGCAAAGTGGAAAAAAAGGAGAGCGTTAAAAAGCAAATCCTAAATACTATATGTGTAATGATAATGATAAGGTGAGGTTTAACTTCCAAATAATTTATTAGACAAAGTGTGAAAGAAATATATATATAATTTCCACAGGTTTACCTATATATACACACATAAGATTGGTTAATCTCAAAATTAAAAACTTCAATAACACATAAAATTGTGGCACATAATAAAAACGGTTATTGGCTTACTTCTAAAATGAATAGCTTACAAGCGTGATATCCACCAAAAACTGAAAAAACCCCAGATAAGACTGAAAAAATGACTTAAGTCTCTTGTGCCCAATTGTAGTGTAGAGCTGCAGTATTATAATCCAAAATATGAGCATTATAGAAATTGAAAATGTCACTGCTATAACAGTGCAACAGAGTGTACCCAAAATACGGAGACATCTTCAGAGTATACCTATGGAAAATACGTTTTGAACTCTCAAAAATGGGTATAATCGGTCTGCTAGTGGTGAGCGGATTGCTCTGTCCCAGTATTCTGATGCGAGCAGAAAACGGAAGCCCAGATGGGCCAAATATGACCCTTTTCTCCAATTGTGTGTATCACAATTTGTACAGGTGGGGATCTGTTTCTTGCTGGAGAACATGCAGCTCTATCTGCGATCCTTCTATTCAAATGTGTTAGATGAAGAAAGGCACAGCTATTTCTCTTTTACTTCAAGCACAACAGCTTTATTAATAGCAACGGTAGGGCTCAAATAAAAGTCCAAACAAATAGATGAATTGTCCAAATCGTCAGTCGTTTGCAGGCTTGTCCAAATCGCCAGTAGTTTGCAGACAGGTATGAATCTGGAGAGCGCACAGCTCTATCTGCTTCCTTATGTTCAAATAGGCGTATAAACGTAAAAAGGCAGTGCTTATTTTCTTTTCCTCGCGAGCACACAGCTCTATTTGCGGTAACGATGGGGCTCAAATGAAAGCCCCAAAACAGTGGATAACTTGTCCAAAAGGTCAGTAGTTTGTAACGCATTTCAGCTCGCTTCCTCCGGCCTTTTTCAAGCTTACTACTGATCTAGGATATTCTAGGTCTTTATATAGCCACTCCTGGGCATGTGTAGTGGATACTTATTTAAATTGGCTGATTGAAAAAATTGCAACACCTGTTTCCAGTCCAAGCTGCAAGGTTGATTTAAACAGGTGTTCAAAGAGAAACAGCTTTTATTCCTTTGGTTCAAAAAAACTTTATGTGTTATACTTTCAAGCAATTTTATAAAAAAAAAAACTAATTTACAAAATACAAACAGTGTGAATCCAGAAAAGGTGTGTATATTGCATGCATACAGTTGTATACAGTTGAAAGGAGGTGGTTATTTAAAGAAACAGTTTAGTGAGAAATCAATATTAAGTCCTTTAGGCTGTAAATTTTACAGTTCAAATATCCACTTAGCTTCTCTTTGGAGTAATGTGATTAACATGTCCCCCCCTCTTTTGTTCTTCCTTATTTTATCTTTGACTATAAAGCTGAAGAATTTTAAAGTACTGTTATTACACAACCTAAAATGTTTGGCTACAGTGAGATCTAAATTCTAAATATCTTACCTCTGAGGAGTTCTCAATTATTATTTATTATTATTATCGGTTAAAGGGATCAAACGGGTAGAGGGCCCTGACAAGAGTCGCACTGTTGTAGTCACCTCTTAAGAAGGTGATCTACAAACAGCTGGACTCTTAGGCTTACGTGCTAAGGGGGTTCAGGGGATAGCAATGAACAGGTATAAAGAAAAATTAATGTAGGTTGTATGCATCCCTGAACAGTAGAGTCTTTAGGGAGCACTTGAAGTTTTCAAAACTAGGGCAGAGTCTTGTGGAGCGAGGTAGAGAGTTCCACAATATGGGAGCCAGTCTGGAGAAGTCCTGTAAATGGGAGGAGGTAACAAGAGAGGAGGAAAGTAGGAGGTCATGAGCAGAGTGAAGGAGAGGGGAGGGAGAGTATCTAGAGACAAGGTCTGAGATATAGAGGGAGCAGTGCAGTTGAGGGCTTTGTATGTCAGAGTGAGAATGTTTAATCCTAGAGGCAAGAGGAAGTCAGTGATGGGATTGGCAGAGAGGTCAGCAGATGAAGAGCGACGTGTAAGGAAGATGAGCCTGGCAGAGGCATTCATTATGGATTGTAAAGGAGCTAGGTGGCAGCTAGGAAGATCAGTGAGGACAGAGTTGCATCAATCGAGGCGGGAAAGGATGAGAGAGTGGATTAAAGTTTTAGTTATGTCTTGTGTAAGGAAATGTCTAAGTTTAAAGATGTTTTTAAGGTGAAAGCGGCAGGCTTTAGCCAAGGACTGAATGTGAGGAGTGAAAGAAGGATCAAATGTGACCCCAAGACATCGGGCATGCGGGTAGGGGTAATGATGGAGTTGTCGACAGTTATAGAGAGATTGGGGTGGAGATTTTGGAAGAAGGGGGGGAAATAAGGAGCTCAGTTTTGGAGAGATTTAGCTTGAGGTAGTGAGAGGACATCCAGGAAGAGATGTGAGAAAGACAGTTAGTGACATGGGTTAGCAAGGAAGGAGATAGGTCTGGTGCAGAGAAGTAGATTTGGGTGAAGTCAGCATACAAATGATATTAGAACCCGTGGAGCTTTATTAGGGAACCTAATGATTACGTGAGAAGAAAAGGGGACCGAGGACAGAGCCTTGCGGTACCCCGACAGAGAGTGGCGATGGGGCAGAGGAGGCCCCAGAGAAGGCTACACTAAAGATACAGTTTGACAGGCAGGAAGAGAACCACGAGAGGGCTGTGTCACAGATGCCAAAGGATTGGAGGGTTTGGAGCAAAAGAGGGTGGCCAACAGTATCAAAGGCTTTTGGTTTTGCTGTAAGTAGGTCGTTGGTAACCTTAACGATTGCTGTCTCTGAGTGATGGGGACAAAATCCAGATTGCAGTGGGTCAAAGAGGAACTTAAATGTAAGAAAATGGGATAGGCATGCATATACTAGCTTTTCGAGAAGCTTTGAGGCAAGACAGAGGAGGGAAATAGGGCGGTAGTTGAATGGGGAAGTTGGAATAAGGGAAGGTTTAGGAAGATAGGTGTGACCAGTGCATGTTTCAGAGATGAGGGAAATATACCGGTGCTGAGAGAGAGGTTCAAAATGTGTGTGAGTATAGGGGTAAGGGTAGAAGAGAGGGAGGGGAAAAGCTGTGAGGGGAGAGGGTCAAGGGGACAGGTAGTGAGGTGAGAGCGAAGTATAAGTATAGAAACTTCTTCCTCAGTAACAGGGGAGAAAGAGCTAAGTTTATGGCTATGTGGGTTGTGGTTGGATCAATGTCAGGACAAGAAGAGCAGTACTTCTACTAACCATATATAGTAGTCATAGTTCTCCATCCGAGGACTTAAAGACCACCTTTCCAGGGCGCATCAAACAAAGGATCAAACAAAGCATTAAAGAAAGGAGGAACAGACATCAATTCACCTGAGGCCAGTCTAAGCAAATCGTATCGACTACTGGAGACAGTTCCGGAACACTGCAATGCACTGTGAGTATTTTCAGGAGACGGAACAGCCATCACTTGGATATACAGGTACTATTGGGCATATTTGCTGAGGATTCCAAGCACTATATGCATTATAGTTGCACTTTTTCACGAACGCTCTAATACTAGAATGTACGCTCACTATCTGGGACTTCACGCTGACATCTAGCTCATTTGAACATTTGAGCGAAACTAACTAAGATACCAACATCAAGTTATTATACATGCAAGAGGAATGTGAGTAAGGTTGCCAGAGTTTTTGGGGACCAGGATTAGGGGAGATGTCACCAGCAGTGTCACGCTCAGCTGCTGGGAAGCTCTGCAGTCCTCTCTGTGTGCTTGATTGACAGGTGTCTGAGCCACCCCTTCCTGATGATGTCACAACCAGGCTTTTTATTTCGGGCTTCCTGTTTCTCCAGTGCCCGTTTGTTTGTTTAACTTTGCGGCTTCTGTGGTGAATTCACTGTGGAATCTCTCTAACTGCTGCTTTTCTGTTGCCAATCTCTTCAAGGACTTACTATGCTGGATTAACCTTCAACCTCCTGATTACCTGTCTCCAAACAATGCAAGTACTGTTTGTTTTGTGAAACTTTCAAACTGCCTGATTACTTGTTGCATACTCTGCAAAGACTGTCTGCACAGTGTTAAACCTCAAACTACCTGATTACATGTTGTTAACTCTGCAAGTTCTGACTACACAGTGTTAACCCTCAAACTGCCTGATTACCTGTTGCATACTCTGCAAAGACTATCTACACAGTGTTAACCTCACACTGCCTGTTTACCTATTGCATACTCTGCAAAGACTGTCTACACAGTGTTAACCCTCAAACTGCCTGATTACTTGTTGCATACTCTGCAAAGACTGTCTGCACAGTGTTAACCCTCAAACTACCTGATTACATGTTGTTAACTCTGCAAGTTCTGACTACACCGTGTTAACCCTCAAACTGCCTGATTACCTGTTGCATACTCTGCAAAGACTATCTACACAGTGTTAACCCTCAAACTGCCTGATTACTTGTTGCATACTCTGCAAAGACTGTCTGCACAGTGTTAACCCTCAAACTACCTGATTACATGTTGTTAACTCTGCAAGTTCTGACTACACCGTGTTAACCCTCAAACTGCCTGATTACCTGTTGCATACTCTGCAAAGACTATCTACACAGTGTTTACCCTCAAACTGCCTGATAACAAATTACCTACTCCTGCATTATTAACTGTTTCCTGTTTTACCCTTCTTCTGTCTGAGTATAAGTGGACTATCCCTGCTCTCCTGATTCTGTGGAAGACATTTCCTGAAACCAGTTCCTTATTCAGAAGTCTATCTGGCTGATATCTTGAATTACTTTGGGCACAGGCTAACCCTGCTCCATATCGTGAGTAAATTGTTTTTTGGAGGTTGTCGTGGGGTCACGTCCTGGATTAAACTCAGAGTGCAAGGGTGTTGATTAAGTTCGCCCTAGCATTTGGGTCTTCTTCTGGACATTTCCTAACCTGACAGTACAAACGGGCCATAATATGGACCCTGATGAGTTATCCAGGGCTGTGGCTCTACAAGGACAACTTCTAGGAAATCATTCTGCTCATTTGCAATCTTTGGATTCCAAGCTTGACCAGATTACTGCTCTGCTACATAACCTCTCCGCTCCTTCTCAAACTACGGCGACTCCTGCTGCCACTGCTACTAGCACCAATGCTGTCTTTACTCCACCTCAACCTGTTGGACAGAATATACCACGAATCCCACTTCCAGATAAATATGACGGTAATCCTGAAGAATGCCGTGGATTCCTTAATCAGTGTTGTTTACACTTCAGAAACAATCCTCAAGTTTTTTCCAATTCTACTTCCAAAATCACCTTTATTATTTCCCTCATGAAGGGTAACATCCGTTACTACAGGATGTGGAATTATTTGTGTCCATTTTTTCTTCTGTTTTTGACAAGCCTGGGAGGGCTGCAGCTGCTGAGGCAGGATTGTTGGATCTGAGACAGGGATCCCTTTCGGTAGCTCAATATGCTATTGAATTCAGGATTTTAGCCGCAGAAACTGATTGGAACCATGGAGCCTTATGGGCAGCCTTTCGCAAAGGACTTTGCGAACGCCTTAAGGATGAACTTGTATTTCGGGAACTCCCTGATTCATTGGAGGGTCTTATCAATTTATGTATTACTCTTGACGCCCGGCATTCTGAACGTCTTCAGGAGAGAGATAGGAATTGGAGATCCTTTGTTAAATCTTCTTTTCGTCCTCCTATTCAAACCTCAAGTCTTTCTAATAATAATTCCCAATCTCCTGAGTCTGTGGAACCCATGGAAGTAGGAGCTATTAAATTGTCAGAAACTGAACGCCATAGAAGGCGTACTCTTGGGTTATGTCTGTATTGTGGTACCAAAGGACATTTACTGAAGGACTGTCCTATCCGGCCAGTAAAAGCCAAGGCTTAACTTTTGATAGAGGGACAGAGTTAAGCCAGAATCCCATGTCTTCCCTCAATTCTAAACTTTTTGTTCCTGTAACTATCTATTTTGGAAACACCAAGTTTCGAGCTCAAGCTCTCATCGATTCTGGAGCTGCTGGAGTATTCATTGATTCAAACTTTGCTGACTCTCTCAGGATTCCTCTTCAAGCCAAGAAACAGTTAGTTAAGGTAACTACTGTCAGTGGACAGCCTCTAGGTTCTGGTATCATACAACATTCTACCATTCCTCTTCTTTTGACTGTGGGTATACTTCATTCTGAAATTATTCGTTTTGATGTCATCTCTTCTCCCCACATACCATTGATTCTGGGGTTACCTTGGTTGCAGCTTCATGATCCAGTTTTCTCATGGTCTAAAGGAGAACTTATTTCCTGGGGAACTACCTGTTTCAAACATTGCCTGCAAAATCCCTCTAAACCATCTTGTCCTGTCGTAGCTATGGTGGAAGTTCCTGAATCATTGCCTAATTACTATCATGCCTTTTGTGATGTGTTTTCTAAAAAAGAGGCTGAGACGTTACCTCCACACCGGATATTTGACTGTCCTATTGAATTGTATTCAGGGGCTCCTCTACCTAAGGGAAGGACCTATCCCCTCTCTCGTCAAGAAAATGTCTCTCTCTCGAGGAATACATAAAGGACAACTTAGCCAGAGGATTTATTCGTCCTTCCTCTTCACCTGTGGGTGCAGGTTTTTTCTTCATTGGGAAAAAAGATGGAGGTCTTCGTCCCTGTATTGATTATCGAGCCTTGAATCAGATTACTGTCAAAAACAGCTATCCTCTGCCGCTCATTTCTGAGTTATTCGATCGTCTTCAAGGTGCTTCTATTTTTTCCAAGTTAGATCTCCGTAGGGCCTACAATCTGGTCAGAATCCGTAAAGGAGACGAATGGAAGACGGCATTTAACACTAGATTTGGTCACTACGAGTATCTGGTAATGCCATTCGGATTGTGCAATGCACCAGCAGTATTTCAGCACTTTGTTAACGAAATCTTCAGAGATTATCTAAATCAATTTGTTATCATTTACCTCAATGACATTCTGATCTATTCGAAAACATTACAGGAACATGTACATCATGTAAGACTGGTACTTCAGAGGTTACAAGACAATGCCCTGTTCGCTAAATTGGAGAAATGCTCTTTTCATCAGAGTTCCATCCCCTTTTTGGGGTATATCATTTCTGAATCAGGTTTTGAGATGGATCCTGCTAAACTGTCGGCTATCAAGGACTGGCCCAGACCAACTACTCTCAAATCCCTGCAGAGGTTTCTTGGCTTTGCCAATTACTATAGAAAGTTTATAAAGAACTTTGCTGACATCACGTCTCCACTCACTTCTCTTACTAAGAAAGGGCAAAATTGTAAGAACTGGTCCTCTTCGGCAGTACAGGCTTTTGAAACGCTAAAATCAGCATTTTCTTCTGCACTTCTTCTCAGTCATCCAATTCCTGATCTCCAGTTTATTTTGGAGGTTGACGCTTCCTTTATAGCAGCTGGAGCTGTTCTCTCCCAACGTGATCCAACTACCAGCAAGATACATCCTGTGGCGTTCTTTTCGAAAAAATTCAATCCTGCCGAGTTAAATTATGATGTGGGCAATAAGGAGCTTTTGGCTATAAAATTAGCTTTGGATGAATGGAGGCATTGGTTAGAGGGTACCAGTCAACCTTTTTTCATTCTGACAGATCACAAGAATCTTTTATACCTCCAAACAGCTACACGTCTCAATCCTCGTCAGGCTCGGTGGGCCTTGTTCTTCTCCAGGTTTAATTTTGTACTTTCCTATGTTCCTGGTTCAAAAAATTCCAAGGCAGATGCTTTATCTAGGCAGTTCCAATCTTCTGAACCTTCTCCATTGGATTCAGAACCTATACTACGTCCAGTCAAAGTTTTGGCTCAAGTATCCTCTTTTCCAGTACAGGCTTTACATGCTGCTCAAGTCCGGGTACCATCTTCTTGCAAACTACCTTCTGGTATCCTGTATGTACCCAAAGGATTACGTCTTAAGCTTCTACGTTGGGCTCATGACAACATTTCAGCAGGTCATCCTGGAATAACCAATACATTGTCGAAACTGAAGCAGCATGTTTGGTGGTCCACTATGAGGAGGGATGTTAAGGATTATATTGCTGCTTGTAGTTCTTGTGCTTCGAACAAACAATCTTCTCATCGACCGTTTGGTCTATTACACCCTCTTCCTATTCCTCATTATCCTTGGTCTCACTTATCCATGGACTTTGTTACAGATCTTCCTGTTTCTGCTGGAAATACGACCATTTGGGTAGTGGTGGATCGGTTCTCCAAGTCTGCTCACTTCATACCTCTTCCAGGCTTGCCTTCAGCTCAAAGACTTTCTGAACTCTTTGTTCTACATATATCTCATTTACATGGTTTTCCCACTGATATAGTCTCAGATCGTGGAGTCCAATTTGTTTCCAAATTTTGGAGGTCTTTTTGTAAGCACTTCGGAATCAACATATCTCTTTCTACTGCACACCATCCTCAATCCAACGGACAGACTGAGCGTGTAAATCAAGCCTTGGAATCTTTTCTTAGACATTATGTAGACCATCACCACTCCAACTGGTCTCAGTTATTGCCTTTGGCGGAATTAGCTCACAACTCACGCTATAACGCCTCATTACAGACCTCTCCCTTTAAGGCAGCTTATGGATTTGAACCTAGAACCTTTCCTATGATTACCAGTTCTACTGAAGTCCCTGGAGCAGATCGTATAGTGAAAAATTTCAGTAATCACTGGCAACTCATTCGTCAAAATCTACTCTCTTCTTCCATAAGACATAAGAAATATGCTGATCGCAGAAGGTGCAAGGCTCCTTTACTTCGTACTGGAGACAGAGTATTTTTATCCACCAGATTCATACGTCTAAAACAACCTTGTACCAAGTTAGGTCCTAAGTACATTGGACCTTTTCGAATTGTTTCCAGAGTTTGTTCTTCTGCATACCGCCTGGCCTTACCCAAGACTCTCAAGATCCATCCAGTGTTTCATGTCTCCCTACTCAAGCCAGTCATCTACAATCGGTACTCTATCAAGAGTAAACCACCTCCTCCACTTTCCGTAGAGGGAACTTCTGAGTTTGAAGTCAGCCAGATTCTCGATTCCAAGCTACGGGGCAATCGGCTGTACTACCTGGTCCATTGGAAGGGCTATCCTATCTCTGAACGATCTTGGGAACCGGCCTCTCATGTTCATGCTCCAGCTCTTGTCAAGTCTTTTCACAAGAAATACCCTGCCAGGCCCAGTCGGGTCCCCCGGAGGGGTCCTTGAGGAGGGGGCACTGTCACGCTCAGCTGCTGGGAAGCTCTGCAGTCCTCTCTGTGTGCTTGATTGACAGGTGTCTGAGCCACCCCTTCCTGATGATGTCACAACCAGGCTTTTTATTTCGGGCTTCCTGTTTCTCCAGTGCCCGTTTGTTTGTTTAACTTTGTGGCTTCTGTGGTGAATTCACTGTGGAATCTCTCTAACTACTGCTTTTCTGTTGCCAATCTCTTCAAGGACTTACTATGCTGGATTAACCTTCAACCTCCTGATTACCTGTCTCCAAACAATGCAAGTACTGTTTGTTTTGTGAAACTTTCAAACTGCCTGATTACTTGTTGCATACTCTGCAAAGACTGTCTGCACAGTGTTAAACCTCAAACTACCTGATTACATGTTGTTAACTCTGCAAGTTCTGACTACACAGTGTTAACCCTCAAACTGCCTGATTACCTGTTGCATACTCTGCAAAGACTATCTACACAGTGTTAACCTCAAACTGCCTGTTTACCTATTGCATACTCTGCAAAGACTGTCTACACAATGTTAACCCTCAAACTGCCTGATTACTTGTTGCATACTCTGCAAAGACTGTCTGCACAGTGTTAACCCTCAAACTACCTGATTACATGTTGTTAACTCTGCAAGTTCTGACTACACCGTGTTAACCCTCAAACTGCCTGATTACCTGTTGCATACTCTGCAAAGACTATCTACACAGTGTTAACCCTCAAACTGCCTGATTACTTGTTGCATACTCTGCAAAGACTGTCTGCACAGTGTTAACCCTCAAACTACCTGATTACATGTTGTTAACTCTGTAAGTTCTGACTACACCGTGTTAACCCTCAAACTGCCTGATTACCTGTTGCATACTCTGCAAAGACTATCTACACAGTGTTTACCCTCAAACTGCCTGATAACAAATTACCTACATCTACATTATTAACTGTTTCCTGTTTTACCCTTCTTCTGTCTGAGTATAAGTGGACTATCCCTGCTCTCCTGATTCTGTGGAAGACATTTCCTGAAACCAGTTCCTTATTCAGAAGTCTATCTGGCTGATATCTTGAATTACTTTGGGCACAGGCTAACCCTGCTCCATATCGTGAGTAAATTGTTTTTTGGAGGTTGTCGTGGGGTCATGTCCTGGATTAAACTCAGAGTGCAAGGGTGTTGATTAAGTTCGCCCTAGCATTTGGGTCTTCTTCTGGACATTTCCTAACCTGACAAGCAGTTAGTAAAAGCAAGAGGGAGAATGACATGAGATGAGATACAGATTTGCAGTAATGAAACTGTTTTTGAGACAAGGTGCAAGGGGTATCAATAGAAGAGATATGTTCTCTTAAAGGGACACTGAACCCAATTTTTTTCTTTCGTGATTCAGATAGAGCATGCAATTTCAAGCAACTTTCTAATTTACTCCTATTTACTCAATTTTTCTTCATTCTCTTGAAGGCATCTAAGCCATTTTTTGGGTTCAGACACTGGACAGCACTTGTTTATTGGTGGGTGAATGTATCCAGCAATCAGCCAGAACAACCCAGGTTGTTCACCAAAAATGGGCCAGCATCTAAACTTACATTCTTGCTTTTCAAATAAAGATACCAAGAGAATGAAGAAAATTTGATAATAGGAATAAATTAGAAAGTTGCTTAAAATTGCATGCTCGATCTGAATCACAAAAGAAAAATTTGGGTTCAGTGTCCCTTTAAACGCTCTCTGACTGTCATTTTGGACTCGCCTACATATTGTTTGCCACATTTTTTGCACGTGATGAGATTATATTTTTGTCCATACACCTAATCATATCCTTGATCTTATACTCTCCTTTGTTTTGGTTTGATTTAAACAGAGAGTTTTTCTCAGAAAACCTACACGATTTGCATGGTCTACATGAAAACAAACCATTCAGCTCAGCACCAAAAACACCTTTTTGTTTTTTAATGTTATTTTTTGGTAGTTTTTTTTGGTAGTTTGGTAGTGTGGGAGCCAGTATATTGTTTAGGTTATTGGCTTTCCTGTATACGAAGTGTGGGTGTTCTTCTAAATGTGGTCTCAAGATAGAGTCGGCTTTCAGTGCGTCCCAGTGTTTCCGGATAATGTTCTTGGGGATGCGTTTATTCTCACTGAATTGAGTAATAAATGGAATTTTTATTAGACCTGGTGTGTTTGAATTTGCCTCTATTTTCTCTCTGTCCTTGTATTGGAGCAATTCCTTCCTATTCCTATGGCCTATTTCTTCTCTGCCCTTCTCTATTTTACTTTCTTTATAACCCCTTTCTATAAATTTCGATTTTAGTAGAGTTGATTGTTTCAAATAGTCCTCATCTAGTTACAATTCTTCCTAACTCTTAAAAATTGTCCCTTCGGAATATTCTTCTTCCGTAAATGATGGTGACAACTGGTTGAATGTATATAGTTGTCAACTGATTTGAAGTAGGTTCTAGAGACTATATTTTGCCCTACGATTTCCAATTCTAAATCAAGATAGTGGACTTTGGTCTTGCTAAATTCTACAGTTAGGATAATGATTTTATTATTCATATTCATTTCTTGGATGCATTCAAGTAGTAGGTTCTCCTCTCCCTTACAAATAATAAACATGTCATCTATATACCATTTATATATAATATAAGATGTTCTTTATAGCGAGATTCTCCCAGAAATTCAGACTCCCAGTGCCTCATAAACAAGTTCGCATAACTAGGGGCAAAGCGAGTACCTATCACGGTCCCGCATAGTTGTTTATAAAAAATATCTTTGTATAAGAAATAGTTATGCTCTAATATAAACGTAATACCTTCTAGTAAAAATATGGCTTGCTCTGAATTCATGCTAGTGTCTGATTTAAGATAATGTTTGATTGCCTCTAAACCATGATGGTGATTTATTGATTTACAGTATATAGTGATGTGACATAACACATTACTAGTATGTAGTTCGGTTGCCATTCTATTAGTTCTAAAATATTTAACTTACGTATTCTTGCAGGTATCTATCAATATATAAAGAGAGGTTGGCCGTTATGGATTTGATACCTGAAATTATTGGTCTCCCTGGTGGTTCCAATATAGATTTATGGATTTTGGGAAGGGTAGGTAATACTGGGATTCTCGGATGTGAAGGAAATTGAAATTTATATTTTTATCATCAATAATACCTGTATTCAATGCCTTTTCCAGATGAAGTCTCAAAAATACCTGACAGACTTGGGTAGGGTTACAGCTCATTTTTTGGTATGTTTTCTCATCAAAGACTAGTTTGTTAATCATTTTTTCATAGCCTACTGCATTTAGAATGGCAATCCCTCATCCCTTGTCCGAAGTTTTTTTTTTAATATATTTTTTTTTATTGGCATTTTGTAAAAACACAAGCATATAGAATATTACATCCATTAGAATATAAGTAACAGTTTGGTTGCTTGGGTTTATACTGTCCTTTTACATGGTGAAGTCTTTTATGATAGGCTTAGCAGCCTAGCACTTTATTCCTCAATTGTGGACTCCACTAAGCTCTTGAAATAGAGGGAGTATTGTTTGATGTGGGTGGACAGATTAACTGATCTTTTGTAGTTGAATTCTATTACAAATATAACAATAATATTAACAATATTGATAACAATAACAAACAATAAAAAAATAATGAAAAAAAAAAAAAACAGTTCTCTACTTTTTATCGAAATTGTTAGTGTTAACTTGTGTTTTAATCCCCAGGGGCATCTCAGATTTGGGGAGGGAATTATGAATGGTGGAATTCTGTTTCAAATGTGCATATTTTTGGAACTAATGACCTGTAATGTTATAATAGTGTTCCCAAAGGAAATACATATTCTGGTAGAATGACAGTTGCCCTAATTTAAAGTAATAAATCTTTCCAAAATTAGCTTTGTATCTACTAGGGTTTTCCATTCATTTATTGTAGGTGGTTATGCGGATTTCCAGTGTCTTGGAACTAGTTGGTTAGCTGTATATTTGTAACAAGTGTTTTCTAAGTTTCCATGTTTTTTCGCTAGATTGCTTAAGTAAAATTAACTTTGGCTTAGGCATCAAATGTGAGCGTAAAACTTTGTTTATATTGTTGAAGATGTTAGTCCAATATTCTTTAATGGGTGTACAGTTCCACCAAAGGTGTAGCATGTGACCCTCCTGGGAACATCCGCTCCAACAGTTTTTGCAGGTGGTTCTGTATATATATTTTAATTTTGCTGGTATTAAGTACCAACTCATTAGTATCTTTATGTTTGTTTTCTTTGCACGAGAGGAGTGTGCAGAATGCATTAGATTCTTAAATCTATGTGCCCAGTCTTGGTGAGATGTCGTGGTACCTAGCTCTTTATCCCAGCTTTTCGTGCAAGTGGGTAACTGAGGAAACCTATTGACTACTATGGGGCCTATTTATTAAAGGTCTTGCGGACCTGATCCGACAGTGTGGATCAGGTCTGCAAGACCTTGCTGAATGCGGAGAGCAATACACTCTCCGTATTCAGCATTGCACCAGCAGCTCACAAGAGCTGCTGGTGCAACGCCGCCCCCTGCTGACTCGCGGCCAATGGGCCGCCATCAGGTAGGTGTCAATCAACCCAATCGTACTCGATCAGGTTGAATTGCGGCGATTCCTGCGGCGATGAACAGGTTATGCGTTTGCTTCTCCAGTTGATAATTAGCTGAAAAGGGAAGCCCCACCTTTATGGAATATTCATCTTTCTTAGTAACATAGTAAGGGGTTTTAGTTCTTTACGTTTTGAGAGAGACCGTTGGGATAGGTCAGCAAACATTTGTAGGTCCGAATTCTCATATTTGAGGGGTTGTTGCTTTCTGGCGAGTTTCATTAATTCTTCTTTCACTGAGTAGTTTGTGATGCAGACTATCAAGTCCCTGGGTGGTTGTCCAACTTGTGGCTGAGGGCGAAGTGCTCTATGAGCTCTATCTATTTCTATTTTTAAGGGATGATCTTCTTTTTTGAGGAAGTTGAATAAATATTGCGAATATTGTTCAACATCTGGTGGGGGAATGGTCTCAGGGATGCCTCTGATTCGACTGTTATGACACCTACTTCTATTTTCTGCATCATCTATTTTGTCTTCTAATCCTAGTATTGTGTTGTCTTGTTTTTGGATGCGAATGTGCAGGTCAGAAATTGCTGAGGAGTGGGAGTCTTGAGTATTTTCGAGTACTTCAACTCTGTGACCAATATCAGAGATTTCTTTATTTATTTCCAAAATTTCTTCCCTGATGCATTGCTTTACTTGGGTTATCAATGTGGTAAAGTACCTTTTTGAAGGAAGCGACTTAAAAAGAGCAGTTGGAATAGTGATGGATTCAGTACTTTGCTCTGAGTCTGAATCAGAGGAGGAGAGTTTAGATTCTAGTTCAGGGTCTCTTGGTGCAAGCGATTGTGAAGATCTGGCATCTATTATTTTGAAAAAAATATTTACTGAGGGTGTTGCTGTTTGTTGATGTTAGGTGCCTTTCCCTGACTTCTGCTTTTTAGGAGACATTATAAATAATATAGAGGTTATATGCTAGAGTCTCTGAATTAGCTGTACCTTGCGTGTTGCATGTAAACTGACCATGAAGTAAAAAGATAATGCTGGTTTTTCTTTCAGTTAATTGGTATATAGATTTGTATTTTACAAGGCCTAAGCTTTGTTTACAGCCTGGGTTATCCTTGTTTTAAGCAAATGAGTGTCCCCTGGGTTGTGAATGCTATTCTTTTAGTTGAATCTGCATCACTTAGTTAAAGGACCAGTAAACACAGTAGATGTGCATAATCAACACATGCAAGATAACAAAACAACGCAATAGCACTTAGGGGCCTATCTATCAAGCTCTGAACGGAGCTTGACGGCCCGAGGAAACACAAATTATGGAGCAGCGGTCACAAAGACTGCTGCTCCATAACCCTGTCCGCCTGCTCTGAGCAGGCGGACAGGAATCGCCGGAATTCAACCCGATCGAGTACGATCGGGTTGATTGACACCCCCTGCTGGCGGCCCATTGGCCGCAAATCTGCAGGGGGTGGCGTTGCACCAGCAGCTCACAAGAGCTGCTGGTGCAATGCTGAAAACAGAGAGCATATTGCTCTCCGCATTTAGCGATGTCTTGCGGACCTGATCCGCACTGTCGGATCAGGTCCGCAAGACATTTGATAAATAGGCCCCTTAGTCTGAACTTAAATGAGTAGTAGATTTTTTTTCTGACAATTTTAAAAGTTATGTCTATTTCCATTCCCCCTGTACCATGTGATAGCCATCAGCCAATCACAAATGCATATACGTTTATTCTGTGAATTTTTGCACATGCACAGTATGAGCTGGTGACTCAAAAAGTTTAAATGTAAAAAGATTGTGCACATTTTGTTAATGGAAGTAAATTGGAAAATTGAATAGTGAAAGTTAATTTTTGACTTGAGTGTCCCTTTAAGTTTAACACTCTCTCTGCTGTCCAGATAAGAAGTAAGATGAGACCTGCAGAGTAAAGCCCTTGTTTGTTTTATTTTTATTGTTTTATTTTTATTATTATTTTTATCCCCTTTCAAAATGTGGTAACGGAGCTCATGGTATTTAAAAAGGTAAAATTTGATCAGCGCAGAAGACCACACAAACAATCTAAAAAGAAATTCCCAAAAAATCCCTCAAAAATAACAACAGTGAAAAAATGATAGATTGCGCAAAAATGCTAAAGGTGGAAGTGTAAAAGTGTTTAATATATATTATAGAAAATATAAAAATCTTTTAAAGGGGATTCATTTAAATCCGTGCAATTTGAATAAAGTGAAAAATTAGGAAAATGTTTGTGGATAGGAAGAGTAATATACTCTATTAGTATGTAATCCACTAAAAAACTATAATGTGTAATAGTTCTAGCAATCCGCTAATGAGGTGAATAAATGGTGAAAAAATATATAAGTGGTGATAAAATATATGTGGTGATAAAATATATGTGGTGTTAAAATATACTAATGACGTACAATTTCAGTAATCAATACATGTGTCCTCTCATAAAGATAAAAGATATTTATTCTACAATATAACTAAAAAATACATTTGCGACCGCACAACAAGTATAAAATTTAACTATTGAGTTGATACAATTAATATAAGATACAATTGATGCAATAAATAAATACAAGGTTGAGAAACACTGATTTATACTAATGGGTGATTGCCTGTGATGACCAGAACAAGACTTACATCTGACCTGACAACAGAAGAAAAAGGAACAGCACACTGACACGCAAGGAGGAGGACCTGTGCCTAAGACTTCGCCCACACTGTGGATTCACGCCAGATAAAGTAAACCTAAATGTGAGTACGTATATACTCTTAAGCGTTATTGCTGTAGACACTGCATTAAGGAGTTCCTCTCTTCCACTAACAGAACCTGGAGGCGGTTGTTCTGATGGATTTAATCAAAATCCAAAGGTTCCGGATTGGGTTACCATTCATACCGGAAGGTTTTATTCACCATCGAGCAGTTTTGTGTACTGAACTTTCCTTATCATTCTGAACTTTCATGAGATGTAATGTTTTTACTTGTTTAATGATTTTACTTGATTATTGTGCTGTTGTAATTGTATTTATTTATTGCATCAATTGTATCTTATATTAATTGTATCAACTCAATAGTTTCATTTTATACTTGTGCGCCGCAAATTTATTTTTTAGTTATATTGTAGAATAAATATCTTTTATCTTTATGAGAGGACACATGTATTGATTACTGAAATTATACTTCATAGTATATTTTAACACCACATATATTTTATCACCACATATATTTTATCACCACTTATATATTTTTTCACCATTTATTCACCTCACTAGCGAATTGCTAGAACTATTACACATTATAGTTTTTTAGTGGATTACTAATAGAGTATATTACTCTTCCTATCCACAAACATTTTCCTAATTTTTCACTTTTTTTCAAATTGCACGGATTTAAATGAATCCCCTTTAAAAGATTTTTATATTTTCTATAATATATATTAAACACTTTTACACTTCCACCTTTAGCATTTTTGTGCAATCTATCATTTTTTCATTAACAGAGCTCATGGTTCAAAAACCTTGACCCTTCATCTGTTTGGCCCTTGAGCTACGCTACGATGCAGGCTATACATTGGTGAAGTTGAGCCTGTGTAATATATGTGACAGCTTATGCAACACAATGTGGGCCGTCGACTGAAGCCCGATCACTGCTAGGCCTGTGTATCTAAGATGGTGCCTGAGGAGAATCTGGAGGCCTACTTTGAAGCGAATGCGTTCAGATTTTGGCACTAGCGCGTTCAGCTTAGTTTGCAGTATTGCGGCTGCTTGCTAGTTAACTCCACTAAGTGCCCGATGCCTCTTCTCAGCAAGTGAGCCAGATTCCAGACAGATTCTGTCAGGGAAGAAGTTGGCAGTGATTGCAGCGAGCAGGGCGGCTGTAAGTGACACTGTCCGGTCACATCTTCGCCTCACATGTGATGGCTAGTGGTAGTGGGACCCGGTGTACCTGTTTTAGGCACTATTAAGGTTGTCGACTAGAACCTTGTACGTTCTCTGACAGAATGGGCGCAAGAGCTCTTTTAGAACGCAGCCATCTCCCTGACTTGCTGGCTCCGCCCCCCTTGTCTGCAGGTTTTATAGTCAGACCGTTATTGTTTTCTAATACTTTAAGTTTTTTGTTTTATATTTAAATTATGAGTGATATGTTTCTTTAGTTGTACATCACTCACTTCTGTTATATCTTTCATAATGAGTTTTTCTAATGTTTCTAAGCCAAGGCCTTTGTCATTTTTAGGGTAGAATGTTTATTTGTCTTTTAAACCCAAATGGATATAACCTTTATCATCTATATTTGTGGGTGCTTTGTGTGCACCATCTCTTTCAAGTGGGGATTTCAGAAAATATCTTTTCAAAGTCAGGCTTCTTATAAATGTTTGAGCATCTACTGTATATATGTATTAAATCTATTCATTTTATTTATTGGGGCAAAAGAAAGGCCATTACTTAATATCTCTATTTGTGATTATTTTAAGATGACACTACTCAAATGGTAAATTCCATCATTTTGCTTTAAATTATTATTGTTAGTGGCAATGTCCTCATTGTTACCTATAACTGTGTTCTTGGGTGTTTGTAGTCTTTTACATTTCTTATTTGATCCCCCTCTACACCCCCTACTTTTGAAAATCTTCTTTTTCTTCTCGATATTGTTTCTCTTTGAGGAAGACCCTGACCTAAAAAAAGAAGGGTCACTTGTGTATATATTTGAATGTGTGTGTCTAGAGGTAGATGGTTGTGGGTTGTTATATTCAATTACAGAGTCTTTTGTAGCGTTATCTCCTAAAATGGAGTATCCATTTGAAGACCAATATCTCGGTGAATTCTCTCTCTCTCTCTCTCTCTCTCTCTCTCTCTCTCACTCTCATATTTTAACCTCTATTAGATTGGTTAATATAATTTCTATTTGTCTAACCTGGTTGTCTGTTCTGATTAAAGTTTCTCCTCTTTGGGTATTCTACTTGATGCCAGGTTGGTCTAAGGTTGAAATCTTTCCTATTAGTATATGTGTTTTCTTTATTAATGTGTTGTTCTCCTTTGTATTGCCTGTCTGTATGGTGATTTTGTGGGGCCTCTTTTATGACTCTATCTCCTGTGTGGTACCAATTTCTATATTCGTATCTAGGGACTTCTTTTGGCTGTCCTCTCCATTCATTTATTCTATTTTGGCGGTTTGATTGGTAATGATTGTTGGGTTCATTATTGATTTTAGATGGCCCCTCCTTGTTTTGATGCTGGTTGGAATATCTTTTTAACTATAGATACCTGCAAAAATACGTAAGTGCCCCCCCTTACTATCTAAAGGATTCTACTAATCTATTAAATATTTTAGAACTAATAGAATGTCAACCTGACTACATACTAGTAACGTGTGATGCCACATCACTATATACATCAATAAATCACCATCATGGTTTAGAGGCAATCAAACATTATCTTAAATCAGACACTAGCATGAATTTAGAGCATGTCATATTTTTACTAGAAGGTATTATGTTTATATTAGAGCATAACTATTTCTTATACAAAAATAGTTTTTATAAACAACTATGCGGGACCGCGATGGGTACCCGCTTTGCCCCTAGTTATGGGAACTTGTTTATGGGGCACTGGGAGTCTGAATTTCTAGGGGAATCCCCCTATAAAGAACATCTTATATTATATAAATGGTATATAGATTACCTGTTTATTATTTGTAAAGGAGAGGAGAACCTATTACTTGAATGCATCCAAGAAATGAATAAGAATAATGAAAACATTATCCTAACTGTAGAATTCAGTAAGATCAAAGTCCACTATCTTGATTTAGAATTGGAAATTGTAGAGCAAAATATAGTTTCTAGAACCTACTTCAAATCAGTTGATGCAAACAGCTACATACATTCAACCAAATGTCACCATCATTTATGGAAGAAAAATATTCTGAAGGGACAATTTTTAAGATTTCCAGAAAGGTAATATGAAGAAAGTAACATAGAGAAGGTCAGAGACAAAATAAGCCATAGGAATAAGAAGGAATTACTCCAATAGAAGGACAGAGAAAGAATAGAGGCAAATTCAAACACACCAGGTCTAATAAAAATGTATTACTCAATTCAGTGAGAATAAACGCATTACCGAGAACATTATCAGGAAACACTGGGACGTACTGAAAGCCGACTCTATCTTGAGACCACATTTAGAAGAACACCCTCACTTTGTATACAGGAAAGCCAATAACCTAAACAATATACTGGCTCCCACACTTGAAAAAAAACAACATCACAAAACAAAAAGGTGTTTTTGGTGCTGAGCTGAATGTTTTTTTCCATGCAGAACATGCAAATTGTATAGGTTTGCTGAGAAAAACACTCTGTTTAAATCAAACCAAAACGAAGGAGAGTATAAGATCAAGGATATGATTAGGTGTATTGGCAAAAATATAATATATCTCATCACGTGCAAAAAATGTGGCAAACAATATGTAGGCAAGTCCAAAAGGACAGTCAGAGAGCGTTTAAGAGAACATATCTCATCTATTGAGAACTCCTCAGAGGAAATAAATGTAGATCTCCCTGTAGCCAAACATTTTAGGTTGTGTAATAACAGTAATTTGAAATTCTTCAGCTTTATCATCATAGATAAAATAAAGAAGAACAAAAGAGGAGGGACATGTTAAACATATTACTCCTAAGAGAAGCTAAATGGATATTTGAACTGCAAACTTTAGAGCCAAAAGGACTTAATATTGATTTATCACTAAACTGTTTCTTAAATAACCACCTCCTTTCAACTGTATACATGCAATATACACACCTTTTCTGGATTCACACTGTATGTATTTTGTAAGTTTGCTTTTTTATAAAATTACTTGAAAGTAAAACACATAGTTTTTTTAACCAAAGGAATAAAAGCTGTTTCTGTTTGAACACCTGTTTAAATCACCTGTTTAACCCCTTAAAGACCAGTACCGTACCCTGTGCAATGCTGGTCGTTATGCCCTTAAGGACCAGCGACGTACCCTGTACCCAGTCCTAGGCTTCTCTCTGCCGCGATCTTGCTCAAAATAGCAAGATTGTGCTATTTCTGTATGCCCCACGAGTGGGGCACTGCAGATATAGACTTGCAGAGTTGTTGATGCAGAGAAGGCCACTCTGTGGCCCTCTATGCATCGCACAGTGGTGGTGCCGATTGTTGGTAGGTTAAAGTGTAATGAGGGAGGCGGGTTGGCGGCCCACCGCTGGAGGAGGTGGGAGGAGGGTGGGAGTGGGAGTGGGTGGGACTGCTCGGCCATGCTACAAGGAAGTCCAAAAAAAAAGTGTCATTAAGGGGAAAGGAGGGAGGAGGAGCAATGAGGGGGATCCCATGTGGGATCCATTAACAGAAAGGCATCTGGGAGTGGGAGGGGGTAGAGTATTGAGGGGGGCAGCTACACTACAGAAAAATGGGACTTTTTTTTAAATTACCAATTTCGTAGAAAACTGGGTACTGGCAGACAGCTGGTATCAAATAGGTAGAGGGGGAGGGTTAGAGAGCTTTTTTTTGGGGGGGATCAGGGAGGTTGGTGGGTTAGGGAGAACCTACACTGCAGCAAATATATTTAATATATATATATATATATATATATATATATATATATATATATATATGTATAGAATTAAGTAGAATGTTACCATTCAGTGTCAGTGAGTGGAAACAGGCGTTACTCAAGTAAATGCGCTAGTCAGAGGTATGAAAATCTCATAGAGCAGCTATGAAGGTACAAATATTGTATGATAGACTAAGTCTATACAATATAGGAAAAATAGGAGTCAAAGGGTAAACAGCGCTTATGGAGATTCTTAAAAACTGAATAATATTAAAATCTCGGCAGTGTTGGTGGGTAAAGAAAACAAAAAAAAAAAAAAAAAAAAAGGGAAGAGAAGTATATGAATATACGTATATATATTAGAGTCTTTGATAGGATATTGGAATCCTAGTGTAATGAAGGCGTAATAGATACCCTTACCAAAAGTTACCTCAATCCTATGAGGTAAGTTTGCCGCATTGGAGGATGTATCTAGTGGTTGAATGAATCCTGGATGTTCTGGTCTGTATAAAATCGCTGCCTCTTGGAGTAGAATGGGATGTGGGTCCCCTTTGTGCTGGTTTCTTTAGGAAACTTCCTGTATTTATTGCCTCTTGGAGCTTGGTTTTCTTGTCTTGGTATGAACTTTCTTGTCCAGATATATACCTACAGGATGTCAGAGCAGGTGACGTGGTTACAGGGTACTTATTTCTTTTTTCTTTTCTTATTTTTTCTTCATTTTCCTTAGAGTTGTGTCAGCAGATACAAAACTCACGTCTGTGGTACACAAAGATATTTCCTTCCTTCCTAGTACTGTGTGCATAAAATATTTCCAAGCACGCCACTCACAAATTTCCCTTTTCCGACTCCGAGTCGGAAAAGGGAAATTTGTGAGTGGCGTGCTTGGAAATATTTTATGCACACAGTACTAGGAAGGAAGGAAATATCTTTGTGTACCACAGACGTGAGTTTTGTATCTGCTGACACAACTCTAAGGAAAATGAAGAAAAAATAAGAAAAGAAAAAAGAAATAAGTACCCTGTAACCACGTCACCTGCTCTGACATCCTGTAGGTATATATCTGGACAAGAAAGTTCATACCAAGACAAGAAAACCAAGCTCCAAGAGGCAATAAATACAGGAAGTTTCCTAAAGAAACCAGCACAAAGGGGACCCACATCCCATTCTACTCCAAGAGGCAGCGATTTTATACAGACCAGAACATCCAGGATTCATTCAACCACTAGATACATCCTCCAATGCGGCAAACTTACCTCATAGGATTGAGGTAACTTTTGGTAAGGGTATCTATTACGCCTTCATTACACTAGGATTCCAATATCCTATCAAAGACTCTAATATATATACGTATATTCATATACTTCTCTTCCCTTTTTTTTTTTTTTTTTTTTTTTGTTTTCTTTACCCACCAACACTGCCGAGATTTTAATATTATTCAGTTTTTAAGAATCTCCATAAGCGCTGTTTACCCTTTGACTCCCATATATATATATATATATATATATATATATATATATATATATATATATATATATATATATAAAGGCTTTTTTTAATACTGGCAGAATTTATGCAAGTACTTAAGATGGTGGTGACAATTGTAATGTGGGGAAGGGAATAGAGCTGTTTGAGGGGTGTCAGCGAGGATTCAGGGGGTGAGATGTGTCAGGTGGGAGGCTGATCTCTACACTAAAGCTAAAATTAACCCCAAAAGCTACCTAATTAACCCCTTCACTGCTGGGCATAATACAAGTATGGTACACAGCGGCATTTTAATTACCAAAAAGCAATGCCAAAGCATATATGTCTGCTATTTCTGAACAAAGGGGATCATAGAGAAGCATTTACAACCATTTGTGCCATAATTGCACAAGCTGTTTGTAAATAATTTCAGTGAGAAACCTAAAATTGTGAAAAAGTTAGCATTTTTTTTATTTGATGACATTTGGCAGAGAAATGGTGGCATGAAATATACCAAAATGGTCCTAGATCAATACTTTGGGTTGTCTGCTAAAAAAAAAATATATAGTTTAGATAGGTAAATATAAAATAAAGGCTCTATTTCTGTTTAAATGTAGTGATGGCAAAAATGCAAAAAATGCTCTGGTCTTTTAGGGATGTTTTTGTCTGAAATGCCCGGTCCTTAAGGGGTTAAATCACGTACATAAAAGGTAGAAAACACCTTGCAGCTTGGACTGGAAACAGGTGTTACAATTTATCAATGAGCCAATTTAAATAAGTATCCACTACACATGCCGAGGAGTGGCTATATAAAGACCTAGAATATCCTAGATCAGTAGTAAGCTTGAAAAAGGCTGAGATTTGGACAAGCCTGCAAACGATTGACGATTTGGACAATTCATTTATTTGTTTGGACTTTTATTTGAGCCCTACCGTTACTATTAATAAAGCTGTTGTGCTTGAAGTAAAAGAGAAATAGCTGTGCCTTTCTTCATCTATTACATTTGAATAGAAGGATCACAGATAAGGCTGCGTGCTCTCCAGCAAGAAACAGATCCCCACCTGCACAAATTGTGATACATGCAATTGGAGAAAAGGGTCATATTTGGCCCATCCGGGCTTCCGTTTTCTCCTCGCATCAGAATACTTGGACAGAGCAATCCGCTCACCACTAGCACTCCTCAGAGGGAAGAAATTTAGAATTTAGATCTCCCTGTAGCCAAACATTTTAGGTTGTGTAATAACAGTACTTTAAAATTCTTCAGCTTTATAGTCAAAGATAAAATAAGGAAGAACAAAAGAGGGGGGGACATGTTAATCACATTACTACTAAGAGAAGCTAAGTGGATATTTGAACTGTAAACTTTACAGCCTAAAGGACTTAATATTGATTTCTCACTAAACTGTTTTTTTAAATAACCATCTCCTTTCAAATGTATACAACTGTATACATGCAATATACACACCTTTTCTGGATTCACACTGTTTGTATTTTGTAAATTGTTTTTTTTTCTATAAAATTGCTTGAAAGTATAACACATAAACACCTAGATTTAGAGTTCTGCGTTAGCCGTCAAAAGCATCGTTAAGGGGTCCTAACGCTGCTTTTGGCCCCCCGCTGGTATTTAGAGTCGGCCAGGTAAAGGTGTACCGCTCACTTTCAAGCTGCGACTTTTTCGATCCCCTTACGCCAATTGCGTATCCTATCTTTTCAATGGGATCTTCCTAACACCGGTATTTAAAGTCTTGGCTGGAGTGAGTGGTAGACCCTCTATCGACAAGACTCCTAACGCCAATGGAAAGGCTGTAGTTAAGAGCTTTATGGGCTAATGCCGGTATATAAAGCTCTTAACTACAGTGCTCTAAAGTACACTAACACTCATAAACTACCTATGTACCCCTAAACCGAGGTCCCCCCACATCGCCGCCACTATAATAAATATTTTAACCCCTAATCTGCAGACCGCACATCGCCGCCACCTACATTATCCCTATAAACCCCTAATCTGCTGCCCCTAACATTGCCGACATCTACATAATATTTATTAACCCCTAATCTGCCCCCCCCCAACGTCGCAGCCACCTAACTTCAAGTATTAACCCCTAATCTGCCGACCGGACCTCGCCACTACTATAATAAATGTATTAACCCCTAAAGCTAAGTCTAACCCTAACCCTAACACCCCCCTAAGTTAAATATAATTTTAATCTAATGAAATAAATTAACTCTTATTAACTAAAGTATTCCTATTTAAAACTAAATACTTACCTGTAAAATAAACCCTAATATAGCTACAATATAACGAATAATTATATTGTAGCTATTTTAGGATTTATATTTATTTTACAGGCAACTTTGTATTTATTTAACCATTTAATAGCTACCTAGTTAAAATAATTACAAAATGACCTGTAAAATAAATCCTAACCTAAGTTACAATTAAACCTAACACTACACTATCATTAAATTAATTAAATAAATTAGCTACCAATACATACAATTAAATACAATTAAATAAACTAAACTAAATTAAAAAACAAACAAACAAACACTAAATTACAGAAAATAAAAAAAATATTACAAGAATTTTAAACTAATTACACCTAATCTAAGCCCTCTAATAAAATAAAAAAAATAATAATAATAATAAAAGTCCCTACCCTATTCTACATTACAAAGTAATCAGCTCTTTTACCAGCCTTAAAAGGGCTTTTTGCGGGGCATGCCCCAAAGTAATCAGCTCTTTTGCCTGTAAAAAAAAATACAACCCCCCCAACATTAAAAACCATCACCCACATACCCCTACTCTAACCCACCCAAACCCAAAAATAAACCTAAAATAAACCTAAAAATAAACCCAAAAATAAACCTAACACTACCCCCCTGAAGATCTCCCTAAGTTGAGTCGTTTTCACCCAGCTGGGCTGAAGTCTTCATCCGATGGGGCAGAAGAGGACCTCCAGACCGGCAGAAGTCTTCATCCGATGGGGCAGAAGAGGACATCCAGACCGGCAGAAGTCTTCATCCTATCCGGGCAGAAGAGGACATCCGGACCAGCAGACATCTTCATCCAAGCGGCATCTTCTATCTTCATCCATGCGGAGCGGAGCCATCTTCTTCCCAGCCGACGCGGATCCATCCTCTTCAACGACGCCTACTCGCCGAATGAAGGTTCCTTTAAATGACGTCATCCAAGATGGTGTCCCTCTAATTCCAATTGGCTGATAGGATTCTATCAGTCAATCGGAATTAAGGTAGGAAAAATCTGATTGGCTGATGCAAGCTCAATCTGATTGGCTGATTGGATAAGCCAATCGGATTGAACTTGAATCTGATTGGCTGATTGAATCAGCCAATCAGATTTTTCCTACCTTAATTCCAATTGGCTGATAGAATCCTATCAGCCAATCGGAATTCGAGGGACGCCATCTTGGATGATGTCATTTAAAGGAACCTTAATTCGGCGAGTAGGCGTCGGTTGAAGAGGATCGATCCGCGTCGGCTGGGAAAAAGATGACTCCGCTCCGGATGGATGAAGATAGAAGATGGATGAAGATGGATGATGGATGAAGATGTCTGCCGGTCCAGATGCCCCCTTCTGCCCGTATAGGATGAAGACTTCTGCCGGTCTTGATGTCCTCTTCTGCCCCATCGGATGAAGACTTCGGCCCGGCTGGGTGAAGATGACTCAAGGTAGGGAGATCTTCAGGGGGGTAGTGTTAGGATTATTTAAGGGGGGTTTGGGTGGGTTAGATTAGGGGTATGTGGGTGGTGGGTTTTAATGTTGGGGGGGGTTGTATTTTTTTTTACAGGCAAAAGAGCTGATTACTTTGGGGCATGCCCCGCAAAAAGCCCTTTTAAGGGCTGGTAAAACAGCTGATTACTTTGTAATGTAGAATAGGGTAGGGACTTTTATTAATTTGTTTTTTTTTATTTTATTAGGGGGCTTAGATTAGGTGTAATTAGTTTAAAATTCTTGTAATATTTTTTTATTTTCTGTCATTTAGTGTTTGTTTTTTTGTGTAATTTAGTTTAGTTTATTTAATTGTATTTAATTGTAGGTATTTGTAGCTAATTTATTTAATTAATTTAATGATAGTGTAGTGTTAGGTTTAATTGTTACTTAGGTTAGGATTTATTTTACAGGTAATTTTGTACTTATTTTAACTAGGTAGCTATTAAATAGTTATTAACTATTTAATAGCTATTGTACCTAGTTAAAATAAATACAAAGTTGCCTGTAAAATAAATATAAATCCTAAAATAGCTACAATATAATTATTTGTTATATTGTAGCTATATTAGGGTTTATTTTACAGGTAAGTATTTAGTTTTAAATAGGCATACTTTAGTTAATAAGTGTTAATTTATTTTGTTAGATTAAAATTATATTTAACTTAGGGGGGTGTTAGGGTTAGGGTTAGACTTAGCTTTAGGGGTTAATACATTTATTATAGTAGCAGCGAGGTCCGGTCGGCAGATTAGGGGTTAATACTTGAAGTTAGGTGGCGGCGACGTTGGGGCGGGGCAGATTAGGGGTTAATAAATATAATATAGGGGTCGGCGGTGTTAGGGGCAGCAGATTAGGGGTTCATAGGGATAATGTAGGTGGCGGCGGTGTCCGGAGCGGCAGATTAGGGGTTAATTGTGTAATGCAGGTGTCAGCGATAGCGGGGTCGGCAGATTAGGGGTTAATAAGTGTAAGGTTAGGGGTGTTTAGACTCGGGGTTCATGTTAGGGTGTTAGGTGCAGACTTAGAAAGTGTTTCCCCATAGGAATCAATGGGGCTGCATTGGGAGCTTAACGCTGCTTTTTTGCAGCCCAAACTGCCCCATTGGGGATATCATGCACAAGCACGTTTTAGCTGCTTACCGCTACCGTAAGCAACGCTGGTATTGAGGGTTGAAGTGGCAGTAAATTTGGCCCAACGCTCCCTTTTTGGAGCCTAACACAGCCCTTCAGACAACTCTAAATACCAGCATTGTTTGGAAGCAGCGGTAGGATAAAAAGCTGCGTTAGCTACGCGGGTCTTTACCGACAAAAC
Organism: Bombina bombina; assembly: GCF_027579735.1. Classification (NCBI taxonomy): domain Eukaryota; kingdom Metazoa; phylum Chordata; class Amphibia; order Anura; family Bombinatoridae; genus Bombina; species Bombina bombina. The sequence continues at coordinate 1,065,798,247 of NC_069500.1, read as the reverse complement.
TCTAAATCTAGCTGAAAGTTTTTTTGAACCAAAGGAATAAAAGCTGTTTCTCTTTGAACACCTGTTTAAATCAACCTTGCAGCTTTGACTGGAAATAGGTGTTACAATTTATCAATCAGCCAATTTAAATATGTATCCACTACACATGCCCAGGAGTGGCTATATAAAGACCTAGAATATCCTAGATCAGTAGTAAGCTTGAAAAAGGCCGGAGGAAGCCAGCTGAAACGCATTACAAACTACTGACCTTTTGGACAAGTTATCCACTGTTTTGGGGCTTTCATTTGAGCCCCATCGTTACCGCAAATAGAGCTGAGCGCTCGCAAGGAAAAGAAAATAAGCACTGCCTTTTTACGTTTATACGCGTATTTGAATATAAGGAAGCAGATAGAGCTGTGCGCTCTTCAGATTTATACCTGTCTGCAAACTACTGGTGATTTGGACAAGCCTGCAAATGACTGACGATTTGGAGAATTCATCTATTTGTTTGGACTTTTATTTGAGCCCTACCGTTACTACTAATAAAGCTGTGCTTGAAGTAAAAGAGAAATAGCTGTGCCTTTCTTCATCTAACACATTTGAATAGAAGGATCGCAGATAGAGCTGCGTGTTCTCCAGCAAGAAACAGATCCCCACCTGTACAAATTGTGATACACACAATTGGTGAAAAGGGTCATATTTGGCCCATCCGAGCTTCCGTTTTCTGATCGCATCAGAATACTGGGACAGAGCAATCCGCTCACCACTAGCAGACCGATTATACCCATTTTTGAGAGTTCAAAACGTGAGTATTTTCCATAGGTATACTCTGAAGATGTCTCCTCTTAGAATTTTGGGTACACTCTGTTGCACTTTTATAGCAGTGACATTTTCAAGTTCTATAATGCTCATATTTTCGATTATAATACTGCAGCTCTACACTACAATTGGGCGCAAGAGACTTTACTAATTTTTTTCAGTCTTTTCAAGTTTTTTTCAGTTTTTGGTGGATATTACACTTTTACAGGCCCATTTATCAAGCTCCGTACGGAGCTTGAAGGGCCATGTTTCTGGTGAGTCTTCAGACTCGCCAGAAACACAACGTCTGAAGCAGCGGTCACAAAGACCGCTGCTTCATAACCCTGTCCGCCTGCTCTGAGCAGGCGGACAGGAATCGCTGGAAATCAACCCGATCGAATACGATCGGGTTGATTGACACCTCCCTGCTGGGGGCCGATTGGTCGCGAGTCAGCATGTTAAATGCGGAGAGCGTATTGCTCTCCTTAAGCTATTCATTTTATAAGTAATCCAATAACCGTTTTTATTATGTGCCACAATTTTATGTGTTATTGAAGTTTTTAATTTTGAGATTAACCAATCTTATGTGTGTGTATATATAGGTTAACCTGTGGAAAATATTTATATATATTTCTTTCACACCTTGTCTAATAAATTATTTATAAGTTTTAAACTGTTAAACTGCACTGAGTCCTTATCATTACACATATAGTTGTCAGAAGATCGGTGAATGTTATTAAATTTTATATATATATATATATATATATATATATATATATATATATATATATATATATATATATATATATATAATTTAGTAAATATATATGGTTGTGTACACCAAATAATTCATTTCATTTGTAAAACCCCAGATGTCACTGTGTGTAAGCCAGCCCCCTCTCCCATTCATCAAAGGAATGGTTTTCAAGTTATCTTAGAACGATCACTTCAAAATATCTTATGGTCACTACCTGTAAATGTGTAATATGATTTCCTACTTCTTACAAGAGAGTCTAGAAGTCTGCCTCAAGTGACAAATTCTTCGATGCAAATTGGTGCCTGCTGTGTCAAATAAACATGTAGTGAACCAGCTACAATACACAAAACATCCCACTTTCCAGACATGGACATTAAATTTTAAATAGCAGAATGTATACTTAAAAAGTCATATAACTGATTTGTCTATCATTTTCAAATCTATTTAAAATACTCAAGTAACACATATATGTATATATGTATTCATCTGGGACATACTATATTAAATAAATAATTGCTGTATTGAATAATAACTACATTGGTATATACAAATAGTGACCCATTTATTTCAAGATGAACACATTTTCTTTGTTTTCCAGAAATCTAGTGAAGATTGCAGGAAGAACTGATGTGGAGATGAGATCTCTACATAAGTACCTGTATAATTAATGTTTAAGTGTTAGACTAATTTCAAAATAATATCTGTCTCTTTATTTTTCAGACAAGATATCCTATGTCTATTAGTCATAAACACAGATATATGTGGATATTTTCTATTTTAATATAGAAATTGATAAAATACTGATGCTTGGTGTCAAATTAGACATTTTCTGTTATACTAAATGAAATATAGATGCTGAAAAGAGAGTTTTATTAATGCAAAAAGTTATAATATGATAAATAATCACTTTATAAGTATGTATTAAATTGTTAGCAATATTTGATGGTGGGGCTGCATTCCTGGTTGTCTGCTGCCACCTATAGATCAGAGACGGTATTACAGCTCAGGGAGGCATCTCCCAAGATGACCTATGAGATGTTCAGATCCGAAGGGCCAATCATATCGTTTCACGAATGATTAAGATAATATAAGCTGAAGGCAAGAAGAGAAAAAAGGCTGGCTAAACTTTTTGCTGAAACCCTGGACTGATAACTGCTGCGTGGGGAGATAGTTATTATAAGCAAGATTGGGCTACCTTTTATTATCCATTTTGCAAATACACTTATTTTCATATTAGGTTAAACAAAGAATATTGGAAGCTGTATATCGATTTGGTTATTTTTGGTGAAGTATACGCGATTGATAAATATATATATATATATATATAATATTTAAATCAAACTGCAGTTAATAGATTTAAAAGAGCATTTTGTATTTTAGTTGCATTCATAGTCCTGTATAGTGTTAAGCTTGTCTTTTGTATGTTAAGTGATTTATCTTGGCAAATATATATGATAAATAATCACTTTATAAGGATGTATTAAATTGTTAGCAATATTTGATGGTGGGGCTGCATTCCTGGTTGTCTGCTGCCACCTATAGATCAGAGACGGTATTACAGCTCAGGGAGGCATCTCCCAAGATGACCTATGAGATGTTCAGATCCGAAGGGCCAATCATATCGTTTCACGAATGATTAAGATAATATAAGCTGAAGGCAAGAAGAGAAAAAAGGCTGGCAAAACTTTTTGCTGAAACCCTGGACTGATAACTGCTGCATGGGGAGATAGTTATTATAAGCAAGATTGGGCTACCTTTTATTATCCATTTTGCAAATACACTTATTTTCATATTAGGTTAAACAAAGAATATTGGAAGCTGTATATCGATTTGGTTATTTTTGGTGAAGTATACGCGATTGATAAATATATAAATATATATATATATATATATATATATATATATATATATATATATATATATATATATATATATATATATATATATATATATATATATATATAATATTTAAATCAAACTGCAGTTAATAGATTTAAAAGAGCATTTTGTATTTTAGTTGTATTCATAGTCCTGTATAGTGTTAAGCTTGTCTTTTGTATGTTAAGTGATTTATCTTGGCAAATATATATATATATATATATATATATATATATATATATATATATATATATATATATATATATATATATATATATATATATATATTAGAATAGTCTTAATTGTAGATAACTAAGAATTTATTTCAGCTTAGATAAATTGGCATAGGAGTTGGTTATTTGCACAAATAATATAATACAATTTCTGATGTTTTAAATTGGAATTATATAGGATAAATTGTGGCTATATAGCTAATTGTACTGTCTGAATGTTAGTGGCTCATATCTTGGTATCTCATTGTGGTATTTTAATGAAATTCAATTGTGAATAAGGTAAATTTTATGATCTTTGCATAGCATATTATAATAGTTTAAACGTGTATAGTTTGATCTGGTTTTCTACAAATATATTTCAATGTGTCTATAAATTTTAACTAATATAAAGAATTTAGGAATTTACATTAATTTTATTGTTTGGTATATGCATGTTTATTGGGGGTTTATTTTAAAGAATTATTATTAAATATATTGTATTATAAACCAGCCATATACTGACATAGTATTTAGGATTATCTTTTTAGCGCTTCCTTTTATTTTCACTTAGATACTAGGTAATCACAGAGGTAAAAAGTTTATGAACATAATTGTGTTGGTTGTGCAAAACTGGGGAATGGGTAATAAAGGTATTATCTTTCTTTTTAAACAATCACAATTTTGGAGTAGACTGTACCTTTAAGAAGCTTGTTCTGGGTTATTGCCATGCCCTGCTCTTACACAATAAGTTGCGCCAGAGCAGGTGGTGGCAGTGCACAAGAGGTTACATTTTTTTTTAAAACAAATCTTTTATTGGGATTGAAACAATAATTGTACAGGCTGTTTATGGAATATATACAAATCGAGAGTATATACAAATCACAATTACCTTGACATAACAGGTGAAAAGATCAATCTCAAGTTTCCTTTTTAGTATAACATGTAGATTGTTAAGTATATTTTACTATTCACAATTTAGGCCTAAATTGGCCTAATCTCTATCTAGATATCTATATAACCAGTACATCTTAATAGACAGTATGAGTGTAGTCTTTCATGTTGTGTCTCTAGCAGGTTAGGGAGGGAGGATGAAGAATTGGGAGTAGGGGGGAGGGTAGAAAGTTACAGGGTGGTCGGTAATATGAATTTAGTTACAGTATCTTGCTGAGACTAGGAGGATGGATATGGGTGGGGTCTTTGGTATGTCTCCCAGGGTTCCCATATTAGGCAATGCATGCTTATTTGTTTTTTAGATCTGAATACTCTTTCTTCCATTGCTTTGAGGAAATTTAGGTTATCCACCACCCCCTGCTATTTTGGAGGAATCACTTTTTTCCAGTTCCTTGCTATCATTAGTGGAGATTTGTGGAGATCAGAATGTGGATTAATACGGTCTGTTTGTGTTTGGGTAAAATAGTAATGTCAAGATGTAGGAGAGCTATACTTGCCTGTGATGGGGAGGTAAGTTCCAGATCTGTGCATAATTTCCTAGAGATGGGCAGGTCCATCATATGTTTAGTGGGGTTCCCTGATCGACGCAGCCTTTTCAATGAGTGAGGAATGGGCTGGATAGTTTCTGCAATTTAGTGGGGACTAGATGCCATCTAGTTGGAAATTTGTAGTAAAGTTCATACATTGTGACACAATGCATGGCATTTTTAGTCATTGTTACTGCTTGGACCCTTTGTTTAGGGGTGTACTCTCACCTCCATTCAAATTCCCAGGCCAATATATGGGTGGTTTTCATGGTTAAGGTGTCCTGTATTAGGCTTTTGTACTAGAATGACAGTGCTTTGAACAACTGGAGTCCAGATGTCCATCTGGTCTCCCATTTAATCAGGCTCCTAGGGCTATCTCCAAGAAAGCCCCTGGCTTTCATCAGAGACCTCAGTCTAAGTAAGTCAAAGGACAAATTAGGTGGGTTCTCAAGTTGGGTATGTAATTCTGTTAGGCTAACTCAATGAGGCCCACAATAGGCCGAAACGCATGTCTTGGGTTTTGCTGTTTCTCTCGTTCAGAGAGGGATTGCCTGGTATTTCAGGGCTGGACTGTACTGTGAAGTCAGGATCAGACTGATATGCTTCAGGGAAGTTCTTCTCTGTAAAAGGCACATGTTGAGCAAAAAGAGTCTGCTTGTTGGGTGGTAACTAGCCATAAAACAAGCTATTATACTATTATTCGTTCCCAGGTTGAGGGCTTCTCTCTTTTTATTTATGCAAATTATGACACTTAGGGAAGTCTCCCTAAGTGTGATGCAGGAATCCAGACGTGGACCCGTTGCTCACGTCTGGATTCCTGCATCAGGAATCCAGGCGTGAGGGATATGACTGCACCTCACTGACGAGGACCACAATAGGCTGAAACGTACATCTGGGGTTTTGCTGTTTCTCTCGTTCAGAGAGGGATTGCCTGGTATTTTGGGGCTTGACTGTACTGTGAAGTCAGGATCAGACTGACATGCTTCAGGAAAGTTCTTCTCTGTGAAAGGCAGATGTTGAGCAAAAAGAGGCTGCTTCTTGGGTGTTAACTAGCCATAGAACAAGCTATTATTCTATTGTTCGTTCCCAGCTTGAGGGCTTCTCTTATTTATTTATGCAAATATGGAAGTCTCCATAAGTGTGATGCAGGAATCCAGACATGGACCCATTGCTCAGTGTGCCTAGAGGGATATGGCTGCACCTCACTGATGACGCCCACAATAGGCCAAAATGTACGTCTGGGATTTTGCTGTTTTTCTCATTCAAAAGCAAAAAGAGGCTGCTTCTTGGGTGGTAACTAGCCATAGAACAAGCTATTATGCTATTGTTTGTTCCCAGGTTGAGTGCTTCTCTCTTTTTGTTTAGGCTAAGGTTAAGGAATCTACCATTGGCTTAAAAGTCTGCAGCTTGTCGTAAGGAAGAGCATTTCCAGCTGAAATTGTGGGTATTCAGGAAGCCTTGTAGTAGACCTGATATAGAATGGGTCAGGGAAGGGTTGGGGGTGATCGAGGGGCTACTGTATGTCTAAGTTTGAACCATATGTCTTGGCATCCTTTAATTAAGGAGTTAGAGATAAGTGGTTTGTCAGAGCAGTGTGGTGGGATCCAAAGCAGATCCTCTGGTAGGGATGCTTGCTCCAAATCTCGCCACCTAGATGGGGGAAGATTACCACTCCAAGCTGAAACATGAGAGATCATGGCTGCCTTGTGGTACAGTTTTATGTTTTGGAGTCCTATACCCTCCTTGTCTAGTGGTGCTTGGAGGATGTGAGATGCTACTCTGGGTCTTTTGTCATTCCAAATGTAGGTGTTAAACATCGTCTGGAATTTACGTATTGTGGACATCGGAACTGGAATTGGTAAAAATAGATAGATCAGTTTGGGAGGAACCATCATTTTAATCGCTGCCACTCTACCCAACCACGAGACTTCATCATATCCCTTAATGCCCAAGAGAAAGCTAATGGATTTAATTAGTGGTTGTTAATTATCATTTAGAGTGATTGTTTTATTGTGTGATAGAAAGACCCCTAAGTGCTTAATGCCCCTAGTTGACCATTTAAAAAAGAATTGTTTCTGTAGTTGTTTCTGCTCTCTAGGGGAAATACCTATGTAGTATACCTCAGTCTGTGCTACATTGACTTTGTAATGAGAGAGGGTACCGAATTGTTCAAGTAGTGACATCAGACATGGAAGGTACGGCAAAGGATCAGTAAGGAATACTTTCAGGTCATTACTGAAAAGGGCTAGTTTCTGTTCTGTGTCATGAAGAATTAGACTGTGTATGTCTCTTTTTTTCCTGATGGCGGTGGCTAGTGGCTCAATACATAGGGCAAACAGGATCGGGGATAAAGGACAGCCCTGCCTGGTTCCATTCGAGATTGGGATTTTAGAAAAACAAAAACCATCTCCCCTTACTACAGCTGTTGGGGCTTCATATAAGGTTTGTATGTCAGTGCACATGGAGGAGTGCAAACCAAAGGCTAGAAGGGTCTGAAACATATATTCCCACCTCACCCTGTAAAAAGCCTTCTCGGTGTCTAGGGAGGGAGAGAGAAGGGGGACCTCCATATCTGCTGCCTCCACAAATATATTAAGTAGCCTGCATGTGTTGTCAGGTCCTTGCTGGCCTATGACGAATCCAACCTGATCTAGATGAAGTATTGTCAGGATGAGTGGCTAGTCTATTTGCTAAGAGTTTAGCGTAGAGTTTCACGCCAACATTTATGAGAGAGATTGGCCTATAACTTTTGCATTTATTCAAATCTTTCCCTTCCTTAGGGATAGTAAGGATACTAGCATCTAGAAACTCACTCATGAATTTACCTTTCTCAGCTACCTTGCTAAATAGGCCTAGCAGAGTTGGGAGGAACTCGTGGATGAAGGTCTTATAAAAGATAGGTGGGAAGCCATCGGGACCAGGGGATAGGAATTCTACAGCTAATTTGAGTTCTTCAGTGGAAAAGGGACATTCTAAGTCAGTTACTGAGCTGTCAGAGAGTTGTGGTAAGTCTAGGTCTTCTAGGAACCATTGTATCGTGGGGTCTTCTAGGAACCATCGTATCGTGGAGGGGTCGGCTAGATGTGTCTCGTTTGAGTCACATAGGTTGTAAAGATTTTGATAGTCGGTTGCAAAAGCTTCACCTATATCTTTGGGGGAGTAAGCCATCTCTGATAGTGGAGTAAAAGACTATGCTTGGTAACAGAATTTAATCCCTGTGTATTTAGAGTAGCTATTTTAAGTGGAGGCATTGTCTGTGTTCAGGGACGAATAATTCAACTTTCTAGTAGGGACAGGGGTAGGAGGATGGAGGAGATTGGAGGGAGGAGATGGAGGAATGGATGGGAAGGAGATGCTGGGTTAAGTTAAAAGACTACGGTTGGTGAAATAACTCCACCTAATAAGTGTACCATGTATAATTACTATAGTATCAAATGTAGATCCAGATAAAGATCAAGAAAGTGCATATTTATCACTTTCTAAATGAGTGGCCTCTAGGATAACAGTTCCAAAGGACACAACTGAATGTGTGGCCGGGGAGAGAGTAGCATAAGGGGCCTTCGTCCTATCAGTCTTATGTATTGGAGTGTTTGTGTATGTGAAAGAACTGTTAAAACGTGTGGGTGCTGATTTAGTCAGGATATCACTTCTACGTTGAATGGATTAGTTATGGCAATAAGTGTGACACAACTGGGGTGTTATTATCATGAGGGTCTGTGTCTGGTATTGTAGTGTATGGTCTAGTTTTGTATATAGCGGTACCTGAAGCATGAGAGGTACAGTCAATCATAACTCCCCAACATGAGAGCTTGCATTTATATAACATCAACATTAAATAACATCAACACTAAATAACACAAATAAACTGATGAACTTATCAAATTAATATCTTCAGTGACTTCCTCGTATTACTACAACTCAGAAATTTAAACGGTTAGTGGATCAAGTGTGCAATAATCGCATCTAGGGACTGCTGCCTCTTTTAAGGGCCTAAAATTTGGGGATTTTAGTGGTAATATCAATAGTCAGTGGAATAGCTACAATTCAGTAGAGGGAGTTAGTGCTAGAAAAGGGCTTAGGTGTCTATCAGTATAAAGATAGTTTGGGCTTAGGCTGCCCTAATTTTCCTCTATGTCTTATGCACTCATTCCTAGTCAATATGTATCTACATGGCTAACTATAAGCACCCTGATGAGGGCTCTATTGCTATATATTGAAGCAGAATACCTGTGTACACACGTAGGGTGTATTGCCAGCTAAGGGCTGATCCCTGAATTGTGGAAGTTGATGTGTGAGGAGAGCATTTAATATTTGTTAAGCATAACATATATAAAACAGTTGTTGAGTCTTTGTACATATCAACCTGAATTAAGTAACAAGAATTATATCATTTCACTCAATCTTACGTGACTTCATGGGTAGGTCTCCTCACATGCTGCCCTTAGGTGACAGACCAGCTGGACAGGTGAAAGGGATAGTCCTTAAAGTAAAGGGGAGGTAGCCATCAGCTGTAGAATGTCAGGATAGCAGTTCCCAACTAGGCAGAGGAGGAAACATTAGGTTACATGTTGGGTAGGAGAGTGGGGTGGTCCTTAGAAAAGGAATACAAAGGATCTCTTGTGATTAATCCTTACTTCATGGACAGTTTCCATTCAGAAAAGTGAAGAAAAAACAAAAAAGAAAAATATCCTGGGCTCATTAAGTGGAGATAGATTCAGGATCGGCTGAGTTCTGCCTCTTCTTGTTGTGAGGTACTCTTTGGGCGTGTCGCTGATATTCTCTTGTGTTGGTGCATAGCTGCTTGGTTCTAGGAACATCTTCAGGGTCAGGGGCAGTTTCTAACAGGAGTTACCATCTCTGCAGCAGCTCTCTGGCCTGCTGGACATTTGAGGCAACATGTTGCTGGCCGTCTTTAGTTATAAAAAGTCTCACTGGAAAGCCCCAACAGTATTTGATATTATTGTCCCTTTGTACTTTGGTGCAGAATTGAAAATTTCTCAGTAGCTGAAGAGCATGAGGTGACAAGTCAGGGAATATCTGAAGATCTGAGAATCTTAAGAATAGCTTTCAATATTTTCTCTCAAAATGTATAGTAATGTAGGCGCACTATAACATCCCTGGATTTGTCACCCTCCATCGATCTCGGACGTAGGGCTCGATGGGCTCGATCTACAAATGTCTCAGACTCACTGGTGGTCCCCAGAACAGACTTGAAGAGCTCTTTAAGGAAGTCCCCTAGGTCCTGGGCTAGTACCGTCTCAGGAACTCCTCTAATCCTTAAATTGTTCCGGCGTGACCTATCTTCCAGGTCTGCCAATTTATTTTCAAGGTCAGAAATTTGTGTTGCGAGATTCTGGGAGTAGTTTAATAGATTGGAATGGTCAATCATGGGATCTTCCTGTTTTCACTCCAGCGTATCAGTTCTTTCCCCTATTGAGGATATATCTCTCTGATGAGCTTTGTCAAATTTTTTAGAAAGGGAGTCATGGTGAGACGCCTAAAGTGATTTAATAGAGTCTACAAGGTTATTGGACTGTGAGTCAGATTGCAGATTAGATGAAGCGTGATGTTTTAAAGTTGCCTTCACTTGGGTGTCGAGCAAGTTTCCTTGGTCCAGACTATCCTCATCTAAAGAGGTATGTGATGATAAAGCTGATTGATGGAAGTGATCCACCACAGTTCTCTTAGGAGCGGAGGAGCCTTTATGCTTCCTTTTGAAAGCTAGAAATATTTAAATGTATTTATGTATCTAGGAGGATAAATTGGGAAAGTGAGATTTTTGTATGAGTCTTCCTCTTCTTGTATCCACGTCTCAAGTTATTCTCACTAGTGAGCACATAGATGGAACGCTAGTATAGATAGCTATCTGATGGGGCGAGGGCATTCCCGGTTTGGTGTTTACATGTTGCCGCCTCTGTGGTCACTCCGAGAATAGACTTATCTGAATGAGTTGAGCCTACTTTCTCTCAGAGGGACGTACCCATACAGGGCGGTAGAAGGGTAGGGAATAAGGGAAGCACTCACTAGGAATGTGTAAATTGGTAGGAATGAGAGAAAGCAGACATCAAGCACAAACTTTAGTAACAGCCCAGTGGCCAACAGTTCAGTAATCTAATGTGCTATCTAGGGTGATTTGGACTGTGCTTGTAGATCCTTTATACTTGTTATAACAATTATAGGAGAGTCAGCTATTTATTCTTGTGTGGTGTCACTCAATAGGCGTGTACACTGCTGAAGTTTGGGTCAGAATAAACTATCCATGTATAGTGTATTGTCCAGACCCCCAGTGAGCTGCATTGAGAGTGTGTTAAGCACTGCTGATGTGGTAGGTAATGCAAAGGTGGGCCCAGTATCTTAGTATGGTATGAAGAGCATATATGGGAATAAAGCCTCACCTAATATGTCAAGTTTAGCTCTGTATAACCGTTGGTTCAGATGTGCCCTACATCAAAAGTTCCTTTTTTCCCCCCAAGCCAGCCAACAGACTTGCCATTGTTATTGGCCCAGTGGAACTAGGTCCAAGTGTACACCTTCGGTGAGGGCTTATCTGTCACTACCGGGGTTTAGGGGATCCAGTCCCGGCTCAGTGTTTTATTTTTATGTCAGCGCAGTGCTGGTTAGTCTGATCCTCAGTGTGGGCCCGTTACTCCGGAGTACAAGGAACAAAGATGGTGGCTTTTCGCGCCTCTGAAAACTTTTTGGGGCCTACTTTGCGATTCAGGTTTTATCTTCGGGTCTGGCCCGTTTGAACCTGATCCTAGGTTAATGCGCTATAGCTATGTGTGTGCCACGTCCTGCGTGGGGGAGTTTCAGATGGCTATAGGGTCAGTCGTACCTGTGTTCCAGGGTCACTTGTTGGGTAGTCGGACTAGGGCTGGTCTCTCTCAGACGGACTGCAGTTCTAGGAACTCACTGCTCTCCACCCCGGAGCAGAGCCCCAACCCTCCGAGTCGAGATGCAGTGAGGATGTAGTGCCGGTCACAGATGCCCGCACACTAGTAGTGGCGTGATTCAGCTGGATCCACTAGGCCAATATATTATCTTCCTTGAGTGTAGAGCGGTCCTATGGTGTTATATCTCCCAAGATCATAGCTGCTAATCTTCTGCTTTAGTTTATGTCTCTAGGGCTGGATTTGGCTCCAAAAAAACACAAATTATCAGCTAATTAAGGCAATATAAGCACAGAGCTCTCCTCCATTGCAACTGCTCTGCACAAGGGTTCTCTCCGCCCCCCTCAAGAGGTTAAAGTTTACCATGCGATACTGCCCCCCTGACCTTAACTATTTTTGGGATTTTATCTGCATAACAATTGCACTCTAAGGGGCAGATTTATCAAGCAGCGGATGCTGCTTATTCTGTGCGAGCCTTCCGGGTCGCCTCTGAGGTTGCGGATTGCAATCATCCCGATCAGATACGATCGGGATGATTGACACCCCCTGCTAGCAACTGATTGGACGCGAATGTGCAGGGGGTGACATTGCACAAGCATTTCACCAGAAATGCTTGTGCAATTATAAATGCCGACAGCAAATCATGTCCGTCCGCAATTTGATAAATCTGCCCCTAAATGTTGCAGTTTTATTAATAGGATAATTTAAATGGGGCTGATTAAACTGTGCCCCTTCCAGAAAACTATTTAAACTAAATAACTAACTCTATACTAAACTTGTGCACCACTGACTTTAATCTATGCCAAAGTATAAAAGGGTCTAACCCTTTATATTTTGTAGAGAAATTATAGTGCAGACTTCACAGGAGCAACACCTGAAAGACCTAGAGAGATAAGAGCTGAAGCCAAAGAAAGTATTGAAGCTCTCTGGGATAGAGAATGTCACAGGGGAGAGTGAAGTTAATAGGGGAGCACCTGGCACTGCTATAAAGTCTCAATTTGCAGCAAATACAAATTAAACTGAAATGTATTAACTACATTTTAACTTGCACTTGTACATATTACTTTTCTGAGAGTTAAATAAGTGTATTGTCAATTTTGAGCAAACTTCACTTGCATACAGCTGAAGAGATAAATCTTTGAGTTTGCAAGTGTAAAATACTTACAGCTAGATTACAAGTTTTGAGCGCTATAGAGAAATTAACGAACGCAACAAAAGTGGCGTTATTAAATCCCCTATATCGCTGCCATTACAAGTTTTAAAAAACCAGGCTTGTGCGTGAGATATGGGGTTTTTAAGCTCCATACAGCACACAAAACAAGTGCTGTTTTGACGTGCTCATGCACACTTTCCCCATAGACATCAATGGGGAGAACAGGTCAGAAAAATGTCTAACACCTGCAATCGCGGAAAGAAAAGCTCCGTAACGCAGCCCCATTGATGTCTATGGGGAAAAAGAAAATACAGTTTAAACCTAACACCCTAACATAAACCCCATGTCTAAACACCCCTAATCTGCTGCCCCCGACCTCGCCGACGCCTGCCTAGTTATTAACCCCTAATCTGCCTCTCCCGATATCGCCACCACCTAAATAAAGCTATTAACCCCTAATCTGCCGCTCCCGATTTTGCCGCCACTATACTAAAGTTATTAACCCCTATTCCCTCGCACCCCAATATCGCCAACACTATAATAAATCTATTAACACATATTCTGCCGCTCCCCAACATCGCCGCAACTAAATAAAGTTATTAACCCCTAAACCTCTGGCCTCCCACATCACTACCACTAAATAAACCTATTAAACTCTAAACCGCCACCCCCCACATCGCAACAGCCTAAATTAAACTATTAACCCCCTAACACTAACGTAACCCTAACCCTAACACCCCCTAACTTTAACATAATTAAAATAGAGCTAAATTAAACTTACAATTATTAACTAAATAAACCTATTAACCCCTTAACCGCCAGCCCCCACATCACAACAACCTAAATTAAACTATTAACCCCTACACCTACCCCTAAACTTAACCCTAAACCTACCTCCCCCCTAACTTTAACATACCGGTAATTAAAAAAGATCTAAATTATATTTACAATTATTAACTACATAATACCTATTTAAACATACTTACCTGTGAAATAAAACCTAAGCTAGCTATTATATAACTAACAGTTATATTGTAGCTAGCTTAGGTTTTATTTTTATTTTACAGGTAGGTTTGTATTTATTTTAACTAGGTAGACTAGTTAGTAAATAGTTATTAACTATTTACTAACTACCTAGTTAAAATAAATACAAACTTACCTGTGAAATAAAACTTAAGCTATCTTACACTAAAACCTACCATTACAAAAAAAACTAAACGAAATTATCCAAAATAATAAAAATTATTCCTATTCTAATACCGTTCAAAAAAAAAAAGAAAGACCTCAAAAAGAAAAAGCCTAATCTAAAAGAAACTACCAGGGGCCCTTAAAAGGGCCTTTTGGGGGCCCTCAAAAGGGCCTTTTGTAAGGCATTGCCCTAAGTTAAACAGCTCTTTTGCTACAAAAAACAAACACCCCCCAAACAATATACAAACCCCCACCCCCCAAACTACCAAGGGCCCTTAAAAGGGCCTTTTGCAGGACATTGCCCAAAGATAAACAGCTTTTTTGCTACAAAAAAACACCCCCTAACAATATACAACCCCCCCAAACTACCAAGGGCCCTTAAAAGGGCCTTTTGTAGGGCATTGCCCTAAATATAATAGCTTTCTTCCTACAAAAGAAAAACAAACATCCCCTAAAAAAATACATTACACAAAATAACAAACAAATGATAAAAAATAATAAAAATTAGTCCTATTCTAATACCCATTAAAATAAAACACCCCAAAATAAAAAACCTAATCTAGAATAAACTACCAATATCCCTTAAAAGGGCCTTTTGTAGGGCATTGCCCTAAAGATATCAGCTCTTTTTCTGAAAAAAAAAAATACAAATACCCACTAACATTACAAACCCCCACCCCCAAACCCACAAAATAAAAAAAGTATCTAAAAAACCTAAGCTACCCATTGCCCTGAAAAGGGCATTTGTATCGGCATTGCCCTTAAAAGGGCATTTAGCTCTTTTCCTGCCCAAACCCTAATCTAAAAATAAAACCCACCAAAAAACCCTTAAAAAAACACTAACCCCAATACAATCCACTTACAGTTTTTGAAGTCTTCATCTCTGGAAGTCCTCATCCAGGCGGTGAGAAGTCTTCATCCAGGTGGCCTCTTCAATCTTCATCCCGGCGGAGAAGTCCTTATCCAAGTGGTAAGAAGTCCTCATCCAGGCGGCCTCTTCAATCTTCATCCAGGCTGCATCTTCTATCTTGATCCCAGTGGTGCGGAGCGGGTCCATCCTGGAGACATCTGGCGCGGAGCATTCTCTTCATACGGTCACCACTGTATACTGAATCCTCAATGCAAGGTATGCGATTCACAATGACGTCCCTTGGATTCCTATTGGCTGAAAGATTTGAATCATCCAATAGAATTAGAGCTGCTTAAAGGGACACTGTACCCAAAATTTTTCTTTTGTGATTCAGATTGAGCATGAAATTTTAAGCAACTTTCTAATTTACTCCTATTATCAAATTTTCTTCATTCTCTTGGTATCTTTATTTGAAATGCAAGAATGTAAGTTTAGATGCCGGCCCATTTTTAGTGAACAACCTGGGTTGTCCTTGCTGATTGGTGGATAAATCCATCAACCAATAAAAAAGTGCTGTCCAGAGTACTGAAACCAAAAAAAAGCTTAGATGCCTTCTTTTTCAAATAATGATAGCAAGAGAACGAAGAAAAATTGATAATAGGAGTAAATTAGAAAGTTGCTTAAAATTGCATGATCTTTCTGAATTGCAAAAGAAAAAATTTGGGTACAGTGTCCCTTTAAATCCTATTGGCTGATTTGAACAGCCAATAGGATTTTAGCAGTTCTAATTCCTATTGGCTGATTCATCCAAAACACCACCAGTACTAAATTTTTAACACACGCGGTTAGCATGTGTATTACAAGTTGAAAGTAAAATGTTTCTGTGCGAGCCAAAGGTGACACACGCTAACTTAAGGAATTTAAATATCGCAACCACGCTTACTTCTTCTTCTCATAGACTTCAATGGGGAATGCAAACTGAAAAAAACACTTATCGCTCACATGCTAACCCAACAAGTGTTAAAGGGAAATGAAACACAAAAAGTTTTTCTTTCATGATTTAGGTAGAGCATACCATTTTAAATAACCTTCCAGTTGATTTCTATTATCAAATTTGCTTCATCATCTTGGTATATTTTGTTGAAGGAGCAGCAATGCACCTCTGGTTTCTAACTGAACACATAGGTGAGCCAATGGCAATCGGTATATATATATATATATATATATATATATACACATACATGCAGCCACCAATCAGCAGCTAAAACCTAGGTTCTATGCTGCTCCTGAGATTACCTAGAAAAACCTTTCAGCAAAGGATAACAAGAGAAGGGAGCAAATTAAATAACAGAAGTAAATTGGAAAGTTGTATGCTCTATCTAAATGATGAATGTCTAATTATGATTTTACTGTCCCTTTAAACCTACAGCGCTACCCGGAAGGTAGTTTTGAATATTTTACATTCTAATGTACTTCACATAGAAGAAAATGTTCTATTTCTTTTTAAAAAAAAAAAAAAAATATATATATATATATATATATAATCCCATCCGGTGTACAGTGTTACCCTCCAGTGGTCATCTGCCTGGGTGCAAACATGTATTAAATATTCCTGGAAAAACGTCGCACTCACAGGTCTTTGGATAAAGCAAATAAAATACTTTTAATGAAACGTTTTTGGGGAATTTCTCCCCATCATCAGCATAAACACAAACTGCATCAAACAAACTTATATAGTAAGTGCAAATAATCAAACTAATTTTCAAAAAACCTGTGTAGGGTGTCCTCTCAGTGTAGTGGCGCCAAACCTTGTGTGTGTGGAACGCAAACTGCGTTCCAGTATGTGAACCGGAAGTGCTACATGTGCTACCCTTTCCGGTATAAACATTATTCAAAGAAGTTAATTTTTAATTTTTAATTTTTAGCAAATATACTTGCAATAGCTGCCTATTGCTAGTTGCTTCTTATACATTATGTTTGTCAAAATATCAAAGTGTACACAATATTACATAATCTATGTCTCGTGTTCTATGTATATACCTCTCTATGTGAGTTCCACGGTTTGCGTGAATCAATCTTACATGTGTGATCATACCCTATTGAAGCAAACGTGTGTATATTATTATAAGTGTTAACATCTTGTTGTTGCCCGCTATGTTATTTCAATCAACTTATATTCCTACATGTGTCCATCGATCAGCTGTGTGGGCTCCGTATATGACCCCGCGGTCATAATCTGGTTGTCATAGGAACCGTTAACTATGCCGGATCTGATTTAGGCGGATGGCTCTATGGTTATCCCCTTAGTATTATGTATCTTTACTATATCAAGGGGTGAATGTGCGGTCTCCCTTAATGGGGGTTATATAGACCATCTCTGTATTCTACCTATTCTAATAAGGACTCTGCTGAGGTATCCATATGAGTTATATGCTAAGTACTCATATATAAAACTAAAAAATTTTTTGTTACAGTTAAAATGTAATAAATGAAAGCAACTCTGTTTTTGTTGCTGTGATGTACACTTAGTGTGAGTTATGTGTATTTGGTTTTGTAGATTGTATCTATCCCACTTGTGTGTCTCCATGCCCCTTGTACACACTGTGAAGAACACATATTCTTTTTCTAATTTTAAGTAAACTGTTATTTCCATATTACTTCATATGGTTACTTTATGTTCACTTTCTTCAAAATTTCTGTTTTTAATGAATGTTCTTGTATAAGTCCCAATTCTATGACCTTGTGTGATGTATTTGCACAACCTGACATGGGGTGAGTATGGGTTAGATTTTCCTCAAGTCGGGGTTACTTTTAACCCCTGTTTGTTATCTCTCCATAGTTCATTATCCTGTGGTTCTGTGATGTTCCTATCGATCAATTTCTTGTATCCTTCATTTAGGAGTCATCTGTGCTTGTTGTGGATAGGTGGTATCCTTAGGTTTGTTACACGTTTTAAGGCTGTTCACTACTTTAAGGCTGCTCAGTGTTTTAAGTATACTCAAGATCTTGTGGGTAATTGGAAAAAGAGACCGAGTATTGTTAACTTGGAGGGGATCATCTCCATGTCCCCCCCCAAATATCACTTGTCGCGCCCCGCACTAGGCAGTCTACCCCTCAAGTGGCCTGACTTCCAGTGCAACGCTACATGTTACTCTAGGTCTATGTGCCATACCCCTGTATGTATCTCTACTTAAATGAGCGCCTTAAAATCTGGGGGGGAGTTTAATCCTCCTGGGGCTATAGTGCCCAATCTATACATCCACTCTGCCTCTCTTCTTAGCAGGGCCTTATTCCTATCACCTCCCCTGTCCAGGGGGGGGATGTGGTCTATCAGGATATATCTGATGGTGGACACCTGGTGTCCCATTCTTGCACAGTGTCTGGCCACTGGTTGGTCTGAATCCCCTTGGTCCAACGCCAGCCGTATGGCCCGTCTATGGTTGGCCATCCTTTCGCGGAGTGTTCCGCTCGTTTTCCCCACGTAGAACCGGGCACATGGGCAAAATAGCAAATATACTACATATGTAGTGTTACAGGATATTGAATGTTTGATCTTAAATACTTTGTTTGTATGTGGATGGTGAAAGTTCTTAGTTGCCATTAGGCTATTACATGTTGTGCACCCTAGGCATCGGTATATAGCTTAATTTGGGGTCTGTGCGTACCAGGCTGTCCTTCAGATTGGTACCCCTCCGGTATGCTATCATTGGTGTCAGGTTGTGCGTAAAGGTCAGTTTGGGGTCAGATTGTACTATTGGCCAATGTTCCCTTAGTACTCTTCCAGCTTGTGTGGTATTTGGTGAGAACGTCGTTGCCATTATCAACCTGTTGGATTTCTCTGTCCGAGTGTCCTTGTATATCAGACTGTCTTGGGTATGTGGGAGGACTTCTTTTAGGGTACTGTTAACTATCTGCTGCTTGTACCCCCGTTGCAGGAACTTGTCCCTCATGTGCTGCAGCTGTGAGACCCCTGTGGCTATGTTGGAATTATTTCGTACGACCCTAGTCATTTGTGACTTGACTATACCCTTTAATAGGGCTGGGGGGGTGGCAGCTATTGGCACTTAAAATGGAATTTCTGTCGGTGGGTTTACTGTAGAGTGTAGTTCCCAAGGCACTGCCTTCTATGTAGATATTAAGATCTAGAAATTGTATTTCTTTGTGATGGTGTGTGAGCTTGAACCTTATATATATATATACTTTATAACCTATATATACCTATATATATACTTTATAACCTATTTTTTGTAATATATATATATATATATATACAGATATATATAGGAATATCTATTTAAAAATACATAGAACATTTCCCTTATGTGAAGAACATTGGAATGTAAAATATTTACAGTACACACACAGTAAAACACATTATAAAACATTAAAATTTAATTAAAATAAGTTTTCGGTTTCATTTATTTGAGTGGAAAAGGCTCAAAAGTATATATACATGTATACATGTAATACATGTATATGTATTTATATGTGTATATAAACATAAATACACATATATACATATGTATATATACATACATCCACATGTGTATGTATGTATAAATTCTTTATAGCTCTTACCTTTTAACAGTTATACCTTTTTTAATATTTATATTAATAATTTTTATCAGATATTGTATATATGAGTGCAACACTTTATTTGAATGTATTGATGTTGTGTTTCATGCAACTTGTTTTTTAGCCCTAACCCTTCACGCAAGGTCTTCAGTTGCGCTAACCCAACAAGTGCAGATTTAGTTTGCGCTCGGGCATTTGCATTTACTTTTAACTTGTAATACTTGCGCAAGTTCGCACAGACTCTATATTTTACTATTGTCAGCATGCCAATTGTATTCTAGCCAAAGCTTAAATGTAATAAATAATAATAAATTAGTTAAAAGTAATAAAAAATACAAGCACAAAGTGTAAATGCAAAAATGGTATACAGTGCTATAGTGCCTAACACTCCTTAGAGAAGTATAGCAAAATTTACCTTTCTAACATTGTGTGAGGGATCTTGCAATGCTGGAGGATCATTTTAGATCATTTCATCTGCAAGAAAAAAAACCAGTGAGAACTGTAGGGTGAAAATGTTTACAGAATTACGCAGGTATTTGAGAGACAATGTCATGCACACCGATGGAATGCCCATGTTCCGACAATTTTACAAAAAAAGCCCAAAATATATGCTTACCTGATCAATGTATTTATTTCTGGATATGGTGAGTCCACGGCTTGAGTAATTACTGGTGGGAATATCACTCCTGGCCAGCAGAAGGAGGCAAAGAGCACCACCGTTAAACTGCTAATTATCAGTCATTACCCACAACCCCCAGTCATTCGACTGATGGGAAATAGAAAAAAAGGTGTAGAGGTGCCTGAGGCTATAGTCAAAAGAACAACTGTCTTAAAATAAAGGATAGGGCTGTGGACTCACCATATCTGGAAATAAATAAATTTATCAGGTAAGCATACATTTTGTTTTTCTTTCTGAAGATATGGTGAGTCCACACCTTGAGTAATTACTGTTGGGAACCAATATCCAAGCTAGAGGACACGGATTAATAGGGAGGTACAAGACAGGCAGTCCTAAACAGAAGGCACCACCGCTTGAAGAACCTTTCTCCCAAAAGAAGCCTCAGCCAAGGCAAAAGTATAAAATTTGGAAAAAGTATGTAGAGAGGAACAAGTTGCAGCCTTGCAATTTTGTTCCACAGAAACTTCATTTTTGAAAGCCCAAGAAGAGGAAACAGCTCTTGTGGAATGAGACATAATTCTCTCAGATGGCTGCTGTCCAGCAGTATCATAAGCCAAACAAATTATACTTTGTAACCAAAAAGAAAGAGTAGTAGCAGTAGCTTTCTGACCTTTACGTTTCCCAGAGAAACAGACAAAGAGGGCAGAGGACTGGCGAAAATCCTTAGTCGCCTATAAGTAGAATTTAAGAGCACGTACACCCACCAAATTGTGTAACAAACGTTCTTTGGAAGAAGAAGGATTAGGACACAGAGAGGGAACAATTATTTCCTGATTGATATTTCTATTAGAAACAACCTTAGGAAGGAAACCTAACTTAGTTTGAAGAACCGCCTTATCAGCATGAAAAATAACATAAGGGGAATCACACTGCAGAGCTAAGAGATCCGAGACTCTTCGAGCAGAAAGGATAGCAACAAGAAACAAAACCTTCCAAGATAACAACTTTTAAGGCTCCAAGGAGGAGAAACAGACTTAAAGACAGGCCTGATTTTGACCAAGGCCTGAAAAAAAGATTGCACATCTGGCACATTCGCCAAACGTTTATGTAGTAAAACTGATAAAGCAGAAATCTGACCCTTCAGGGTACTGACTGACAATCTCTTCTCCAGGCCTTCCTGAAGAAAAGATAAAATTCTAGGAATTCTAATTCTAGTCCAAGAGTAGCCCTTGGATTCACACCAATAAAGACATTTACATCATATCTTATGGTAAATCTTTCTAGTAACAGGCTTGCAAGCCTGAATCATGGTCTCAATGACCAACTCAGAAAAACCACGCTTAGACAGAATTAAGCATTCAATCTCCAAGCAGTCAGCTTCAGAGAAACAAGATTTGGATAAAGGAAGGGACCCTGAATCAGGAGGTCCTTCGTCAGGTGGTAGAGATGACATCTCCACTAGGTCTGCAAACCAGATCCTGCAATGCCACACAGGGGCTATTAGAATCACAGGTGCCCTCTCCTGTTTGATATGAGCAATGACTCATGGAAGGAGCACAAACAGAGGAAACAGGTATGCCAACCTGAAAACCCAAGGAACCGCCAGAGCATCTATCAGAATGGCCTGCGGAGCTCTTGACCTTGAACTCTACCTTGGAAGCTTGGCATTCTGATGGGACGCCATCAGATCTAACTCTGGCACCCCCCATTTGAGAACTAAGCTGGAAAACACCTCTGGATGGAGTTCCCACTGCCTGGGACGAAAAGTCTGTCTGCTCAGAAAATCTGCTTCCCAATTGTCTACTCCTGGAATGTGGATGGCACAGCAATTGTGGGTATCTGCCCACTGAAGAATCCAAGTAACCTCCTTCATGGCTAAGGAACTCTGAGTTCTAACTATTCTATGAGATAGATCCGCATGGTCGCCATCCCATTGTCTGCACATGCACAACTGGAGAGCTCTCAAATGGAATCAAGCAAAAGAAATGATGTCCATGGAAGCCACCATCAGACCTATTACCTCCATACATTGAACCACTGAAGGATGAGCAGTAGCCTGAAGAGAGAGAGGAAAGAGGAAATGATTTTGTTTTTCCTGACCTCTGTCAGAAAAATCTTCATCAATAGAGAATCTATTGTGGCCCCTAAAAACACTACTCTTGTAGCAGGTGAAAGGGAGCTTTTTTCCTGATTCACATTCTATCCGTGGGAACGAAGAAAAGACAACAATATCTCTGTGTGAGATTTTGCTTGTTGAAAAGATGGCACCTGAACCAATATGTCATCCAGGTAGGGTTCCACAGCAATACCACGAGAATGGATTACTGCCAAAAGAGCCCCCAAAACCTTTGAAAAAATTCTGTGAGCCATGGCTAGACCAAATGGAAGGGCCGCAAACTAGAAATGTTTGTCCAGAAAGGCAAATCTCCGGAATCTGTGATGGTCCCTGTGCATAGGAACATGAAGATATGCATCCTTTAGGTCTATGGTTGTCATGAACTGACCCTCTTGTACTAAAGGAAGAATGGATTATATAGTCTCCATCTTGAAGGATGGAACTTTGAGAAACTTGTTTAGACGGAATGTTCCCTCTTTATTGGGAACCATAAATAGGTTGGAGTAGAACTAAAGACCCTGTTCCTGCACTGGAACTGGAACTATCACTCCCAGGGAGGAAAGATGTTGTATACATTTCAAGAACTGAGAAAGTCCCCCCCCCACATAATCTGGTCTCGAATCGGATTCGGGGGGCAAACCCTTCAAGCTGATTTGGAATCAGCTGCAGGTTTCTTTGATTGTTTCCCCTTGTTCCAAGACAATTGGGTTTCCAAAAAGACTTGGATTGTTCCTGCTTGGAAGAAGAAGGGGAAGGCTTTCCTCTGAAGTTATGAAAGGAACAAAAATTACTCTGACGTCCTTTAAACCTATTCTTATCTTGAGGATGAAAAGACCCTTTTCCAACTGTAATATCAGAGATAATTTTTGCCAAACCGAGTCCAAACAAGGTTTTGCCATTGTAAGGAATCGCCGGAAGCTTGACTTTAGAGGAAACATCCGCAGACCAGGATTTCAACCATAACGCCCTGCAGGCTTGGACAGCAAAACTAGAAGTTTTAGCTCCTAGTCTAACAACCTGTAAAATGGCATCTGCAATAAAGGAATTGGCCAACCTAAGAGCTTTAATCCTATTCTGAATTTCATCCAAGGAAGTTTCTACTTAAAGAGAATCAATATATTAATTAATTAAGAAAGCGCTAAAGAAGCTAAGGAGTCTAAGAGGTGATATATTCTAATAGCTTTTATTAAAACAGTTTAATTTGATATGTGTGGATCTAAAACATTTGCAGAATCAATCATATAAAATTAGGGACGTCTCCTTTAAAACAATTCTTCTAGTACAGTAATGCTAAAATAGTATCAGATATATTAAATATCTAGCTCATATATTGCTAATATGTGTAACCTCACATTCGTTACAATAAAATTGCAATAGACGGATCTTGATAAAGCCTATTGGCGAAACGCGTAGACGTTTTCTACACCTGAATGAACTGGACATCAACTGTACCTATCCCACTTTGAAAGGAGCAGAGGGGAAGAAACTTCAAAACAAACAGACGTTTGTATTCTAAGTCCGAGTTCCCACATACACGCTGGAAGCGTGCACCGCAAACACCTGTCTCAAGAAGCAGCCCGGAAAAATAGAATCTATATCACAGGGGCCAGAGTTACTTCAAGCTGACAGAGAGAAAAAAAACATACACGCAGGAGCGTGATCTAGGTTTCGATATCGGCGATACTTGCTTTACACAAGGAGGAGAGGCAGAAACAAACACCGGTAAGAAAGACTGTGGTCCCATCAGACACAGAAGTGTCAGAAGACCCGGTAAGCCCATCAATAAATGTACACCGAACTATCATAAGTACAGCTAACTCTGTAAGTTTACATAACATCAAGAGACATTGTTACCACAAGTTAATTACTTTATTACAATTTATTGGATTGTGAAAACAGACATTGTTTCTTTATGATCAAAATAGCAACATTAAACCAAAAAGAAAAATCATAAATACTGCGGTAACAAATTATCAAATCCAAGGTGGAAAAAGATAAATTTAATGCTAGATTAAGGTGGAATTACTTAGAAAGTATACTAGAGCGCTCATTTTAAAAATTGTTTTAACACATATTGCTTATTTTAACGCATAGGGAGACGTCCCTTGGTAAAACCTCATTTATTATTTTTATTAATGCCTTTATGTTTTAAATAAATGTACATTTGTTAAATTGTTTATCAGTCTCCAGAATATCTTATTCAGCTTATAGCGCTCCTAAACTTTATTGTTTTGTTATTTGTATATTCTTTACGGTAATCATAGGGAAGACTACCTGTGAGGGAGCTTTAAGATAGAACACTTGGCACTTTTCCGTATATATCTATTTCTAAGCTTGTAAAGAGGCACAATACCGTGTCGGAATTTCCCAGTAAGCATATTCTTTACTTCTATCAGAAGCGCACATAATATGTGCAGGGCACAGTAAGTGTCTGAAGATTCTGGTAAGCTATAATTCACATTATCCTGCACTAAGGAAAAAGTGTTGATTTGGTCAGTGTCCCTTGGCCAGACTTTGTTACTTTGTTATTTTGACTTACAACTATTCACAAGTTAAGTAGTGATAAGCTACATATTATGGAAAACTACAGTCTATAACTTGAAACATATATATGCCAGTATTGACTCAATAGAGACTTTGGATCTGAATTCATACACAATTATATATGAACTCTCTAAGCTAAGGTGGACTAGTTTGTATTTAGCACATGTTTTCTACTATTGTTGTTATTTACATGTATAATTTGTTGCGATTTTATTGTAACCAATTTGAGGTTACACATATTAGCAATATATGAACTAGATATTTAATATATCTGATACTATTTTAGCATTACTGTTCTAGAAGAATTGTTGTAAGGGAGACATCCCTAAGTTTATATGATTGATTCTGCAAATGTTTTAGATCCACATTTATATCAAATTAAACTGTTTTAATAAAAGCTATTAGAATATATCACCTCTTAGACTCCTTAGCTTCTTTAGCTCTTTCTTACTTAATTAATTAATATATTGGTCTTATCTGTGTGCTAGTCTTAAGGGAAGGACTGGCTAGTAAGAAAGCTAGGAATCACTACTGGGTGCCATACTCAGCCTTTTTTAAACATACTTAAAGAGAATCAGACAAGGCATTGAACCAATAAGATGCCGCACTAGTCACGGTGGCAATACACACCGCAGGTTGCCATTGGAGACCTTGATGAACATAAATCTTTTTCAAATAAGCTTCCAGCTTCTTGTCTATCGGATCCTTTAAAGAGTAGCTATCCTCAATAGGAATAGTGGTTCTCTTAGCCAGAGTGGAAATGGCCCCTTTAATTTTGGGTACAGTATACCAAGGGTCTTGAATGGAGTCCTCGACAGGAAACATTTTCATAAAAATGGGAGACGGGGAAAAAAATACCTCTGGTTTCTCCCATTCCTGTTAGATAACTCCCTAGCATGGTCCAGCACAGGAAAAACCTCCGAAGGGGAAGGTTCATCAAAGAAACTATTAAATTTACTAGATTTCTTAGGAGTGACAAAGACAGGGGTATCGGAGTCATCTAAAATAGCTAAAACCTCCTTTAACAATACACAAAGGTGTTCAAGCTTAAATCTGAAGGATACCACCTCAGTCTCAGAAGAAGGAATTATACTGTCCGAATCTGAGATTGCACCCTCAGAAAGTCCTGATGTATCTTCCTCATCAGACTTATGAGAAAAGGCAACTTGGGAAGCAGAACTGAGGACAGGCACCTTACTTTCTGAATTTCTAGATTTCCTCTTGAGTTTTCCCTGTAATCTGGGAATGGCAGCTAATGCCACAGATACCGCTGAAGATACCTAGGCAGCAATTTCTGCTTTTAAATAAACTCCACTAGGAGTTATAGAGGAACCGCAGGGCACTACATGTGATGCCATTGAGGCTTGGGACGTAGCAGGAGAAAGCTGAGGTATTATTTAAACAGCATCATCCTGAGAGACATTAGGCTCAAAAATTGTACCTTTATTTTGCAAGGTTTTCTTGACACATGAAGAACAAAATTGCATAGGAGCTGCAATTTGTGCATCTAAACATAATAAGCATGAATTCATGAGAGCAGGCTCTTGCTCCATATCAGACATGTGAAACAGTAAATAAACTTGTACAGATAAGTTTCAAAGATTTTAATATTCAATTAAAATAAGCTATGGAAAAAATACACTTTAAATGTTATCCCAAATTAGGATCGATCCCCAGCTAAAATTATGTGAGAAAGTTAAGAAAAAACATTTAATAAACATCAAATAAAGTTCTAAAATACCCCTCAGGCAACCCCACACCTCAATTACTGAGGTACCTTACCGCTACCAATTAAGACCGGATCACCCAGCAATGGAGAAAAACAGCTTTTTACTCAGAAACATTATGAAGTTAAGCCAGTCATGTGACCGCAACTGCTGAGCGCAAATTACTTCTGCAACACAGATAGGCACTAAAAATAGCTTCATGTGTGTACAAGCAGCCATAGATCAGTCCTCCACGGGACTATCTTATTGAATTATTAGATCTCAGTCTTCGGCTGAACTATTTCCGCTTCGAAGGAAAGTATTATCAACAGATCTCCGGGACAGCCATGGGGTCAAATGTGGCCCCCTCACTGGCCAATCTGTATATGGAACAGTATGAGAACAATATCATGCGGATATACGATAAGCCAGAAGTCCTCTTCTACAGACGGTACATTGATGACCTCCTCATCATTTGGAGGGGGTCATCAACACTCCTGGATGAGTGGTTCATGCAGCTTAACACCTTGGATCACCCTGTGAAATTCAAAATGTGCCACAACATGACATCCATAGAATTCTTGGATTTGAAAATCTCTAAGCTGGGTGATGATAGGCTTACTACATCACTCTTCATAAACCTACTGATCGAAACTCACTGTTACACGCTGCAAGCAGTCACCCACCTGCTCTACTAAAAGCCATCCCAAAAGCACAGATGTACCGTGCCATCCGCAATAATAGCGAACAGGAAGAGAGAAGTAAACAACTTTTGGAGATGGAACAAAGATTTACACAGAGGGGCTATAACCCACAACTGGTCAAACGCAGCAGACTAGATGCAGAAGTTGATGTCATCCAACCTATTAAGGATAAAAAGAAGAAGAACCGCGGATGACTTTCTCCACCACGTACAGTCCTGTGACAAGAAATCTGGGCCAGGCACTGAAACAGCACTGGCATCTGATACAGAGTGACCTGTCATTACCATTCAAGAATTGGCTAAACCCAAGGGTTGGCTATAAACGAGATAGGAGTCTGAAGGACTCACTCGTGATTACTGACCCTATCCACAGTTACCAACGCGATACTTGGCTCACAAAAAAGAAGAAGTTTGGATGCTATAGGTGCTCTGGTTGCACAACTTGCAGTGCAATGATCCAAGGATCATCATTTGGACACCCACATCAGAACAAGAGGTTTCAGATCCGACTCTATCTCAGGTGCACCACTTCCTTCGTAGTGTATTTGTTGAACTGTAGTTGTGGGATGTTCTATGTGGGCAAAACCATCGACGACGCAAGGACAAGCCTTGCTAATCATCGGTCTGCTATCAGGATGGCTCTGAAGAAAGGATCAAGTGAGCAACCAGTTGCCAGACACTTTCTGGAAAAAGGACATGGAGTACAAGATCTACGGTTTATCCTTATAGACAATGTCCCTCCACCCAGGCAGGGTGGTGATCGCAGTAAACTCCTTCTTCAGATTGAAGCCAAATGGATGTATCGCTTGAACACTTTACAACCACTGGATTTGAATACAATGTTCAATTGGCACTGCTTCCTCTAATTGAATTGGTGAGAGTCCACGAATAAAATCCAGTTGAAGAGAGTCCATGACTATACTCATTTGATGAGAGTCCATGTCCAGATTGATTAAAGTTTGGCTAGTGTCTCTGTTCCCAAAGGCTTCTTCCTTTCTCTCTGTAGGGCTTACCACTTAGTTACCTGCCTCTCTATATTCATTTAAGATTGTTTTCATTATATTATCTCTTCTGTGTTGTATATTGAGTCACTTTTTGTTGGTATCAACACTGTATTTGTAATTTTTGAGGATTCAGTATTACGACATGTGGGATAGGCGTGGAAATACTTTGTGTAGAATACAAGCTGACACCTACTGTTCAGATTGGCTATGGTGTTTTGGCTTTATTTATTATTGTCTTTTCAGTATTGAGTCTTAGACCGTCACGCCAGTAGATTCAATTCAAAAAAAGTTCAATTGACCCAATCATAGAGGATTGCGTGGACTGGGTTTGGCCAATTTTATTTATGTCGTACCCACTGGAGAAGCCCCTAAGGCTATTCAAACATGTTTTTTAGTAGCCTGTCCGCTATAGACCAGGATACGTGTTAAGGGTGTTTGAGTGTTTCCATAGCAACCTTATGCTCCACATTGAGAGTTCACTGTTGGGCCATAATTACAGTATACACAACCTTGCTCTCATATAAAAAATAAGTTTGGAGTCACAATACCATAGATTGACACATATGTTTTGGTGACAATCAAGTGTTCCCCTCTTTCAAGCTTTATGTTCGTAAAGGTTTTTTAGAAGAGGGGCGGTTTATACACACTCCCCAATCTAGCCCGGAACACAGGCTTATTGTTTATATGGTCTCCATGGTGAAGGTTGTGTGAGCCAATGACATCTTGGAGAGCTGGACTCTGGACCACCAATCACATCTAGTAGGTGGGTTCTCCAGTTTTAGAGCATGTTTGGGCCGAGTGCCGCAGGATCTGATGGATCAACATTACTACTACGGTTAGCTATGGTATGTATGTGCGATGTTTAATTGCTGATTTATTTGTTGATGTTGGTAACTGAGCCTGACATTAAACAGACGTAGTTGTTATTTGGGATCGTATTGCAGCGCTCTGATTGGCTACTTGATTCTAACATCCTGGCTACTGTCAGCGCACGTTTCTGTGTGAATAGACAATAAGGTTTTGCAGTGTGTACACATTAGTAAGTTCACTTTATTACAATATGATATTTGCGAGTTTATTCACTGTAACTTGTACATAAGATACACATTACACTGTCAGGTCTAGTGTTATGTTTTCTGGCTGACCCGTAAGTGGGCGGGGTTATCGGCGAAAAGGTTTTTGTGCTTTTATATTGTGCTGTTCTCCTCATCCTGCATCTATGCTCCTTCAGCCCTCTTCCTTATTTTAGGAGTCACTAGTAAGAATATTGTATAGTTTACACATATTATGTCTCAGACGTTTTTAAGCTTAGAACTTTTGTTGTTGTTTTGACTCAGTGGTTACCATGACAACTGCTATTTGGCGTTTTTTTGGTCTAATTGGGGGGTGGGGTTAGTATTTGTTTGCTATAAATGTATTTCACTTTGTAACACGTGTCTGAGGAAGGGAGTACATTATCCCCGAAACGTTACTACACGATCACAGTAAAATTGGCTTTTGAAAATCCAGTGAGTGCAAGTTTTCTGTTTATTTGTTTAATAAACATCAAATAAACTTCTAAAATACCCCTCAGGCAACCCCACACCTCAATTACTGAGGTACCTTACCGCTACCAATTAAGACCGGATCACCCAGCAATGGAGAAAAACAGCTTTTTACTCAGAAACATTATGAAGTTAAGCCGGTCATGTGACCGCAACTGCTGAGCGCAAATTACTTCTGCAACACAGATAGGCACTAAAAATAGCTTCCTGGTACACTGAGTACCAGAAATAAATGTTGCATTATTTTATTTTAAAGCAAAGGGGAAATGAATAAGCTGCTGAAATAGAAAATTCAGCTTTACTTTCAGTTTAAACTTGAATTGTTGTATCAAGTAAATATGTGTCAGAAAATAAAGCCTAATAAAAACATTTTACCCTTTCTTTTTAAAAGAGTGTTAGTCTCACACATGCTACAGTGCCTGCTTCATGCCCCAGTGTAAACCATACAACAGGATTATCTATGTCACAATAAAAAAGCAGTGTCTTTTAATTTGTTAAGTGCATGGTCTCCTCAACTGGAAGAAAAAGCACTTACCTGCTCCGCTGTCCGGCATGTAGACAGTTACAAGGTATTAGAATACACAGTTTTTCACAGAGACCTTTGAAAAAGAAAGAACAGAGTAGCCAACTCTGGCTTTCTAAACTAGGGCAGCAATTGTTAGGAAAACGCAGTAAGTACCTATTTACAAGTTCCTAACTGCTTTAAAGCCACCACTTCCCAACTGCAAGGACTGACGTGGAATACAGCTATACCCCAAAACTTGCATGTAGATGAAATCAAAATTTTTCTTCAGACACCTAAACTTCACCTCCTCCATGCACCGAAGGCAAAGAGAATGACTGGGGGTTGTGGGTAAGGGAGTGATACTTAGCAGTTTAACTGTGGTGCTCTTTGCCTGCTCCTGCTGGCCAGGAGTGATATTCCCAACAGTAATTACTTTAAGCCGTGGACTCACCATATTTTAGGAAAGGAAACAACAATTACACTTTGTATTTATTCCTGTATAATTTACTTACCTAATTTTATGGGGTAGATTTATTAAATGTCGGATGGACATGATCCACTGCAGCGGATCATGTCTGCCCGACATCGCTAAAGCAGTGTGTGTCAATCATCCCAATCGTATCTGATCGGAATGTTTGCAGTCCGTCACCTCAGCGGTGGAGGATGAGTTAAGGAGCAGCAGTCTTATGACCACTGCTTCTTAACTTCTGTTTCCGGACAGCCAGAAACTACGGGGGTAGATTGCAGAATCCGCTGCTTAATAAATCTACTTCAATGTTTTTCAAAAATACGATTTTTGGTGATCAATTTTGATTTTTTACAACAGTACAATGTTTTTCTTGAGTATTTTTGTGTGAATTATTCAATTATTCATTTTGTATGATTTTTAAATTACGATTCTCATTGTGCATTTGTATCTCGTCCCCATACAAAATTGCAGTATACGCCCCTTAGTAAGACACTCTGCTTTCAGGAAAAAAGTGGCTTTATAGAATTCCACCTGGGAAATAGAAGTACTGGTGAACATTCTTAAATAATTTTTAAAGGGATTGTAAAGTCGAAATTAAACTTTCATGATTCAGATAGGGCATGTAATTTTAAACTTTATAATTTACTTTTATCATCAAATTTGCTTTGTTCTCTTGGTATTCTTAGTTTAAAGCTAAACCTAAGTAGGCTCATGTGCTAATTTCTAAGCCCTTTTAGGCCGCCTCTTATCTGAATGCATTTGACAGTTTTCCACAGCTAGAGGGAGTTAGTTTGGTGTTTACTATCCCTTAAATGAGAGAAAACAAGTTAAGTTAAAAGATTAGCCTCAGGACCTATTTGCTATGTACCTTTCATACATAGTTTCTAAATGTAATGGTTGATAAAAAAAAATTTAAACATTATCGGATTCTGCTGTGAACCTACAAATTTGCATGAAAAGTGCTGCTGTTCTGAGTGGGCTCACACAAAGCATGTAACAAACATCTGATTTTGACATGGCTCATTTTTTTCTTAAAAGCACAGAAACAAATTGTACACATGATGTAAACAAGCACCAGCTGCCCATCGCTCCCACAGAGACACAACCCACGTCTGATTTTTCTTTTTTAGGACTATGAATGCGTTTTTATCTTTTAATAAAACTGTTTTCTTACAGCATTCATATCATAAGCTTTATAGGTTACAAAAATGCAGTGGATATTCCTAAGATATAAAGTCTAGGGTTCAATTTATCAAGTGCCGGGCGGACTTGATTCTCTGTAGCGAATCATGTCCGCCCGACTTTGCTAAATGCCGACAGCATACGCTGTTGGCATTTAACATTTCACAAGCATTTCTTGTGCAATGCTGCCCCCTGCACATTCATGGCCAATCAGTCGCTAGAAGTGGGTGTCAATAATCCCGATCAGATCAGATCAGGATGATTGCAGTCCGCCTAAAAGGTGGCAGACAAGTTAAGAAGCTGCTGTCTCGCCGGAAACTTTAGGCGTAGAAAGCAGCATCTGCTGCTTGTTAAATCTACCCCTAAGTGTTGGGTAATAAAAGATTATCCTGCTTGGAGAGAAATTATAGTGCAGACTTCACAGGGGCTGAAATCACTGAATGGTATAAGAAAAAGGACAGAACCTGGAAGTCCCAGAGAGATGTGAGATGCCTCAGATGAGATGATATAAAATGACCATCCAGCACTAC
Source organism: Bombina bombina (assembly GCF_027579735.1). Lineage (NCBI taxonomy): Eukaryota > Metazoa > Chordata > Amphibia > Anura > Bombinatoridae > Bombina > Bombina bombina. The sequence goes on along the minus strand of NC_069500.1, from coordinate 1,065,765,567 downwards.
GAGATCTCTCACAAGATTCTAGACAGCAAATGTTGCTATACTTCTCTAAGGAGTGTTCTCTGCATGTGAAATTAGCATCTGTCATGTGACAGTACTACAGTGCATAGCAGCAGCACTTGACACCCATGCATTTAAGAGAAACAATGTATGTAATGTCTAAATCAGAGATCTGTTTCCTGCTATTGATTTGTCAGTTGCAATAAGCCAATAGGATTGAGCTTTCATCCTATTGTCTGATCCAATCAGCCAATAGGATTAAGCTCTTATTCTATTGGCTAATTGGAACAGCGAATAGAATGAGAGCTCATCCTATCTTCTCGCTTGGATGAGGACTTCACCAGCTGGATGAAGATCGAAGAAGCCACCTGGATGAAGACTTCTTGCCGCTTGGATGAGGACTTTGATAACTGTAAGTGGATCGTCGGGGTTAGTCTTAGGTTTTTTTTAAGGGTTTTTTCAGTGTGTTTTTTTTAGGTTAGGGTTTTGGGCAATGTAAAAGAGCTAAATGCCCTTTTAAGGGCAACGCCCATCCAAATGCCCTTTTCAGGGCAATGTTTAGTTTAGGTTTATTTAGATAGGTTTTTATTTGGGAGGGTTTGGTTGGGTGGGTGGTGGGTTTTACTGTTGGGGGGTGTTTGTATTTTTTTACAGGTAAAAGAGCTGATTTCTTTGGGGCAATGCCCAGCAAAAGGACCCTTTAAAGACCATTGGCAGTTTAGTGTAGGCTAGGGTTTTTTTTAGTTTTTTTTTTGGGGGGGGGGCTTTTTTATTTTGATAGGGCTATTAGAATAGGAGTAATTCATTTTTATTTTTGACAATTTCGTTTTCTATTTTTTGTAATTTAGTGTTTATTTTTTTGTAATTTAGTAAATTGTATTTTATTCATTTAATTTATTTCATTTTATTCTAATGTTAGGTTTTAGTGTAAAGCAGGTTAGGTTTTATTTTACAGGTAACAATCGGCTAGATTACGAGTTTTTGTCGGTAAGGCTGTGCGGTGCTAACGAGCCTTTTTTTCTTACCGCTCACTTAAGCCAACGCTGGTATTACAAGTTTTCTTCAAGCCGGCATCAGCCTCAGAAAAAAAAGCGTTGAGCAAAATTTAGCTCCACATCTCACTGTAATACTAGTGCTTCTTACGGTAGTGGTAAGCTGGCAAAACATGCTTGTGCACGATTTCCCCATAGGAAACAATGGGGCTGAGCTGGCTGGAAAAAAAAACTAACACCTGCAAAAAAGCAGCGTTCAGCTCCTAACGCAGCCCCATTTTTTCCTATGGGAAAATGAATTTTATGTCTGCACCTAACACCCTAACATGAACCCCGAGTCTAAACACCCCTAATCTTACACTTATAAACCCCTAATCTGCTGCCCCCGACATCGTCTCCACCTACATTATATTATTAACCCCTAATCTGCCGCTCGGGACACTGCCGCCACCTACATTATCCCCAACATCGCCGAACCCTACATTATATTTATTAACCCTAATCTGCCCCCCCCCAACATCGCCGCAACTATATTAAATTTATTAACCCCTAAACCTAAGTCTAACCCTAACCCTAACACCCCCTAACATAAATATAATTTAAATACATCTAAATAAAATTACTATAATTAATTAAATTAATCCTATTTAAAACTAAATACTTACCGATAAAATAAACCCTAAGATAGCTACAATATAACTAATAGTTACATTGTAGCTAGCTTAGGATTTATATTTATTTTACAGGCAACTTTGTATTTATTTTAACTAGGTAGAATAGTTATTAAATAGTTATTAACTATTTAATAACTTCCTAGTTAAAATAAGTACAAATTTACCTGTAAAATAAATCCTAACCTAAATTACAATTACACCTAACACGACACTATAATTAAATTAATTACATAAATTACCTACAATTAACTACAATTAAATAAAATAAACTAAAGTACAAAAAAAACCCTCTAAATTACAGAAAATAAAAAAAGAATTATAACTACTCTAATCCCCCCTCATAAAATAAAAAAGCCCCCCAAAATAATAAAATTCCCTACCCTATACTAAATTACAAATGCGGGGCATTGCCCCAAAGTAATCAGCTCTTTTACCTGTAAAGAAAATACAATACCCTCCCAACATTAAAACCCACCACCCACACACCCAACCCTACTCTAAAACCCACCCAATTCCCCCTTAATAAAACTTAACACTACCCCTTGAAGATCACCCTACCTTGAGCCGTCTTCACCCAGCCAGGCACAAGTGGACGTCCAGAGGGGCAGAAGTCTTCATCCGATCCGGCCAGAAGAGGATCTCCAGACGGGCAGAAGGCTTCATCCAGGCGGCATCTTCTATCTTCTTCCATCCGTAGCGGAGCGGGTCCATCTTGAAGACATCTGACGCGGAGCATCCTCTTCCATCCGACGGCGACTGAAGAATGAAGGTTCCTTTAAGTGACCTCATCCAAGATGGCGTCCCTTCAATTCCGATTGGCTGATAGAATCCTATCAGCCAATCGGAATTAAGGTAGGTAAAATCCGATTGGCTGATGCAATCAGCCAATAGGAATGATCTCGCATTCTATTGGCTGTTCCAATCAGCCAATAGAATGTGAGCTCAATCCTATTGACTGATTGGATCAGCCAATAGGATTGAACTTCAAAATGTGAAGTTTCAATAAAATGCCTTCCCCTGCCTTAAATATCAATGGTTACAATATGATTGAATGTGGATAAAATGTCTATACATAATTACAAGTACTAATACGTATCCCCAAGTGACATGGTTAATGATCAAGGAGTAAAAATATAGTACAAACTGTAATTTACTCTATATATAAATATTGTTAAAACAATGTATGTATGATAATTAATAACTAGTAACGATATTTGCAATCTTAAATGCACATGACGATTCACCAATGTACACTGTGAAGAATTACTTGATGCAAGGGTGAAACACGTGTAGCGGCTTGTCAGATGGCTTGTGCCAATTTCCATGCTGTCTGGAATTAGTATAGGACTTTAGTTTGTCTTCAACGAGCGGGTAGAAATTGAAGCAGTAACCACTGCACAGGTAATATGGATGATACGCTGTGAATACAGTGTTTGTGATTAATACCTGTAAGACTGTATACTGATTCTAATATATGTGTTCACTGCCTAAATGCTGCCGGATAAAGTGAGATTTGATATCTACAATGAGAGTTGGTTTACTATGCAAAGGGGAAAAATTAGGCAGGCACAACTTGGAAAACCGCTTTGAATTGAAAACAGAAGGTGCTTTATTAGTACTTCATAAAAAAGTTATACATGCAGACAGGCAAGGTGGACAAAAAGGTCTAACATGTTTCGCACCACCAGGGGTGCTTACTCATAGACTAATGTCTGTGTTTAAACTCCAGCCCTTTATAGGGCAGGAAGCAGCCAAGATTAACCACTTCATGCCCCTAAAGGGAAAAAAAGAAGGATAAAAACAACTACAACCTGGTGTGACACTGAAGTTAATTTGCCATAATACAAAAAGGTAGTATACTTAGATTAACTCTTCATTATAGTAAAACATAAAAGAAATGTATAGAAACCTGTTGACAATATAGATAATGAAGATATATTATTAATTGTTAAACTACATACAGATACTAAAAAAGTGAAAAAAAGTGAAAACATGATCTACATTTAAATTGAATTAGATATCCAGAGTAATACAAGTAAATAATGTATATGTATAATAATCCAATATACGCTAACCATATGTATCAGTTATCAATAAAATAATTTATATTGCATTCACGATTCATTCCATATGGTGAGCGAGTACACAGTTTAAGGATCCAGTAGAGTTCCTTTTTTTCCAAAATCTTATCCCTATTACCACCCCGTGGGGGTATTTTAGCTATGTCTATAACCTGAAATGAGAGATTTGCTAGATTTGTGAAGTGAAAATTATTGAAATGGTCTGCTACTGCAGAATCCTTACTGTAATTTTTAACGTCTCTGACATGCTTATTATATCGTGTTCTTACTGTTCTTGTTGTTTTACCTACATACTGCAAAAAACAAAAATTGCAGGTCAGCAGGTACACAACAAATTTAAAGCCACAATTGGCATAAAAGTCAATTGGATAAACTTTTTTATTAGATTTACATACGAAATGGTCATCCTGTAATATATTAGGACAGGCTAAACAATTTCTTGTTCCACATTTAAAGTTTCCTTTTTTATTTAGCCAAGTACCTGTATGGTGGGAATATACTGTATCCGATTTCACCAAACTTGGAGACAACATTTGTGCTAAGGTCTTAGATTTTCTCGATACAAATTTGCAATTTTTGATAAATGGTTGTAAAATTTCATCTGCTTTCAAAAGATCTAAATGTTTTTTTATGATATTGATTATCTGATCATACTGCTGACTATAGGGTGTGGAAAACACTATAGCATCATCAAATTTTGGTTTTTTGTCTTGTTTTTTAACCACCATAGTATCATCATGATGTCTTACATTGTTTCTCACTTCCTCCAAATTTTTAAATTTGTACCCTCTTTGGGCCAATCTGTCCCTCAATTCGATAGATTGTTTATCATAAATATCATTGGATCGTGTGTTCCGTCTGATTCTTAAGAACTGTGACTTCGGAATTGAATGTATGAGATGTTGTGGATGTTGTGACTTGGAATGCAGGATAGTATTGCCTGCTGTTGGCTTTCTATATGTTTTAGTAATGATGGAGTTATTGTCAATTTGTATACTTAAATCTAAATAGTTGATTTCTTTCAAATTGTATTCCCCTGTAAATTTTAAATTTAATTCATTATTGTCACAAAAACGAAGAAATTCTTTGAAACTATTATCATCTAAAGGGATCTTAAAAATAAAAAGCAAATCATCAATATAGCGTGTATACAATTCAATTTTGTCGCTCCAGATGTTGTTTGGTGAATAAAGGTAAAGTTGCTCCCACCATGCTACATAAATATTGGCAAACGAGGGGGCAAATTTTGCCCCCATCGCCGTGCCGCATGTCTGTATGTAAAACTCATTATCAAATATAAAATAGTTGTCAGACAACAAGAACTTTAAGATCTCACAAATATAATCCACTTGCTCCTGTGTGTAAAGAGAATCCCTCTGCATAAAATATTTGACAGCTGTTATACCCTGACCCTGTGGGATGGAAGTATAAAGAGAGGTGATGTCAATAATGCCCCAAGAAAAATTGGGGTGCCACTGAGTATTCTCCAAAGTTAGAATAAGATGCAAGGTGTCCTGTAGGTAGCTCAGCTGTGATATGGCAATGGGTTGTAAAATAGAATCTATCCATTCAGCTATAGGTTCAAATAGTGAGCCAATTCCAGCCACAATTGGTCTACCCGGAGGACACCTCGCATCCTTATGAATCTTTGGCACATGATGAAATATGGGGCATATGGGATTAGCAGGAACTAATGTATCGATATCACTTTCTTCAAAGATGCCCAACAATATACCATCCCTTACAAGTTTTTCCAATTCTCTTTTAAAGGGTAAAGTAGGATCTCTTTGAAGTTTCTGATAGGTCCTATCATCAGATAGTTGTCTACATGCCTCATCAAAATAAGTAGTTTTATTCATAATGACAATGCTGCCTCCTTTATCTGAGTTGCAAATTACTATATTATTGTTATCTTGTAAAGATTTAACAGCTTTTCGCTCTTTATTCGTCAGATTTAAGGAGGCAGTACTTGTCCCTACATTTTCCTCTAGTGCCATGATATCTTTTTGCACTGCTTTCTGAAAAGCATTAATTAACGGTCCCCTATAATTAGTAGGATAGAAACTTGAATGTTTTTTTCTAGGTTTTGGGAAAGAAGATGATTGGAATTGTTGATTCTCATCACTATACATGTTAACTAATGTTGTAATGGTGCATGCATCCTCAAAGTTAACATGAATATTCCTATTGAATTGCTGTGGATTTTCCACTTCTCCTAGTAAGAAATCATCACTATGTTTATTTAAGGCAAAAAACCTCTTCAGGGTTATTTTGCGCACAAATTTATTAATGTCTAGGAGTGTGGAAAAACCAGAGGAAATTGCTTGTTGGAGCAAATCCCAAACCTTTTGAAGAACATTTTTTTTCATGCTCATTCAAAACATAGTCAGATATATTAACAATACTCAGTCCATGTTTTTTACAACCTGCAATAGGTTGAATATTATTCAAAGAATTATCAGTAATTAGTGTCCCTTCTTTTTCTTGCTCTTTTCTTTTCCTCTTGTTCCTCCATCTTCTCCTTCTTCTCTGTTTTTTTTTATTTTTTTGTGAGTTTCTTCTCGTCTTCGGTTTGTCCTTCAGGAGTTCCTCGTCTACTCTCTTCCACGGAGGATTCCTGTAAAAAAAGAGGAGGAAGGGGAAACAGAAAAGGAAGAAGAAGGAGACATGGAGCTGGTAGAAATACATGTGCTTCTAGCACTGGCATCAGAGTCCGTGGATTCACCCTCATCAGTGCTAAACACCACCTTGCGATTGCTTTATTTTTTAATATGGATTTGGGGTTGTCCCTGGTCTTGTTGTGTATCATGTGGGACTCTTATTTCCCAATATTTCTTTTGCCTTTTTTTGTTGTTATATATATTCCTTCTATGCACATTTTGTTTGCGTACTGCTGCCCAATTGTATACTTGATTTGTTCATAATCCTCCTTATCTCGCAAGAATTTTTTACCCTTTCTGGTAGCTGATCTCCATCAAATTTATCAATTGATTCATCCATTTTCTTTTTATATGTGATGAATTTGGTGTTTTGTCTCCATAATTTTTTAAACCCTCTTTAGCTATTTTCAATGGGTCCTCCAATTTGATGCGCTTCTTTTCTTTAACTCTTATAAGGATATCAATTAATGTTAGGGAGCATTGTGTAAGTGCCATATTCCAGTCCTCTTGGTCTTGTTCATCTTCAAATTCAAAAGAGGGATATTTTTTTATACGTAGGCCTCTGGGAATGCGTTTACAATCCCTATATTTTTGAAAAGCTATGACATCCCACATAAGTCTTAAATCAGTGCATAGTAAGTGTTCCAGTCTTTTAAAAGTTTTCTTAATGTCTTGTTGGTCTTTTTGCTCAGCCTCCAACTCCTCTGCAAAGATTTTGTCAAAAAATGTTTGTCTAGTTTTAGTATCAAAAACTGCATGTTGATACTGTGTATCCCATGCAAACTGCTCATTATCAGCGGTTTCTATATCATTGTTTAAAAGAGTAGTTGCTGCTAAGTTACTGGCATCAGTGTCTACACCTGCCATGTCTGCTAAGTATGCGGTATTTAATACAGTAGTCAGGATAATTATATTTTTTAGTCCGGTGGGTATATTTTTAAACAGTCCTATCAGCAACCATTAATAACAAAGAGCGGTATGCAATGATCGTTGCTGTAACTTTTGTTTCCCAAAAAAAAGGTTATTTGCAAATTCTGTAACGGAGGTGTTTCATGACAATAAGAAAAAAAAAGGAAAGAAAACCTCTTACTTTTCTCGTCGTGATCAGTTCAGTCTGTACCGCATAAGCTTGATGAAACTGTTTGCCGATATCCACTGTCAGGCGGTGAGGGAGATCCGTGTATTCGTGAAAGGAGAAAAAACCGCAACCGGAACAGGCAGTGTTGAAGCCGGAAGTCCAAAACACAGAGTGGACTCAACCTGACAAACTGGTGTGCCGTAGCCAATTGCGGCGGATCAAAACCGCAAAAAGATACAAAGGGGAAAAATTAGGCAGGCACAACTTGGAAAACCGCTTTGAATTGAAAACATAAGGTGCTTTATTAGTACTTCATAAAAAAGTTATACATGCAGACAGGCAAGGTGGACAAAAAGGTCTAACATGTTTCGCACCACCAGGGGTGCTTACTCATAGACTAATGTCTGTGTTTAAACTCCAGCCCTTTATAGGGCAGGAATCAGCCAAGATTAACCACTTCATGCCCCTAAAGGGAAAAAACGATGCCCCCATTGGTGATGGTCCAGTGAGTCTGATCTCAAGGCGAACCGTTGCCTGCTCAGATGTATGGTTTGATTACTATATAGTGAGTAAGGGTGAAGATCTGGGATACTCAGCCTGCATGGTTGCAATTGTAAGGCTGTCAGCTACTGTCTAAGACTGTGGACCATTTATTAATGGATTCAAATATATAAAATTGCAAGATTTGCTATACTGATAGCTCTGCATACCATGGCTTTAGACAATAAAGTGTCTTATTGCTGACCAAATATAGTATTAGGGATCCCTGCTTTAATATCCTGGTAATGAATGATTTGATTTTAAACTTCAGACCATCAATTGGATGGTATTTTGATTTGTTTATTTTGTTGCTCTTACTATTGTGAATAAATATATAGGTGTGATTTTACCTGCTTAACATCTGTGTATGTGTGTTCTTGAAATTATGGTAGCTATTATTGTTTTTTATTCGGGGTTGCTGGGTAAGGTTTACTAATTTGCCTTTTGTAGATGCATTGCGGCTCCTGGTCCTACCTAGGCATTCTTTTCAACAAAGGATACAAAGAGAACAAAGAAAATTAGATTATAGAAGTTGTATGCTCTACCTGAAAGAATGAAATAAATGTTTTGTGTTTCAATTCCCTTTAATTAACGGCTTGACAAATTTTTATTAAATTAAGTAGTCTATCAGAAAACTCATACACAAACTTGTTTACAGCAAGGCAAGTGTTTTGTATTTAGATAAATGCAGAATAATTTAAACAACTGTGGGCCAGAGTCGAGCGCTATTGTTAGCATGAAGAGTGTAAATGCGATCACAGTGTTTTTTTATGCTCACAGTAATCTACGCTCCCTGTGAGCGGTGTTGAGCAGCAATGTGTGCTCAAACACAATCACATTTAATGATCAAACTTTTTACACAACATGAAAGTTCACGTAAAGAGTTTTGCCAGAGGAAATAGTTGCACTAAACTACACAATTAACCCATAAACTGCCACACACCCCATCGCAAGCTACCCCACTACACTATTAACCCCTAAACCACCACACCCACCTCACAAAGTATCCCACTACACTATTAACCCCTAAACCACCACATCCCCCATCCCCTAAACTTTTTTTATTTTGGGGTGTATATTGTTTTTGTTTTTTTAAATGGGGCTCTAGTTTTAGGATTGGCATAACAGTGTGTTTTTTATTTTTGGTAATTGGTTTCTTTTTCTGTAATGGTAGGTTTTTTATTTTCTGTAATGGTAGCTTTTTAATATAATGTTAGTTTGTTTTTTAAAAGGGAATATTAGTTTTTTTTCTTCTAAGGTAATGTTATTTTTTTGTTTTGGTAACTTAGAGGGTGTTAGGTTAGGGATGTTAGGGGTGTCAACTGGTCAGGGTGTTTAGAAGTTAATGGGTACTTTGCGATGGGGTTTGTGGCGGTTAAGGGGTTTATATTGTAGAAAGGTATTTTGCAATGGGTTTGCGGTGGTTTAGTATGGGTGTTAGGCTTTTTTTCCACTTTTCTTACTCCCTTGAAGTATATGGGGGAGTACGTTAATGCTTTCACAATATTCTAACTTTGGCACTTTGTGCACCTCAGGTTAGCGCTTGTGCAAAAAATGTGAGGGCATGTGACTGCTTGTAATATGCTTTGATGTCATGGGAGGGGGCAAGAAAGATCAGATGCGGTGCCTCTTCTGTAATCTACAAGTTTTTGTAATGATGAGAAACTGTTGTTTCATATGAGGGATCTAATAAAATGGTTCTCTGTAGCAGGCTGAAGTGGAGGTTGTGAATCTCTGGAATGGGTTTGGGTGGTCATCATTTTCATCTAGAGAAACCAGGACATAAATAAGGGAAGGACGATGTAACAGAGGGGACGCTTACAGTTTCGCACACACTAAAAATTGCTGGATGATCGGGCACTATCTGTAGTCTTTTTTTATAAAGCATCTTATTGTGAGCTTTATTATTGCAATTATATATATATTATTATGTGTTTACATTTACCTGGTACTGAAACTGACATCTATATTCCAATCTACCATTTCTGCTCTGTATTTTCTTTATCTAAAACTCTCATAAATATATGCATATTTCTGTATACAGAACGTATATATAAAACTATAGATTATAAAATGTTTCCTCAATGAAAAGATTGTAGATATTTTCCTTTCTTCAGCTCTCCAACTGCATCGCAGCAACTGATGCCTCAAGCAAGTCCTGTTATCACACCTCAGATAAATAGGAGGCTATTTTATCTGAACAAACATGAAATTACTTTTCTGCTGGGGTCATAATCAATTCCAATTTTCAAATAGTATTTTGGAGTGAGTAGGTAAGGAGGCATTGCTCAGTTTCAGAAAGCTGTAAGTTATCACAAGGTTCTAAAATAAACTATACCTGCATGAAATTATTTATTGAATTTATTAACTAAAACATTATAGAGCACTTTGCAAGTATCCAACAAGACAAAAGATTTGTTTTTCCAACAATGCCCCTAGCTAGAAATTCTCAATCATGGTCTGGATCCTGTCCATCCCAATGCCCTTTCAATGTTCATTCATTCAATTAAAACCCATTCTATTCCATTTGCAGTAAATCATTTGTCTAATGCTTTCTAAAGCATTCACTTTAGCACCTCCTACAGCTTGCAGAGGGACAATTCAACAACTAAGCACCACCATTCTAGAACATCGGGAAACACATTTACCTGTTTGCACTGCTTTATTTTCAGTATTAATATTTCCGTGCACATGCGTCGAGTACTCATGATAATAAACATCTGATTGTTTTTTTATAATTAAAAATGTGGTTCAGTTTTTAAACAATAAAATTAGTACAAAAAGATCATTTAAATGTAGACTTATGATTGCAATTAAAGGGACACTGAACCCATTTTTTTTTCTTTCCTGATTCAGATAGAGCATGACATTCTAAACAACTTTCTAATTTACTCCTATTATCAATTTTTCTTTGTTCTCCTTGATATCTTTATTTTAAAAGCAAGAATGTAAATCTTAGCAGTCAGCCCATTTTAGGTTCAGCACCATGGATAGCGCTTGCTTATTGGAGGCTTACATTTACCCACCAATAAGCAAGCATAACCCAGGTTCTCAACCAAAAAATGGCCGGCTCCTATGCATTACATTCCTGCTTTTAAAATAAAGATAGCAAGAGAACGAAGAAAAACTGATAATAGGAGTGAATTAGAAAGTTGCTTAAAATTGCATGCTCTATCTGAATCATGAAAGAAAAAGTGTTGGTTTCGTGTCCCTTTAAGCCTTGGAAGTTTTTGAGCATGTTAGTTATAAAATTAATAAAACAAATATTCAAAAGTGTCTACAACTATTAAGTGCCCACATATAGTCATAGATTACAGTAGCAGTTGAGGGAAATTGATATTGTGAGTATACTGTGCACTTGTATTACAAGTTGAAAGTAAAAGTTTTTTCACTTGAGCACAAATATAGGCCTAGATTTGGAGTTTGGCGTTAGCCGTGAAAACCAGCGTTAGAGGCTCCTAACGCTGGTTTTAGGCTACCGCCGGTATTTGGAGTCACTCAAAATAGGGTCTAGCGCTCACTTTTCAGCCGCAACTTTTCCATACCGCAGATCCCCTTACGTAAATTGCGTATCCTATCTTTTCAATGGGATCTTTCTAACTCCGGTATTTAGAGTCGTGTTTGAAGTGAGCGTTAGACATCTAACGACAAAACTCCAGCCGCAGGAAAAAAGTCAGTAGTTAAGAGCTTTCTGGGCTAACGCCGGTTTATAAAGCTCTTAACTACTGTGCTCTAAAGTACACTAACACCCATAAACTACCTATGTACCCCTAAACCGAGGTCCCCCCACATCGCCGACACTCAAATACATTTTTTTAACCCCTAATCTGCCGACCGCCACATACGTTATCCTTATGTAACCCTAATCTGCTGCCCCTAACACCGCCGACCCCTGTATTATATTTATTAACCCCTAACCTGCCCCCCACAACGTCGCCTCCACCTACCTACACTTATTAACCCCTAATCTGCCGACCGCAAAGCGCCGCCACCTACGTTATCCTTATGTACCCCTAATCTGCTGCCCCTAACACCGCCGACCCCTATATTATATTTATTAACCCCTAATCTGCCCCCCACAACGTCGCCTCCACCTGCCTACACTTATTAACCCCTAATCTGCCGACCGGACCTCACCGCTATTCTAATAAATGTATTAACCCCTAAAGCTAAGTCTAACCCTAACACTAACACCCCCCTAAATTAAATATAATTTTAATCTAACGAAATTAATTAACTCTTATTAAATAAATTATTCCTATTTAAAGCTAAATACTTACCTGTAAAATAAATCCTAATATAGCTACAATATAAATTATAATTACATTGTAGCTATTTTAGGATTAATATTTATTTTAAAATAGTTAAAATAATTACAAATTTACCTGTAAAAGAAATCCTAACCTAAGTTACAAATAAACCTAACACTACACTATCAATAAATTAATTAAATAAACTACCTACAATTAACCTAACACTACACTATCAATAAATTAATTAAATACAATTCCTACAAATAACAACAATTAAATAAACTAGCTAAAGTACAAAAAATAAAAAAGAACTAAGTTACAAAAAATAAAAAAATATTTACAAACATAAGAAAAATATTACAACAATTTTAAACTAATTACACCTACTCTAAGCCCCCTAATAAAATAACAAAGCCCCCCCTAAATAAAAAAATGCCCTACCCTATTCTAAATTACTAAAGTTCAAAGCTCTTTTACCTTACCAGCCCTGAACAGGGCCCTTTGCGGGGGCATGCCCCAAGAAGTTCAGCTCTTTTGCCTGTAAAAAAAAACATACAATACCCAAGCCCCCCAACATTACAACCCACCACCCACATACCCCTAATCTAACCCAAACCCCCCTTAAATAAACCTAACACTAAGCCCCTGAAGATCTTCCTACCTTGTCTTCACCTCACCGGGTTCAACGATCTGTCCAGAAGAGCTCCTCCGATGTCCTCATCCAAGCCCAAGTGGGGGGCTGAAGAGGTCCATGATCTGGCTGAAGTCTTCATCCAAGCGGGAGCTGAAGAGGTCCATGATCCGGATGAAGTCTTCATCCAAGCGGGAGCTGAAGAGGTCCATGATCCGGATGAAGTCTTCTATCAACGGCATCTTCAATCTTCTTTCTTCCGGATCCATCTTGCAGACCCTCCGACGCGGAACATCCTCTTCTTCCCCGACGCCTACTAGCCGAATGACGGTTCCTTTAAGGGACGTCATCCAAGATGGCGTCCCTCGAATTCCGATTGGCTGATAGGATTCTATCAGCCAATCGGAATTAAAGTAGGAATATTCTGATTGGCTGATGGAATCAGCCAATCAGAATCAAGTTCAATCCGATTGGCTGATCCAATCAGCCAATCAGATTGAGCTCGCATTCTATTGGATGATCGGAACAGCCAATAGAATGCGAGCTCAATCTGTGGTATGTGGGTGGTGGGTTGTAATGTTGGGGGGCTTGGGTATAGTATGTTTTTTTTTACAGGCAAAAGAGCTGAACTTCTTGGGGCATGCCCCGCAAAGGGCCCTGTTCAGGGCTGGTAAGGTAAAAGAGCTTTGAACTTTAGTTATTTAGGAATAGGGTAGGGCATTTTTTTTATTTTGGGGGGCTTTGTTATTTTATTTGGGGGCTTAGAGTAGGTGTAATTAGTTTAAAATTGTTGTAATATTTTTCTTATGTTTGTAAATATTTTTTTATTTTTTGTAACTTAGTTCTTTTTTATTTTTTGTACTTTAGCTAGTTTATTTAATTGTTGTTATTTGTAGGAATTGTATTTAATTAATTTATTGATAGTGTAGTGTTAGGTTAATTGTAGGTAATTGTAGGTAGTTTATTTAATTAATTTATTTATAGTGTAGTGTTAGGTTTAATTGTAACTTAGGTTAGGATTTCTTTTACAGGTAATTTTGTAATTATTTTAACTATTTTAGCTATTAAATAGTTCTTAACTATTTAATAGCTATTGTACCTGGTTAAAATAAATACAAAGTTACCTGTAAAATAAATATTAATCCTAAAATAGCAACAATGTAAATATAATTTATATTGTAGCTATATTAGGATTTATTTTACAGGTAAGTATTTATCTTTAAATAGGAATAATTTATTTAATAAGAGTTAATTAATTTCGTTAGATGTAAATTATATTTAACTTAGGGGGCTGTTAGTGTTAGGGTTAGACTTAGCTTTAGGGGTTAATACATTTATTAGAATAGCGGTGAGCTCCAGTCGGCAGATTAGGGGTTAATAATTGAAGTTAGGTGTCGGCGATGTTAGGGAGGGCAGATTAGGGGTTAATACTATTTATTATAGGGTTAGTGAGGCAGATTAGGGGTTAATAACTTTATTATAGTAGCGCTCAGGTCCGGTCGGCAGATTAGGGGTTAATAAGTGTAGGCAGGGTGGAGGCGACGTTGTGGGGGGGCAGATTAGGGGTTAATAAATATAATATAGGGGTCGGCGATGTTAGGGCAGCAGATTAGGGGTACATAGGGATAATGTAAGTAGCGGCGGTTTTACGGAGCGGCAGATTAGGGGTTAATAATAATATGCAGGGGGTCAGCGATAGCGGGGACGGCAGATTAGGGGTTAATAAGTGTAAGGTTAGGGGTGGTTTAGACTCGGGTACATGTTAGAGTGTTAGGTGCAGACGTAGGAAGTGTTTCCGTATAGCAAACAATGGGGCTGCGTTAGAGCTGAACGCGGCTTTTTTGCAGGTGTTAGGTTTTTTTTCAGCTCAAACAGCCCCATTGTTTCCTATGGGGGAATCGTGCACGAGCACGTTTTTGAGGCTGGCCGCTTGCGTAAGCAACTCTGGTATCGAAAGTTGAAGCTGCGTTAAAAATGCTCTACGCTCCTTTTTTGGAGCCTAACGCAGCCTTTATGTGGACTCTCAATACCAGAGTTATTTTATGGTGTGGCCAGAAAAAAGCCGGCGTTAGTTTTTCGGGTCGTTACCGACAAAACTCCAATTCTAGCCGATAGTTTGTGCACAAATTATCCAACTAATTAGTAAAATATTTTTCCCATTGTTAAAGGGCCACTAAACCCAAAATCTTTCTTTCATGATTCAGATAGAGAATACAAATTTAAACAACATTACAATTTACTTCTATTATTTATTTTGCTTCATTTTTTAGATATCCTTAGTTGAAGAAAAAGCAATGCACATGGGTGAGCCAATCTCACGAGACTTCTATGTGCAGC
Source organism: Bombina bombina (assembly GCF_027579735.1). Taxonomy (NCBI): domain Eukaryota; kingdom Metazoa; phylum Chordata; class Amphibia; order Anura; family Bombinatoridae; genus Bombina; species Bombina bombina. The sequence goes on along the minus strand of NC_069500.1, from coordinate 1,065,750,324 downwards.
AACCAATCAGCAGCTACTGAGCATATCTAGATATGCTTTTCAGCAAAGAATATCAAGAGAATAAAACAAATTAGATAACAGAAGTAAATTAGAAAGATGTTTAAAATTGCATTCTCTTTCTAAATCATGAAAGAAAAAATGTGGGTTTAATGTCCCTTTAAGTTTCCAGGAACCTACCAGTTTCAGGTTAAGGAAATGCAAATCATTAATAGAAGCAGGTCTATCCTATACTTTACAGGAATTTGGATTGATACCTTTGTACAGTGTGAAATGACAATAATAATTTACTTATGTGAAATTAACTGTTTCAGCTTCAAAATAATTGCATAATTTGTAAAGGAAGCAGGGGCATTGTGGGTATACTAGGCATGTGTGTAGGATGTGTTATTTATTTGCATTATACTGTAAAATTGCTTATAATTTTTTAACTTTATTTTAAAAACACATCTAAATTTTGCAAGGTTTCACTCTAAAATGAAGATTAACAAAAGAAAGAAGCTACAACTTTTCTTATAAAACATTTGACACACTGTAAATTGTGTTTTGGCAAAGTGACAACATTTCTAGTGTAGAAACTATATAGCCACTTCAATCTCGCCAAACTGTAATTCTAGACCAAAACTTTACAAAATGTAGGAACACTATAAATAAAGTTAAAAAAGAGTATATTAAGCAAATTTATGGTATAGTGCATATAAATACCACATCCTACATACATGCCCAGTCTACCCATATTGCCCCAGATCAACTGGGTTAATTAAAAATGTAGTAATGACAAAGAAAAATAAACAGTGTTCGGAGATTTTAGATAGATTATAGTCCAGTTGATGAAAATGCATATGCATAATAAAATACAAATGACAAATAAAACAATGATTTAAAAAAAAATATACTTGCACTACTAAAAGAAATCTGCAGCAGTGTTGCTGTAAACACATAGCAGTCTGGCCACACACTGCATTCACTATGATACACACAAAATGATATGCACTACTCACGTATAAAATAAAATCAATATTTACTGAAAAATATGTATAATATATATATATATATATATATATATATATAAAAATATGCAGCATGGCTAGGCATCCATACAAGAAGGACTGATGCATTTTATGTCCCCTAGTGGCGCTTACTCATAGACTGCTGTCAGTATATGGCTGGGTTATAACACAATATATTTAATAATTATTCTTTAAAATAAACCCCCAATAAAATGCATATACTAAGACAATAAAATTAATATAAAATTCCTAAGTTCTTTTTATTAGTTAATATTTATAGACACATTAAAATACATTTGTAGGAACCAGGATATTAGTCAGTACTATACACGTTTCAAACTATTAAAATATGCTATGCAAAGTTCATAAAAGTTTACCTTTAGAACTAGCCTTATTCACAATAGTCTATCAAATCAGAGTTGCATTTAAAATACCACAATGAGACCAAGATATAAGCTTCTAACATTCAAACAGTACAATCAGCTATATAGCTACAATTGATTCTAATACAATTCTAATTAGGACACTTAAAGTACATATATTCTTAATGTAAACAGTCACTTTAAATGCCAATTTATCTAAGTTGAAATAAATTCTTAGTTACTTATAATTAAAACCAATTCTAAGATATATATATATATATATATATATATATATATATATATATATATTTTGCAAAAATAAATTACTTAGCATACAAAAGACAAACGTAACACTATACAGCACTATGAAACACAAGTTTAAAATACTGAGTGCCCCTTTAAATATATTAACTACAATTTGACTATGGTCTTACCAATTACCTTTGTTTAAAATATTAAAAATTAGAACAATCATACATCACCAGTTTGAACCAATTTGTAGTTCAATCTCCCAAAAACTTCTTTGTTTATCCAATTCGCCTCAGAATACCAAAAATGAGTTTTTGCATGTGGAAAAGAAAGGTAGCTATTATGCCTTTTGTAGCTGTATGTAACGCAGCCAAATTTTCATCAGTCACAGTTTAGCACACAGACAGCCAGCCACCCTGAATTTTCTATGCTTGGGGGTTTTATCATGTGATATTACCCCACCCCTTTTTGTTTTGTACCATCATTGGCGAATTGGCTAGGCCCTCCGGATCTGCTTTGTGATTGGTTCATCTGGGAAGTATATTTTAATCAGTCAAATCTTTTGACTGTTATACTGGATTTTGGCCATCGGGGGCAGCATGACAAACAAACAGTTTCATTTAATCATTTCTAACATTTAAAAGCATTTCTTTAAAATGTGTAATTTAAACTGTTATAATTTCTTTATATTAATAAGTTACATGTTCAAATGTACTGTACTATGTCACATTATTTATTCTGATTATTTTAAGACCACACGTGAATTTATTCCACTTATATTATATAAAATGTGTTTAAAACCATATCTTTTATGAAACAACTTAAAATCATAATATCCTCATCCTGGATTGAATTTCCTACTTCAGCCATCCGCTCAACATCACATACATAGATATATGTGGTTCTCACTAGTGATGTCGCGAATAGTTCGCCGGCGAATAGTTCCCGGCGAACATAGCTTGTTCGCGTTCACCGTGGCGGGCGAACATATGCGATGTTTGGTCCGCCCCCTATTCATCATCATTGAGTAAACTTTGACCCTGTACCTCACAGTCAGCAGACACATTCCAGCCAATCAGCAGCAGACCCTCCCTCCCAGACCCTCCCACCTCCTGGACAGCATCCATTTTAGATTCATTTGGAAGCTGCATTCTTAGTGAGAGGAGGGACAGTGTAGCTGCTGCTGATTTAATTGGGAAATCGATAGCTAGGCTAGTGTATACAGTGTCCACTACAGTCCTGAAGGACTCATCTGATCTCTGCTGTAAGGACAGCACCCCAAAAAGCCCTTTTTAGGACTAGAACATCAGTCTTCTTCTTTTTTTTTTCCTGTGTAATCTAATTGCAGTTGCCTGCCTGCCAGCGTGTGTCAGGCTCACAGTGTATACTGTGCCCACTTGCCCAGTGCCACCACTCATATCTGGTGTAACAGTAGTGAACATTTAAGAAAACAACACTTTTTTGACTGTGAAATAATAGCAGTCAGTTTCCTTCACATGTGTGCATTTCAGGGCCGGCCAGGGCACAGTGTCACACCAGTGCAACTCATATCTGGTGTAACAGTAGTGTACATTTAAAAAAAAAAAAAAAAAGTTTTTGACTGTGAAATAATAGCAGTCAGTTTCCTTCACACTTGTGTGTTTCAGGGCCTGCCAGGGCACAGTGTCACACCAGTGCAACTCATATCTGGTGTAACAGTAGTGTACATTAACCCCTTAATGACCACACCACTTTTCGCTTTTCTGTCCGTTTAGGACCAGGGCTATTTTTACATTTCTGCCGTGTTTGTGTTTAGCTGTAATTTTCCTCTTACTCGTTTACTGTACCCACACATATTATATACCGTTTTTCTTGCCATTAAATGGACTTTCTAAAGATACCATTATTTTCATCATATCCTATAATTTACTATAAAGAAAATTATAAAATATGAGGAAAAAATGGAAAAAAACACACTTTTTCTAACTTTGACCCCCAAAATCTGTTACTCATCTACAACCACCAAAAAACATCCATGCTAAATAGTTTGCTATTTCCAAACCATTTTTTTTTTCAAAATTAGCGTTAGTTACATTGGAACACTGATAGCTGTCAGGAATCCCTGAATAGCCATTGACATGTATATATATATATATTTTTTAGAAGACATCCCAAAGTATTGATCTAGGCCCATTTTGGTATATTTCATGCCACCATTTCACCACCAAATGTGATCAAATAAAAAAAATTGTTCACTTTTTCACAAATGTTTTCACAAACTTTAGGTTTCTCACTGAAATTATTTACAAATAGCTTGTGCAATTATGGCATAAATGGTTGTACATTTTTCTCTGGGATCCCCTTTGTTCAGAAATAGCAGACATATATGGCTTTGACGTTGCTTTTTGATAATTAGAAGGCCGCTAAATGTCACTGCACACCACACGTGTATTATGTCCAGCAGTGAAGGGATTAATTAGAGAGCATGTAGGGAGCTTTTTGGGGTAATTTTAGCTTTAGTGTAGTGTAGTAGACAACCCAAAGTATTGATCTAGGCCCATCTTGGTATATTTCATGCCACCATTTCACCGCCAAATGCGATCAAATAAAAAAAACGTTACATTTTTCCAAATTTTAGGTTTCTCACTGAAATCATTTACAAATATTTTCTGCAATTATGGCACAAATGGTGGTAAATGCTTCTCTGGGATCCCCTTTTTTCAGAAATAGCAGACATATATGGCTTTGGCATTGCATTTTGGTAATTAGAAGGCCGCTAAATGCCGCTGCGCACCACACGTGTATTATGCTCAGCAGTGCAGGGGTTAATTAGGGAGCTTGTAGGGAGCTTGTAGGGTTAATTTTAGCTTTAGTGTAGTGTAGTAGACAACCCCAAGTATTGATCTAGGCCCATTTTGGTATATTTCATGCCACCATTTCACCGCCAAATGCGATCAAATTAAAAAAAATAGTCAACTTTTTCACAAACTTTAGGTTTCTCACTGAAATTATTTACAAACAGCTTGTGCAATTATGGCACAAATGGTTGTAAATGCTTCTCTGGGATCCCCTTTGTTCAGAAATAGCAGACATATATTGCTTTGGCGTTGCTTTTTGGTAGTTAGAAGGCCACTAAATGCAACTGCGCACAACACATGAATTATGCCCAGCAGTGAAGGGGTTAATTAGTTAGCTTGTAGGGAGCTTGCAGGGTTAATTTTAGCTTTAGTGTAGAGATCAGCTTCCCACCTGACACATCAGACCCCCTGATCCCTCCCAAAGAGTTCTCTTCCCTCCCCCACCCCACAATTGTCCCCGCCATCTTAAGTACTGGCAGAAAGTCTGCCAGTACTAAAATAAAAGGTATCCTTTTTTTATAAATATTTTTAGCATATTTACATATGCTGTTGTGTAGGATCCCCCCCTTAGCCTCCAACCTCCCTGATCCCCCCCAAAACAGCTTCCTAACCCTCCCCCTCTGCCTTATTGGCGGCCATATTGGGTACTGGCAGCTGTCTGCCAGTTCCCAGTTTGCAAATAAAATGGTTTTTTTTTATTTTTATTTCATTTTTCTGTAGTGTAGCTTCCCCCCCCCAAGACCAATCCCCCACCCGCTCCCAGATCACTTAGATTTCCAAGTACTAAATATTTTGCACCCCTTTCTCCCACTTATAAAAACATTTTTTCTGTAGTGTAGCGGTTCCCACCCGCTCCCTCCCCGTGCACGTGCCCGCCCGCCTCCTCCTGTGCACGCGCGCGCCCCCGGCGATCCCGCCCCCGATCCCGCCCCCCCTCTCTGGCAAGGACTGCATTGATGGCCGCCCACCTGCCTCCCACTTCAGCTCCCACCCACCAACGAATGCAGCCATCGATGCCCGATGCAGAGAGGGCCACAGAGTGGCTCTCTCTGCACCGGAGGGGTAAAATTTGTTATTGCAGGATGCCTCGATATCGAGGCATCCTGCAATAACCGGAAAGCAGCTGGAAGCGATCAGGATCGCTTCCAGCTGCTTTCCAAACCGAGGACTTACGCCATACGTCCTCAGACATTAACTGTATTTTTTCTGAGGACGTATGGTGTATGTCCTCGGTCATTAAGGGGTTTAAAAAAAAACTAGAAATTTGACTGTGAAATAATAGCAGTCAGTTTCCTTCACACGTGTGCGTTTCAGGGCCTGCCAGGGCACAGTGTCACATCAGTGCAACTCATATCTGGTGTAACAGTAATGTACATTAAAAAAAAAAAACTAGAAATTTGACTGTGAAATAATAGCAGTCAGTTTCCTTCACGCGTGTGCGTTTCAGGGCCTGCCAGGGCACAGTGTCACACCAGTGCAACTCATATCTGGTGTAACAGTAGTGTACATTTAAAAAAAAAAATAGAAATTTGACTGTGAAATAATAGCAGTCAGTTTCCTTCACACGTGTGCGTTTCAGGGCCTGCCAGGGCACAGTATCACACCAGTGCAACTCATATCTGGTGTAACAGTAGTGTACATTTAAAAAAAAAATAGAAATTTGACTGTGAAATAATAGTAGTCAGTTTCCTTCACACGTGTGCGTTTCAGGGCCTGCCAGGGCACAGTGTCACACCAGTGCAACTCATATCTGGTGTAACAGTAGCGTACATTTAAAAAAAAACTAGAAATTTGACTGTGAAATAATAGCAGTCAGTTTCCTTCACACGTGTGCGTTTCAGGGCCTGCCAGGGCACAGTGTCACACCAGTGCAACTCATATCTGGTGTAACAGTAGTGTACATTTAAAAAAAAAAACACTTTTTTGACTGTGAAATAATAGCAGTCAGTTTCCATCACACGTGTGCGTTTCAGGGCCTGCCAGGGCACAATGTCACACCAGTGCAACTCATATCTGGTGTAATAGTAGTGTACATTTAAAAAAAAAACAACCTTTTTTGACTGTGAAATAATAGCAGTCAGTTTAATTCACACGTGTGCGTTTCAGGGCCTGCCAGGGCAAGGTGTCACACCAGTGCAACTCATATCTGGTGTAACAGTAGTGTACATTTAAAAAAAACAACACTTTTTTGACTGTGAAATAATAGCAGTCAGTTTCCTTCACATGTGTGCGTTTCAGGGCCTGCCAGGGCACAGTGTCACACCAGTACAACTCATATCTGGTGTAACAGTAGTGTACATTTAAAAAAAACAACACTTTTTTGACTGTGAAATAATAGCAGTCAGTTTCCTTCACACGTGTGCGTTTCAGGGCCTGCCAGGGCACAGTGTCACACCAGTGCAACTCATATCTGGTGTAACAGTAGTGTACATTTAAAAAAAACAAAGCACTTTTTTGACTGTGAAATAATAGCAGTCAGTTTCCTTCACATGTGTGCATTTCAGGGCCTGCCAGGGCACAGTGTCACACCAGTGCAACTCATATCTGGTGTAACAGTAGTGTACATTTTAAAAAAAACACATTTTTTTGACTGTGAAATAATAGCAGTCAGTTTCCTTCACACGTGTGCGTTTCAGGGCCTGCCAGGGCACAGTGTCACACCAGTGCAACTCATATCTGGTGTAACAGTAGTGTACATTAAAAAAAAGAAAAGAAATTTGACTGTGAAATAATAGCAGTCAGTTTCCTTCACACGTGTGCATTTCAGGGCCTGCCAGGGCACAGTGTCACACCAGTGCAACTCATATGTGGTGTAACAGTAGTGTACATAAAAAAAAAAAAAAACTAGAAATTTGACTGTGAAATAATAGCAGTCAGTTTCCTTCACACGTGTGCGTTTCAGGGCCTGCCAGGGCACAGTGTCACACCAGTGCAACTCATATCTGGTGTAACAGTAGTGTACATTTAAAAAAAAACAACACTTTTTTGACTGTGAAATAATAGCAGTCAGTTTCCTTCACACGTGTGCGTTTCAGGGCCTGCCAGGGCACAGAGTCACACCAGTGCAACTCAAATCTGGTGTAACAGTAGTGTACATTTAAAAAACAACAACACTTTTTTGACTGTGAAATAATAGCAGTCAGTTTCCTTCACACGTGTGCATTTCAGGACCTGCCAGGGCACAGTGTCACACCAGTGCAACTCATATCTGGTGTAACAGTAGTGTACATTAAAAAAAAAAAACTAGAAATTTGACTGTGAAATAATAGCAGTCAGTTTCCTTCACACGTGTGCGTTTCAGGGCCTGCCAGGGCACAGTGTCACACCAGTGCACCTCATATCTGGTGTAATAGTAGTGTACATTAAAAAACAAACATCCCTTTTTTGACTGTGAAATAATAGCAGTCAGTTTCCTTCACACGTGTGCGTTTCAGGGCCTGCCAGGGCAAGGTGTCACACCAGTGCAACTCATATCTGGTGTAACAGTAGTGTACATTTAAAAAAACAACACTTTTTTGACTGTGAAATAATAGCAGTCAGTTTCCTTCACACGTGTGCGTTTCAGGGCCTGCCAGGGCACAGTGTCACACCAGTGCAACTCATATCTGGTGTAATAGTAGTGTACATTTAAAAAAAGAAAGCACTTTTTTGACTGTGAAATAATAGCAGTCAGTTTCCTTCACACGTGTGCATTTCAGGACCTGCCAGGGCACAGTGTCACACCAGCGCAACTCATATCTGGTGTAACAGTAGTGTACATTTAAAAAAAACAACACTTTTTTGACTGTGAAATAATAGCAGTCAGTTTCCTTCACACGTGTGCATTTCAGGACCTGCCAGGGCACAGTGTCATACCAGTGCAACTCATATCTGGTGTAACAGTAGTGTACATTTAAAAAAAACAACCCTTTTTTGACTGTGAAATAATAGCAGTCAGTTTCCTTCCCACGTGTGCGTTTCAGGGCCTGCAAGGGCACAGTGTCACACCAGTGCAACTCATATCTGGTGTAACAGTAGTGTACATTTTAAAAAAAACAACACTTTTTTGACTGTGAAATAATAGCAGTCAGTTTCCTTCACACGTGTGCGTTTCAGGACCTGCCAGGGCATAGTGTCACACCAGTGCAACTCATATCTGGTGTAACAGTAGTGTACATTAAAAAAAAACAACTAGAAATTTGACTGTGAAATAATAGCAGTCAGTTTCCTTCACACGTGTGCGTTTCAGGGCCTGCCAGGGCACAGTGTCACACCAGTGCAACTCATATCTGGTGTAACAGTAGTGTACATTTAAAAAAAGCAACACTTTTTTGACTGTGAAATAATAGCAGTCAGTTTCCTTCACATGTGTGCATTTCAGGGCCTGCCAGGGCACAGTGTCACACCAGTGCAACTCATATCTGGTGTAACAGTAGTGTACATTTTAAAAAAAACACATTTTTTTGACTGTGAAATAATAGCAGTCAGTTTCCTTCACACGTGTGCGTTTCAGGGCCTGCCAGGGCACAGTGTCACACCAGTGCAACTCATATCTGGTGTAACAGTAGTGTACATTAAAAAAAAGAAAAGAAATTTGACTGTGAAATAATAGCAGTCAGTTTCCTTCACACGTGTGCATTTCAGGGCCTGCCAGGGCACAGTGTCACACCAGTGCAACTCATATCTGGTGTAACAGTAGTGTACATTAAAAAAAAAAAAACAACTCTTTTTTGACTGTGAAATAATAGCAGTCAGTTTCCTTCACAGGTGTGCGTTTCAGGGCCTGCCAGGGCCCAGTGTCACACCAGTGCAACTCATATCTGGTGTAACAGTAGTGTACATTTAAAAAAAAAAAATTTTTTGACTGTAATAGATTGAATAGCAGTTAGTTGTCTGCAAGCGTGTGTGTCAGGCCTACAGCGTCTACTCTGCCAACTTCTGCCAGTGCACAGTGCCACTCATATATGTTGTCACAGTAGCTTGCACGCATAGTACCACTAATCGAAAAAAAAAATGACAGGCAGAGGCAGGCCACCCCGCAGGGGCCGTCGTGGTCGTGGTGCTGTGATTCCCTTTGGCCCTAGAATAATGCCCAGTGTTCAGAGGCTACGTACCCTGAACTCGAAAAGTTCTGAGGACATAGTTGACTGGCTAACACAGGACACCCAATCTTCTACAGCTTCCGCTTGGAACCTTGACGCATCATCCTCCTCCAGCTTAGCTTTGGGCACCTCTCAAGTTACCACTCGCCCGCCTGCCGCCACCACCAACACTAGCACCACAGCCACTTCACTTGATCTGTCAGAGGAGTTATTTACACATCAGTTGGAAGAAATGAGTGATGCGCAACAATTATTGCCAGAGGATGTAGATAACAGGGATATGTCTCAGTCAGGCAGCATTACACACATGGACGTATGGTGTGATGATGATGATGTTGTACCCGCTGCTGGTTCCTTTGCTGAGTTGTCAGATACAAGTGAAGTGGTTGATGATGACGATGCGTCCGTGGATGTCACGTGGGTGCCCGCTAGAAGAGAAGAAGAACAGGGGAAAGTTCAGATGGGGAGACAGAGAGGAGGAGACGAGTTGGAAGCAGGGGGAGGTCATCGCATGGAGCTAGTGGCACAGTCAGACAGCATGCATAGGCACCCGGGGTCAGCCTGACAGCACGCCAATCAACGCATGCTGTTGCCACCACCAGAATGCCATTATTGCAGAGCTCAGGTCCAACCTTGTGCAAATGGGGAGTTTGCGGTTGTGCAAATGGACTGTTTGCAGTTGTTTTCGGTGCGTTAAATGGGGAGTTTGGTCTGTCACTGTGAAGCGGGCGTAACCCTTACACTACCTGATCGATACATCATACCTGATGTTTTAAAGCACGTTATTCCAAACAATTTAGGAATGTTAGGTGATTTATACCCTTTATGGATTAAAACCAGACTCTGCATCAACTATGTAATTTTCCATGGGAGTTTTCCCATGGATCCCCCTCCGGCATGCCACAGTCCAGGTGTTAGTCCCCTTGAAACAACTTTTCCATCACTATTGTGGCCAGAAAGAGTCCCTGTGGGTTTTAAATTTCGCCTGCCTATTGAAGTCTATGGCGGTTCGCCCGGTTCGCCCGTTCGCGAACATTTATGGAAGTTCGCATTCGCCGTTCCCGAACGGAAAATTTTATGTTCGCAACATCACTAGTTCTCACACAATTATATCTACATTGGATTATTATTCCATACAGATTAATATGTCATATCTGTATGAGAGGATAAAATACACAGGATATCATTTAAAATATCAATTATGTGTGTACTTCTTAGATGCCTGAAATGAAATAGTTAATTGTTAGAATGCTCATTTTAAATCCTAAAACATTCTATGCTTCCAATATATATATATATATATATATATATATATATATATATATATATATATATATATATATATATATATATATATATATATATAGGTAAAAACATTTTGAAGTTTTATCTTTTAGGTCTCCATGTTTAATTTGTGTCTGTATATACTGTATATATGTGTACCCCCCCACACACACACACATATATATATATATATATATATATATATATATATATATATATATATATATATATATATATATATATATATATATATATATATACATACACATACACTCATTTGAGTATTCCCTTATTTATATAGATAATTTCTTTTGCAAGATTTATTTATTCTTTATTTTTATTCTCTTTATGTTACACAGAGATTTCAAATGCCAATTTGTCTGGGTTCTACACATGGGAAACTCTGCAGGGGTAATTCACACTTATGTGACATAAATAAATTCTTCAGCTAGAAACTGGTTTTTACGAATTTCATCAAGCTTCAAACGAAGTCCAGCCATTTCGTCTTAATTCAGTGTATGGGGTCCTTGTAATCCAGGCAATGAAATGGATGCTCCCTTTTAAACAACTTAAAAGTTATCTCAATCAGGATAAGTGTGTCTTATCTCTGATCTAAGGCCTGGAATATACAGCTATATTATCTTTTACTGAAGTTTTTGCCTTTCTTTGAAGTGACTGTTTAAGTTAAGTAGACCAAATGTTTTATTGTCCTCACTTGGACGCATTATAATTTTGCATACTGAGTGGGGGAGGATTGAATTTTGGTCACTCAAAGCATTTAATGTCTTATAAATGAATGAATCATTTGGTGCTGATAGCCAAATATATAATAATAAATATTAATCTTCACATATACCTTGACATAAATCCCCCTTCCAATTTTAAATAGATGTAGGACACATGTATTTAAATTGGCTTAAGGTCAATGGTATTTGGTGAGGATGTTGACAGTATGCATTATAGACAGTCTTCTATGTAGAGAGTCCGTCATTTTTGAGCCTTCATGCTTATCAGCTAGGCATCTTTAAACTACAGTATGTCTTTAGTGTATTTGGGCATATGACACTTCATTCTCCCTCTATGACTTGTAGTTGGGACCTAGGATGGCATGCTCGCAACTGATTGATATAGACCTATTTATCTATGAAACTATCACTTTTGGGGATCCTTATTTTATAGGCCACTGGAGATATTTTGGCAGTAATGACAAAAGGACCTTTCAACAATGGGAGAAATTTCTTCTCCCTAACCTGATCTCTTCCAAAGTTATAAAGATAAACTTTATCATTTATTCCATATTCCTTTTTGGACGTTTTGAGATCATAATATGTTTTAGTGGCATTTGCAGCTTTTTCCAAGTTCCTTTGAGCAAATGCAAAGGCATATTGCAGGTTCTTTCTTAGGTTACTCCACATATTGATGTGTATTGGCAGCGTTTATCAAGTTCTGGTCTGATGTACGGTACAGTAGATGTTGAGGTAGAACCATTCTTCTACCAGTCATCAATTCAAAAGTTGACATCTTGATAGCACTACTTGGAGTTGTTCTTTAAGACTAGAGCCATTAAGACTGGTAGTTTTATATCCCAGTCTTTACCAGATTCACTCACAAACTTTTTGAGGATTTTAACAATGGACTGGTTGTAACGCTCTACTCCACCACTTGAGGCAGCTCTATATGCAATATGGAGCTTTATTTTTACCCCTAGTATTTTCCACATTTTGGTCATCACTTCGCTAGTGAAGTGGGTTTCTCGATCTGATTCGATTCTTTGGGGCAAACCAAATCTGGAAAATATGTGGTTGATGAGCAATGCTGCACATGTTTCAGCACTATTGTTAGGTGCACTGATGCACTCTACCCATTTAGTGAACAGGCATGTCACTGTTAACATGTATTTGTTACCTCTTGATGACCTTGTTACTGGACCAATAAAATCAATTTGTATATCTGACCATGGCATTACCATCCCCCTTTTCTGCAATGGCACTCTATGCGTTGGCGCAGTGGGTTGGAACTGTGGACAGATTAGACAACCTTGACAGTAAGTTTGAACATCTTTCAACATATGTGGCCAAAAGGCATAATCACGCAATATTTCATACGTGGGTTTGGCACCACGATGACCAGATGTGGGAGCATCAAGGGCATGTTGAAGCATTAGACCTTTGAACTTGGTGGGTACTACCCATTGCTGGATACCAGTTTTGGAGGTTCTAATTAACAAACTATCCTGTAACTTGAATTGTGATTTGGATTTCATTAAGATTCTAAGATCTTCTTTGCCAATATAATCATCTTTTGAGATGGGGTTGCTTTCAGGGTCTTCTTTGTGATTATAGAAGATGCCTACAATGGGGTCTTCTTTTTGACTAGTGATCAGGTCCTCACTAGGAGACTCCTGACTCCATTGTACCAGGTTAGGCTCAGTCTGTTGTTTTGCCTGGTTTCTGGTAATGGCTTCTACCTGACATGCACCCATTAAATGGTCGATATTAAGGAGTTCTCCAGATATGGCTCCTTGTTTGGCTAATGAACCTGCAAGATCCTTGCCTTCCTTATCAGGACCTAGAACCCGGGAATGACCCTTGGTCTTTTTCCAGTGTATGGTTAAATCATTGGATACCACCAGATTATCAATCTCGCAGAACAACTTGCCATGCTTGACTGGTTTGTTATTGCTTTTCTGCATGCCATTTCTTTTCCAAGTTGGCAGGTATTCAACAAAACTGTCACGCACATAATTTGAGTCAGTTAATCACAAATCACAAATTCATGAATACCATGTTCAATAGCCATTTCAATGGTTTTTAGAACAGCAGTGAGTTCTGCAACTTGACTGGATCTTGGTCCAATGTTGAAACCTATAGATATATTGGGGAATCCATTTGACCAAGTTATACCAATGCCAGCGACTAATCTGCGCTCATTATCAATAGTGATGCCGCAAATTATTCGCCGGCGAATAGTTCCCGGTGAACATAGCTTGTTCACGTTCTCAACGGCGGGCGAACATATGCAATGTTCGATCCACCCCCTATTCGTCATCATTGAGTAAACTTTGACCCTGTATCTCACAGTCTGCAGACACATTCCAGCCAATCAGCAGCAGACCCTCCCTCCCAGACCCTCCCAGCTCCTGGACAGCAGCCATTTTAGATTCATTCGGAAGCTGCATTCTTAGTGAGACGAGGGACAGTGTAGCTGCTGCTGATTTAATAGGGAAATTGATAGCTAGGCTAGTGTATTCAGTGTCCACTACAGTCCTGAAGGACTCATCTGATCTCTGCTGTAAGGACAGCACCCCAAAAAGCCCTTTTTAGGGCTAGAACATCAGTCTGTAATCTAATTGCAGTTGCCAGGCCCACTTGCCCAGTGCCACCACTCATATCTGTTGTAACAGTAGTGTAAATTAAAAAAAAAACTTTTTTGACTGTGAAACATCAGTCTGCTAGTGTAATCTAATTGCAGTTGCCTGCCTGCCTGCCAGTGTGTGTGCCAGGCCCACTTGCCCAGTGCCACCACTCATATCTGGTGTAACAGTAGTGTAAATTTAAAAAAAAAAAACTTTTTTGACTGTGAAACATCAGACGGCTAGTGTAATCTAATTGCAGTTGCCTGCCTGCCTGCCAGTGTGTGTGTGCCAGGCCCACTTGCCCAGTGCCACCACTCATATCTGGTGTAACAGTAGTGTAAATTAAAAAAAAAAACTTTTTTGACTGTGAAACATCAGTCTGCTTGTGTAATCTAATTGCAGTTGCCTGCCTGCCAGCGTGTGTGCCAGGCCCACTTGCCCAGTGCCACCACTCATATCTGTTGTAACAGTAGTGTAAATTTTAAAAAAAACTTTTTTGACTGTGAAACATCAGTCTGCTAGTGTAATCTAATTGCAGTTGCCTGCCTGCCAGCATGTGTGCCAGGCTCAAAGCGTATACTGTGCCCACTTGCCCAGTGCCACCACTCATATCTGGTGTTACAGTAGTGTAAATTTAAAAACAAACTTTTTTGACTGTGAAACATCAGTCTGCTTGTGTAATCTAATTGCAGTTGCCTGCCTGCCAGCGTGTGTGCCAGGCCCACTTGCCCAGTGCCACCACTCATATCTGTTATAACAGTAGTGTAAATTTTAAAAAAAAACTTTTTTGACTGTGAAACATCAGTCTGCTAGTGTAATCAAATTGCAGTTGCCTGCCTGCCAGCGTGTGTGCCAGGCTCAAAGCGTATACTGTGCCCACTTGCCCAGTGCCACCACTCATATCTGGTGTAACAGTAGTGTAAATTTTAAAAAAAAACTTTTTTGACTGTGAAACATCAGTCTGCTAGTGTAATCTAATTGCAGCTGCCTGCCTGCCAGCGTGTTTGCCAGGTTCACAGCGTATACTGTGCCCACTTGCCCAGTGCCACCACTCATATCTGGTGTAACAGTAGTGTAAATTTAAAAAAAAAAACTTTTTTGACTGTGAAACATCAGTCTGCTTGTGTAATCTAATTGCAGTTGCCTGCCTGCCAGCGTGTGTGCCAGGCCCACTTGCCCAGTGCCACCACTCATATCTGTTGTAACAGTAGTGTAAATTTAAAAAAAAACACTTTTTTGACTGTGAAACATCAGTCTGCTAGTGTAATCTAATTGCAGCTGCCTGCCTGCCTGCCTGCCAGCGTGTTTGCCAGGTTCACAGCGTATACTGTGCCCACTTGCCCAGTGCCACCACTCATATCTGGTGTAACAGTAGTGTAAATTTAAAAAAAAAAACTTTTTTGACTGTGAAACATCAGTCTGCTTGTGTAATCTAATTGCAGTTGCCTTCCTACCAGCGTGTGTGCCAGGCCCACTTGCCCAGTGCCACCACTCATATCTGGTGTAACAGTAGTGTAAATTTTAAAAAAAAACTTTTTTGACTGTGAAACATCAGTCTGCTTGTGTAATCTAATTGCAGTTGCCTGCCTGCCAGCGTGTGTGCCAGGCCCTCTTGCCCAGTGCCACCACTCATATCTGGTGTAACAGTAGTGTAAATTTAAAAAAAAAAATTTTTTTGAGTGTGAAACATCAGTCTGCTAGTGTAATCTAATTGCAGTTGCCTGCCTGCCAGCGTGTGTGCCAGGCCCACTTGCCCAGTGCCACCACTCATATCTGGTGTAACAGTAGTGTAAATTTAAAAAAAAACTTTTTTGACTGTGAAACATCAGTCTGCTTGTGCAATCTAATTGCAGTTGCCTGCCTGCCAGCGTGTGTGCCAGGCCCACTTGCCCAGTGCCACCACTCATATCTGGTGTAACAATAGTGTAAATTTAAAAAAAAAAATTTTGACTGTGAAACATCAGTCTGCTAGTGTAATCTAATTGCAGTTGCCTGCCTGCCAGCATGTGTGCCAGGCTCACAGCGTATACTGTGCCCACTTGCCCAGTGCCACCACTCATATCTGGTGTAACAGTAGTGTAAATTTAAAAAAAACTAAACTTTTTTGACTGTGAAACATCAGTCTGCTTGTGTAATCTAATTGCAGTTGCCTGCCTGCCAGCGTGTGTGCCAGGCTCACAGTGTATACTGTGCCCACTTGGCCAGTGCCACCACTCACACTCATATCTTGTTTAATAGTAGTGTAAGTGTACATTTAAAAAAAAATAACTTTTTGGACTGTGAAACATCAGTCTGCTTTTTTGTGTCAGACTCACAGCGTATACTGTGCCCACTTGCCCAGTGCCACCACTCATATCTTGTTTAATAGTAGTGTAAGTGTACATTTAAAACAAAATAAAATTTTTGGACTGTGAAACATCAGTCTGCTTTTTTGTTTCAGGCTCACAGCATATACTGTGCCCATTTGCCCAGTGCCACCACTCATATCTTGTTTAATAGTAGTGTAAGTGTACATTTAAAAAAAAAAAAAAAACTTTTTTGACTGTGAAACATCAGTCTGCTTTTTTATGTCAGGCTCACAGCGTATACTGTGCCCACTTGCCCAGTGCCACCACTCATATCTTGTTTAATAGTAGTGTAAGTGTTCATTTAAAACAAAAAAACTTTTTGGATTGTGAAACATCAGTCTGCTTTTTTGTGTCAGGCTCACAGCGTATACTGTGCCCACTTGCTCAGTGCCACCACTCATATCTTGTTTAATAGTAGTGTAAGTGTACATTTAAAAAAAATAAAAATTTTGGACTGTGAAACATCAGTCTGCTTTTTTGTGTCAGGCTCACAGCGTATACTATGCCCACTTGCCTAGTGCCACCACTCATATCTTGTTTAATAGTAATGTAAGTGTACATTTTAAAAAAATGACAGGCAGAGGCAGGCCACCCCGCAGGTGCCGTCGTGGTGCTGTGATTCCCTTTGGCCCTAGAATAATGCCCAGTGTTCAGAGGCCACGTACCATGAACTCGAAAAGTTCTGAACAGGGGGAAAGTTCAGATGGGGAGACAGAGAGGAGGAGGAGATGAGTTGGAAGCAGGGGGAGGTCATCGCAAGGAGCTAGTGGCACAGTCAGACAGCATGCATCGGCACCCAGGGTCAGCCAGACAGCACGTCAATCAACGCATGCTGTTGCCACCACCAGAATGCCGTTATTGCAGAGCTCAGGTCCAACCTTGTGCAAATGGGGAGTTTGCGGTTGTGCAAATGGACTGTTTGCAGTTGTTTGCGGTGCGTTAAGTGGGGAGTTTAGTCTGTCACTGTGAAGTGGGCGTAACCCTTATACTACCTGATCAATACAACATCATACCGGATGTTTTAAAGCACGTTATTCCAAACAATTTAGGAATGTTAGGTGATTTATGCCCTTTATGGATTAAAACCCGACTCTGCATCAACTATGTAATTTTCCATGGGGGTTTTGCCATGGATCCCCTCCGGCATGCCACAGTCCAGGTGTTAGTCCCCTTGAAACAACTTTTCCATCACTATTGTGGCCAGAAAGAGTCCCTGTGGGTTTTAAAATTCGCCTGCCTATTGAAGTCTATGGTGGTTATCCCGGTTCGCCCGTTCGCGAACATTTGCGGAAAATTTTATGTTTGCGACATCACTATACTGGACTTTTTGGAATGAGAATGCCAGCTTATACTGGTCCTCCTTATGTACCTTTATGGTCCAATATCCCTGTGCACAATCAATGGCAGTGAATATTTTGGACCCCTGCATCTGTGCTAGGCACTGGTCAATGTATGGTACAGGCCAGCCAGACATATACACTCATTTGTTTAGCTGTCTTAAATCAGCACACAAACGCCATTGTCCATTGGGCTTTAGAACACCTAGAATAAGATTGTTATAAGAGCTGTGCACCTGTCGGATAATACCCCTTTCTTCCAAATTCCTTATGATTTCTGCAAGAGAATCACATGAGGCTAAAGGCAGTCTGTATTGTTTAACAAAGATAGGTGGTGCATTGCGATCTGTTTGTATTCTTGCAATGTGCAAGTCTGTAGTCCTACAGTCATAAGAATCCCTAGCAAAAATATCCTTGTACTCCATCAGGAGTTCTCGCAGCTGTTGGCGTTCATCATTGCTGGAACAGCCATTAGCTAAGGATATTTGCTCTTTGACTATTTGCTGAAATCCTGGAAAGATTTCAGGCTGTCCTATTTCATAGGCTTCTTCCAATCTAGAGGTGAGATCCCCTTGATTATAATTTACATTGCTCCCATGACTCTGGGTATTGGGGTATTCTTGCTCTTTGATCGGCTGATCAAATACTAGAGAGGCTTCTTCAATTTTACAAATGCCTTCCTCTGAGCTGAAGGGATAAATAGACTGAATAGTAAATAGACCCTATGGTATAGAGGCAAAGGATTGTTCTATTAATTGTTCTTCAGTTAAATATCCTTCAGGTATTAGCCCAATTACATTATTCTGGAATCCAAAAGTGTAATAACTTGATTCCAGCGAATATCCTATGGTAGTTCCCTTGGATAAGGTTATATCCTGTGGGGTCATGTTATGTACAATAACATGTATTGGAATAGTTCCAATATTTACCAAAGGAGTATAGGTAATTGTGATACCCAGATTTTGTATTCTATGTGAGTGGCAAATTAGTGTTTCAGAAGTTTTTAATTTCTGACCTCTCTTTATCTGTAAGGGTAAAAGAAATGTATCAGCCCCGGCAGGAATTATAATATCTCTACGCTAGACACCTGCATATTCACAGCATATGGCAATTGCTGGTTTGATTTCAGGGCTGCATTTTCATCCTGAAATACTTCAGGGACCCCTTTAACCTGCTACAGAGGCAAGAGTTAAAGGGACAGTAAACACCAGAATTTTTGTTGTTTAAAAAGGTAGATAATCCCTTTATTACCCATTCCCCAATTTTGCATAACCAACACAGTTATAATAATATACTTTTTACCTCTGTGATTACCTTGTATATATGCCTCTGCAAACTGCCCCCTTATTTCAGTTCTTTTGACAGACATGCATTTTTAGCCAATCAGTGCTTGCTCTTAGGAGCTTCACATGCCGGAGCTCAATGTTATCTATATGAAACACATGAACTAACGCCCTCTAGTGGTGAAAAACTGTCAAAATGCTTTCCGATTAGAGGCACTCTTCAAGGTCTAAGAAATTAGCACATGAACCTCCCGGATTCAGCTTTCAACTAAGAATACCAAGAGAACAAAGCAAAATTGGTAATAAAAGTTAATTGATAAGTTTTTTAAAATTACATACCCTATTTAAATCATGAAAGATTTTTTTTACTTTACTGTCCCTTTAATCAAATCTATTTGTATGGCATATCTATGTAAGATATCATTGCCAATGTATATTTGATTATGGGGAGTATTTAAAACTAAAAACAGGTGCTTCACTGACTTATTACCTATAGAGACAGATAATAAGCACTTAGCTCTGATGTTATTGCTTTCAAACATGTCATCCAAGATGCCAGGATGTGGACACAGTGGTCTTGGGGAGAAAGATTTTGAATCAATTTAGGTTCAGCTATCTGCGCTAATAAGCCTTCACTTATATAGCTAGGTTCCTGTTTTAAGTTCAATTTAGCATACTTGGTTTTACCAAGGTCTTGTACTTGCATAGGGATAAATAGATCCTCTTTAACTCTCTTAATTCCTGTGAGGTATTGAGTGTGGCCTCCCCCCTTAGGGATTTTATGATCCCCCTTGTGGAGAGATATGGTTAATACATTGCTGTCTAAGGAAATATTCACTATCTTTCCAGGCAAAATTTTAAAAGTATTACCATCAGAGCCACTTAAAGGAGTCTGATCATCTATCTGTAGGATAGTGATTTCAGGTACAGAGTTATTCCTGAAATGAATCTCCACAGCATCTGGTTTCTCTTCCACCACGTTACAGTTATGTCGGGGGCGAGATATACCAAATTTCTCATAATTAATAGGCCTTTTGACTTGTTACCAAATTACATTATTTATGCAATCAATTATGGTGCTTAATCGCTTCAGGAGATCACTACCAATAATGAAACGATGAGTTGGCAGATCCACTATAATGACAGGGTGTCTTATGACCCTGTTCCCCAGTTAAAATTTTAAACAGGCCGTACTGTAGACTTTTAGAGAGTCACCCCCAACACCTATTAGTGAACCATCAAATTCTTTTATTTTAGGTTTGTGGGGTATTAGCTCATTTAGCTGTGCGTAGTACCCCTGGGATAGAATAGTTGCCTGAGATCCAGTATCAATTAATCCCATGATAGGGTTGGAAACTGAATCCTGCAACTCAGCTTATACGTAATATCTCCCTGCATTTTCTACAATTTCACACATAAAATTGGCATGATTACACACTTGTGGGCTTCGCCACGTGTTACCTGAATCCGCCGTGTTACCTGATGCAGAAGAAACTTCGTTCTTACCACTCATGTCCTCTATAATAGGGTTGACTGGGTTCTTGTGTACTGCATCTGTGGAAATAAGGTTAAGAGAATGCTGCAAAGGAAGAGATTGGTTAAATTTTCCCGGCTGAGGTTGCTTGTCATCACAGCTAAATCGTCCGTTTCTGGTCTGTGGGGAGAGAACATGATTAGTACCATCTTTGACCTTTATCATTTTATTTTGTATATCTCTCCCCTCCCTTTCAAGTAATACTGCAGTATTTATGACTGCGCTTGTGGCCCACTGCTGACCACTGGCTGTACCCCTAAAAAAGTATTGTTTGGTGGCTGAGCCGTAAAAGGTTGACTCATATTAGCGAATTGTTCGCTCAACCGATTTAACTGGGTATAAAGCTGATCTACTTGATCGTACAAGTTACCTCTACCCCTGGGCCTATCTCTTGATGCCCCATAGTAGTGGTTCCTGGACCATTGGGTCCCCTCAGAATCAGGGCCGCTGTTTCTATCCTGGCGTGGTTGCCCCTGGGGTTCAGCTTGTTCAGCATTAGTATTTTGGGGAGCACTATTTATTGGGGTACCTGGTTACCCTGAGAATATCTTCACCATTTATTGTATCTACCCTTGCGGGGATACCAATTATTTTGTGGGCGTTCATCTCTTTGGGAATAATTATTTACCTGGGTATGTCCCCCATTTTGGGTATAGTCTCTCTGCGCCTTAGCCTTTGTTGGGGGAGGGGCAGAGTTAAAACCTTGTGGGTATGGCCTGTTTCCTCTGGCCACCTCCGCATAGGTTTTCTTTTTAGACTCCAAATTAAGGTGGCTAGGTGACACCCTAGTTTCTGACACAATTTTGGGGTTGGGCTTTGATTCCCTCTTAACCCCCTGTTCGCCAGACTGCTGAATAGAGTATAACTTTGTGCTCTCTTTGATCAGCTGTTCAATGAGCAGTTCTCATCAAAATCTCTAGCTAAATTAATTTTGATGGGTGCGGGTAGTGCTTCAAAAAATAAATTCACAAATTCTGAGCATTCAAATATGGAATTATCTTTAGCCATACTGTATGAATTTTTCAGTACAGAAAGGAATTCTATGGGGCTCTGATTTGCACTACATTTTAACCCATATACAGCTATTTTCGCTGCAGTTTTAGTGCGATGTTGCTTTGTTTCATTCCAGGAATGAATATTCATATCCTTTAATGAAGCAAAGAATTTGTAATATTTACCTTCAAATACCCAGGGCAGAAATTAAATTTTTGACTGCTCACTTGTAACATTCATTATAGCTAATGCATTTTCAAAGGCCTCTAAGTGATCAATTACAGAGTTTGTTCCCTTGTTGGAGAATCTAGGTAATGCATCCTTTAGGAAAGTAATTATTTTATAGGAGTCATATACCTTATTAGATGTATTTTGGGATTTCCTAGGAGCCTTATTTTTGGGGTTGGAGTGTTCCCTATTTTCACTATGGGGAGACCCCCTATGTACATTACTACTATGTGGGCTATTTAGGTAGTTAGTTCCGCCCTCTGACTTTCTATTAGAGTTTCCCTCCCCCTCATCAGCTGAGTTATGGCAGCTCCCTAAATTTACATCATGAAGTGACTGTCTATTTGTGAAATCTATTTCTGACCCAACAGGGGTCATTTGTCTACATTCTTCCCTAAATTTCTGCATTTCATCCCTGATGCATTCTCTAAGGGAGTTAGAATTATCTGCATTATTCTCACTGTTAATAGAGGGGTTTTGATTATAGCGATATGACCTTTTTTAAATCACTTAATTCTCTCTGGCTTTGCGTGAGCTGTTTATTTAACTCTTGTATCTTTGCTAGTAAATCTAAGTTATGTTTATCTAAGGTGGCTATGTCTTTGGCAAACTCATCAATTTAATTTTCGGCTATTTTTAAATTCTCTTTGCAACTGCGTGAGGGAGCGAATACTATTTTCCAGCCTCTGTATTTGCAATTCTTTCGCTATGAGATATAGCGACATTTCGTCAATAATGCATATCATAAGGGGCCAAGATTTTAGTATTAGTTCATCTCGCTTTTTGAGAATCTTGCATTGATTAATTATTAATAATTCTTGGAATAATTTACTTTTTTCATTCCACCTTTCATCATCAATGGCAATATTTTTAGTCTTAATTTCAAGCATATTCATGTAATCATTTAATTCACCCGCAAAATTAAACCTCTCTTTAATGTGGCCTATAATGTTCATCTTAAGAACCTCACCTCGAGTAAGGGGTATTGTCAGGGAACAATTTTAAATGCTATGTACAGAATTAAATGATTCAGTCCTAGTAACAGACATTATTATATTGGCTTAGTATTCAGTTAAATTAAAACGCTAATACAATTTTTACCAATAAGAGAGAGAAAAAAATTATATTTTCAAAAATATTAATATTAATTTTGAAATATGAAATATTAATATTTTTATTAATTTTGAAATATGAAAAATTAATATTTTTATTAATTTTTCAGAAATTAATTTTTAATAATATTTCAAGATATTAACATTAACTTTTAAATATTTAATCACAAAAAAATAAAAAAATAATAATAATAATATTTTTATTTATTTTTTTAGATTAATTTTTTTTTCTTTTTTAATAATTTCTATTTACTACAAATATATCATATCAATATGATAAATATTAATAATATCTCATGCAATGCCTCCAAATAATATGTCAGTATATGGCTGGGTTATAACACAATATATTTAATAATTATTCTTTAAAATAAACCCCCAATAAAATGCATATACTAAGACAATAAAATTAATATAAAATGCCTTCTTTTTATTAGTTAATATTTATAGACACATTAAAATACATTTGTAGGAACCAGGATATGAGTCAGTACTATACACATTTAAAACTATTAAAATATGCTATGCAAAGTTCATAAAAGTTTACCTTTAGAGAACTAGCCTTATTCATAATAGTCTATCAAATCAGAGTTGCATTTAAAATACCACAATGAGACCAAGATACAAGCTACTAACATTCAAACAGTACAATCAGCTATATAGCTACAATTGATTCTAATACAATTCTAATTAGGACACTTAAAGTAAATATATTCTTAAAGTAAACAGTCACTTTAAATGCCCATTTATCTAAGCTGAAATAAATTCTTAAAACCAATTCTAAGATATATATATATCTATATTTTGCAAAGATAAATTACTTAGCATACAAAAGACAAACGTAACACTATACAGCACTATGAAACACAAGTTTAAAATACTGAGTGCCCCTTTAAATCTATTAACTACAATTTGACTATGGTCTTACCTTTGTTTAAAATATTAAAAATTAGAACAATCATACATCACCAGTTTGAACCAATTTGTATTTCAATCTCCCAAAAACTTCTTTGTTTATCCACTTCGCCTCAGAATACCAAAAATTAGTTTTTGCATGTGGAAAAGAAAGGTAGCTATTATGCCTTTTGTAACTGTATGTAACACAGCCAAATTTTCATCAGTCACAGTTTAGCACTCAGACAGCCAGCCACCCTGAATTTTCTATGCTTGGGGATTTTATCATGTGATATTACCCCACCCCTTTTTGTTTTGTAACATCATGGTGAATTGGATAGGCCCTCCGGATCTGCTTTGTAATTGGTTCATCTGGGAAGTATCTTTTAATCAGTCAAATCTTTTGACTGTTATACTGGATTTTGGCCATCAGGGACAGCATGACAAACAAACAGTTTCATTTAATCATTTCTAACATTTAAAAGCATTTCTTTAAAATGTGTAATTTAAAATGTTATAATTTCTTTATATTAATAAGTTACATGTTCAAATGTACTGTACTATGTTACATTATTTATTCTGATTATTTTAAGACCACACGTGAATTTATTCCACTTATAATATATAAAATGTGTTTAAAACCATATCTTTTATGAAACAACTTAAAATCATAATATCCTCATCCTGGATTCAATTTCCTTCTTCAGCCATCTGCTCAACACCACATACATAAATATATGTGGTTCTCACACAATTATATCTACATTGGATTATTATTCCATACAGATTAATATTTCATATCTGTATATCCCTATTTGAGAGGATAAAATACACAGGATATCATTTAAAATATCAATTATATGTGTACTTCTTAGATGCCTGAAATGAAAGAGATAATTGTTAGAATGCTCATTTTAAATCCTAAAACATTCCATGCTTCCAATATATATATATATATATATACATATATATATATATATATATATATATATATATATATATATATATATATATAGGTAAAAGTTTGTTGTAGTATATGCACTCTCACCAACAGACCGCAACTTACCAGGGTGCTGTAGCCAGGTATGTAAAAAATGAAAAGTTGAAAGCACTCACTGGACTGTAGACAGCAATGTAAATCAAATATACTTTATTGTGACGTTTCGGGACCAACAGCGTCCCTTCTTCTGACAAGCAACAAGTGAAAAAAACAAACATTTAAAGACCCATAAACCACTCCCCTCGGTGACCTACCAATCAAAATGTGCCGTGTGCAAAAGCAAATGAGCCGTGTGCAAAACCGGCATCAATCTCTGTGATTAGATTCAAATCCATACTAGCATAGTGAAAAATATATAAAAATGTAAATACATATGACTACAAATATACCTCTATGTGTGTGTAGTGCTAATGTGTCTAGAACTGTATCCGATCTTATACATGCTCAATAATATCCGTGGTGCACTTATACTAATAAAACAACAAAAACCTGATAGGTGGAAATCACACACCCCCGCTGTGTGATAGGCTTGACAAGTTCATCTAACAAAACTCCGCCTGCATCAACATCGCAGGCCAACTGAATAAGCAAAGGATGTCAACAAATGACCTGATTGGCTACATAAGCACGTCCTCTGTGATGCATAGGGGCGTGTAGTACTTCATTAATGTATAATAAATTAACACATATAAAGACAACAGACACTTAACCCGTTATCTATATCTGTCCGTGTCGTCAACAAACTAACTGTCCATAGCGTTGCTGAAACCGCTGGTCCGAAGGTTGCCATGGCTACCAGAGCAACCAGATCCCCATACAGAAATGCGGCCGGGTAGCAGCGTGACTAACATTCAAATCTGCAGCGTAACCAAACATACTAAATATCCCTTCATACCTCCAAATGTCAGCACTCAAGGTCCCATTCTGACCACAACCAGAAGTCATCAAACGGCTTTATTCACTATCAAACCGCTCGCCGCGATCGCCATTATCTAATACCGAGGTTGCTATGGCAACCTGTAAACAACACTCAAACCACAATTGTGGCTGCACATTGTTCCAAGTGGGGAAGCGTTAGCGTACTGGGGGCCCAACCCCACCATAAAAAAGGACGGCTATGGTGATCGCCGTATGTTAGTGTGTCCACCTATAAACAAAGTGAAATAAAATAAAATAGAAGAAAAAAATTAATAACTAATGCATGCGCTCAGGTCACTCAGACAGCAAACCTGTCCTCTAATTCATGGAATCTTACCCAATATTACTATTGTTAAGTAACATGGCATGAATACAAATCTATATCCTAAACCCATATCACAGACAAACAAAACAATAAGCAAATACCAATACCAATATCGGAGTATAACTAGATCCTACTAAGCGTCTGCCCAAAAGTGCTTACAGCAAGATCACACCGTCGAAGACAAAACACATAATAACCCTATAATTCTATGAATCATACCCAATTCTGTGGTGTAAAAACCGTGCTATTAGCAAACTAAGTCTCAAATATGACCCTATATGGGATAATCAAGGTTGAACCTACCCCAATAGGGGGACTTTATCTCAAACAATCAACCCCATATCCATAAAACACAAACCACAAATCATAAAAAATATATATATAAATATAACCATATGTATCAAAAATTGACCAAGAGAAAGCATGAACAAACAACCAGAATCATAATACTAGAATCCCCTAGTGGTAATGACCTATAGTGACCGAGTGTCCATAAAGTAAAGACAAGACACCATCCTATAGCAATAACAAAATAATCTATAACCAAATCAATTGAGCATGTATAGAAGGCATATCAGTCCCAAAGAATACCCAAAACATGGTAATGTGACAGGTGTAGAGAAACAAGATTAAAAACAAATAAAAACATAGCACACCTCATATATTTACAAATTCAAAACTAGATACATAGAGAGTAGAAATCATGGAACACCATATCTGGTAAAATTAAGTAAAATAATACAAGCTAAAAAAGGAAATGGATATAACTCAAGAGTGGGAAGTAGACTCTCATTAATTGCGATACTAGCAGTATCGCTTGCCAACATAGGCACAGAATCACTGGATCAATGGACTCTCACAAATCATGCTACTTATAGAAAGTTCTGCCACCCCGTCTGTATATTTAAACCTCTCGGGGCCAATGTGCACAATTCATGAATCCAGCGTGCTTCTTTTCTAAGAAGTATCTTGGCTCGGTTCCCTCCTCTCCGTAGGACTGGCACATGATCAATAATTCTGAAGCGTAAGTCGCTCACAGTGTGTCCTGCTTCAAGGAAGTGACGGGCCACCGGATGTTCTGCCTTTCCTGTGTTAATTGCCGATCTGATGCTGGAGCGGTGATTCGCCATCCTCACTCTGGCGTCGTCAGTCGTCTTGCCAGTATAAAATTTCCCACAGGGGCAATTGAGTAAATATACGATAAATTGGGTTGTGCATGTCAGGAAGTATTTAATCTGATATCTTTTACGACAATCAGGGTGTTGAAATGTCGTACCAGTGTGCATGCTGTTGCAAGTTACACAACTAATGCATTTATAGCATCCCATTTTCCTCTTCAGCCAGGTTTGTTTATCATTTTTCAAAGGGATATCAGATCTCTGACTCCTACCCCTACGATATGCCAATCGTGGTGCTGCCCATTCAGCGAATGGTAGTGTGGGGTCACTCTGGAGAATTTTCCATTCCTCCTTTACTGCTTGGGCAATCTGGTATTGGTCTGGATTGTATGTGGTCACAAACGTGAGTTGTTGGTGAGAGTGCATATACTACAACAAACTTTTGCCTATGCTCCTACGGTACAGTGCACCCACATTTTGGCTGAATCAGCTCAAATCATTTCCCTTTTTCTCATTATTTGTGCCTCATCTATAATCATTATGACTGAGCTTAATACTGATAACATGGAAACACCTAACTTAACTCAAAGTGAGAGTATGGAAGAGAGACATTTAGATATCTTTACGTTCACGGATGAAGATGCAGAGGCCATCAGATTTGGCTCCATTGAAGAACAACAGGTAGAAGAGTCATGTCAGTCTCTGTATAATACATTTGCGAAACTCAAGCAACGTGAGATAGATCTAAACCTCCATGGAATATATCTTTCTGACTATCATAAAAAGAGATTATTGCCACGAGGTTTCAGAGTGAAGAACATCCCTACGATTGGTAGATCAAAGGCTGAATTTTGCACTAATTGGTGCAAAATTCTTAACAAGTGCTCATTTGATCTTATGCTTCTTGTGATTAGAGAAGCCGGACGACTACTCCAGGAAGTGAGAACCGAAATCCAAGAATTTGAAGCTGAACAACTTAACACACTCAGAGCAGATAAGACCGTTGATTGGATGGATAAATTGACACAACAAATCAAGTTATATAAACAAGAACTTATTGCTTTCAAGAATCGGAAACTCCAAACAGTTAACCAGGACTACACATATAAGAGTGTATACCGCTGGATGTTATCACCAGATGAAAGGCAGAACTTTAGATCAAGACGTGAAAGAAGATTCACAAAAAGAAACATCAACACGGTTGATACCAGCTCGGGCGATAGCTCAGACCCAGATGTGGCAACAACAAGCGGAGACTCTTCATATCGTGGCATCACCACAAGATCCATAGGTGCAAATAGAGGACAACAGTGGGACAACATGAGGGGAGCGAGTAATAGAAGCACCTCATATACTCCATCTCACACTCCTTCGGTTTGTTTTTTAGGACGAGGCACAGGCCACATACGAGGAGGGGGGGGGGGCGTCATGCCGCCCTCCGATACAGAGGAGATGAATAATAATGTATTTAATATCAGCTCGAGACCGCTGTCACAACCAGAAAACTCCCTATTAAATAAGGGTTTATCCTATGTCCCGACAATGAAGTTGAATGCATTTGATACATATATCGACATTCAAAAATTTGGGAGAAATTTGAGACTCAAAGAATTCTACCAGACAGACAACAGTGAAGTAACACCTTTCCGAACACCTGGAACATTTGACCCAAAGTCACAAAATCCATCCATTACTGCATATACGAACTATCTGAGTCAAGTCTCCAAAAAAATCCCCAATAGGAGAAGAGTGGATAATCTTTCTAAGGAAGAGAGACAGGCACTAAAGGTATTAGCAGAGGATACGACCATTATAATACGCCCGGCAGATAAGGGTGGGGCGGTGGTCGTGATGGATGTGCAACAGTACAGATCGGAACTCTTGGGCCAACTAACAGACAAAAAGACCTACAGGACCTTACAAATGGATCCAACTCATCAATTGAAAAGACACATTGATGAAAAACTTGATAGGTGGTGCAAAATGGGATGTATTACCACACAGGAACATAAATTTCTGAAGAGGGATTATCCTATAACACCCATTATTTACACGCTACCAAAAATCCATAAGGATCCCACACACCCCCAGGAAGGCCTATCGTTTCAGCAAGGGGAACACTCCGTCAACCACTGGCTGAATTTCTGGACTTTCAACTACAGCCAATGGTTAAGAGAATGAAATCACACATGATTCAAATGCCTTCATTCGATCCATTACTCAACTAGATGATATACAACCAACTGATCTACTAGTGACGATGGATGTATGTAGTCTCTACACGGTAATTCCCCATAAATTGGGGGTTGCAGCTGTGGTTAACCATCTACTAAAGAGTCCATATGTGGGGCCCCCAGAGGATGTTCTGGTTGATCTCCTAAAGATGTGCTTGGAGAACAATTTTTTCCGGTTCGAGAATACTTTTTACTTACAAATAGAAGGGACCGCGATGGGGTCAAACATGGCCCCATCGTTGGCCAACCTGTTTATGGCGGACTATGAATCTATACAAATGAAGGTGTACGAAATGGACGCCATTTTATACTTTTGTCGCTACATAGACGACGTCTTTCTGATATGGCGAGATGGCGAACAGGCCCTGGACAACTGGATCCATACCCTAAACGGGATGGATAGCACAATCAAATTTCAACACACGGTCAACAGTGTTACAGTTGATTTTCTTGATGTCAGAGTGTTCAAAACTGCTAATAGGTTGGGTACCACATTGTTTCGGAAGAAAACAGACCGTAACACACTACTACATGCCAGAAGTTGCCACCAGCCGGCACTCATACGGAACATCCCTAAAGCACAATATCAAAGGGTGATAAGAAATAATACTAACAATAATACTAACAAGGATCTGATGCAGATACAGATGTCAGAAATGACACAAAGATTCCTTCAACGAGGGTACAACAAGAAGAACCTAGAGCAACAACGAGAATCGGCTCTCTTGGCTCATCAAGATCAAAGCACTACGAGTACCACAACAAATCCCCAACTCACGTTTGTGACCACATACAATCCAGACCAATACCAGATTGCCCAAGCAGTAAAGGAGGAATGGAAAATTCTCCAGAGTGACCCCACACTACCATTCGCTGAATGGGCAGCACCACGATTGGCATATCGTAGGGGTAGGAGTCTGAGAGATCTGCTAGTGAAGACTGACATCCCTTTGAAAAATGATAAGCAAACCTGGCTGAAGAGGAAAATGGGATGCTATAAATGCATTAGTTGTGTAACTTGCAACAGCATGCACACTGGTACGACATTTCAACACCCTGATTGTCGTAAAAGATATCAGATTAAATACTTCCTGACATGCACAACCCAATTTATCGTATATTTACTCAATTGCCCCTGTGGGAAATTTTATACTGGCAAGACGACTGACGACGCCAGAGTGAGGATGGCAAATCACCGCTCCAGCATCAGATCGGCAATTAACACAGGAAAGGCAGAACATCCGGTGGCCCGTCACTTCCTTGAAGCAGGACACACTGTGAGCAACTTACGCTTCAGAATTATTGATCATGTGCCAGTCCTACGGAGAGGAGGGAACCGAGCCAAGATACTTCTTAGAAAAGAAGCACGCTGGATTCATGAATTGTGCACATTGGCCCCGAGAGGTTTAAATATACAGACGGGGTGGCAGAACTTTCTATAAGTAGCATGATTTGTGAGAGTCCATTGATCCAGTGATTCTGTGCCTATGTTGGCAAGCGATACTGCTAGTATCGCAATTAATGAGAGTCTACTTCCCACTCTTGAGTTATATCCATTTCCTTTTTTGGCTTGTATTATTTTACTTAATTTTACCAGATATGGTGTTCCATGATTTCTACTCTCTATGTATCTAGTTTTGAATTTGTAAATATATGAGGTGTGCTATGTTTTTATTTGTTTTTAATCTTGTTTCTCTACACCTGTCACATTACCATGTTTTGGGTATTCTTTGGGACTGATATGCCTTCTATACATGCTCAATTGATTTGGTTATAGATTATTTTGTTATTGCTATAGGATGGTGTCTTGTCTTTACTTTATGGACACTCGGTCACTATAGGTCATTACCACTAGGGGATTCTAGTATTATGATTCTGGTTGTTTGTTCATGCTTTCTCTTGGTCAATTTTTGATACATATGGTTATATTTATATATATATTTTTTATGATTTGTGGTTTGTGTTTTATGGATATGGGGTTGATTGTTTGAGATAAAGTCCCCCTATTGGGGTAGGTTCAACCTTGATTATCCCATATAGGGTCATATTTGAGACTTAGTTTGCTAATAGCACGGTTTTTACACCACAGAATTGGGTATGATTCATAGAATTATAGGGTTATTATGTGTTTTGTCTTCGATGGTGTGATCTTGCTGTAAGCACTTTTGGGCAGACGCTTAGTAGGATCTAGTTATACTCCGATATTGGTATTGGTATTTGCTTATTGTTTTGTTTGTCTGTGATATGGGTTTAGGATATAGATTTGTATTCATGCCATGTTACTTAACAATAGTAATATTGGGTAAGATTCCATGAATTAGAGGACAGGTTTGCTGTCTGAGTGACCTGAGCGCATGCATTAGTTATTAATTTTTTTCTTCTATTTTATTTTATTTCACTTTGTTTATAGGTGGACACACTGACATACGGCGATCACCATAGCCGTCCTTTTTTATGGTGGGGTTGGGCCCCCAGTACGCTAACGCTTCCCCACTTGGAACAATGTGCAGCCACAATTGTGGTTTGAGTGTTGTTTACAGGTTGCCATAGCAACCTCGGTATTAGATAATGGCGATCGCGGCGAGCGGTTTGATAGTGAATAAAGCCGTTTGATGACTTCTGGTTGCGGTCAGAATGGGACCTTGAGTGCTGACATTTGGAGGTATGAAGGGATATTTAGTATGTTTGGTTACGCTGCAGATTTGAATGTTAGTCACGCTGCTACCCGGCCGCATTTCTGTATGGGGATCTGGTTGCTCTGGTAGCCATGGCAACCTTTGGACCAGCGGTTTCAGCAACGCTATGGACAGTTAGTTTGTTGACGACACGGACAGATATAGATAACGGGTTAAGTGTCTGTTGTCTTTATATGTGTTGATTTATTATACATTAATGAAGTACTACACGCCCCTATGCATCACAGAGGACGTGCTTATGTAGCCAATCAGGTCATTTGTTGACATCCTTTGCTTATTCAGTTGGCCTGCGATGTTGATGCAGGCGGGGTTTTGTTAGATGAACTTGTCAAGCCTATCACACAGCGGGGGGGGGTGTGATTTCCACCTATCAGGTTTTTGTTGTTTTATTAGTATAAGTGCACCACGGATATTATTGAGCATGTATAAGATCGGATACAGTTCTAGACACATTAGCAGTACACACACATAGAGGTATATTTGTAGTCATATGTATTTACATTTTTATATATTTTTCACTATGCTAGTATGGATTTGAATCTAATCACAGAGATTGATGCCGGTTTTGCACACGGCTCATTTGCTTTTGCACACGGCACATTTTGATTGGTAGGTCACCGAGGGGAATGGTTTATGGGTCTTTAAATGTTTGTTTTTTTCACTTGTTGCTTGTCAGAAGAAGGGACGCTGTTGGTCCCGAAACGTCACAATAAAGTATATTTGATTTACATTGCTGTCTACAGTCCAGTGAGTGCTTTAAACTTTTCATTTTATATATATATATATATATATATATATATATATATATATATATATATATATATATATGTAAAAACATTTTGAAATTTTAGCTCTCAGGTCTCCATGTTTAATATGTGTCTGAATATACTGTACATATGTGTACCCCACACACACACACACACACATATATATATACACATACACT
Organism: Bombina bombina; assembly: GCF_027579735.1. Classification (NCBI taxonomy): domain Eukaryota; kingdom Metazoa; phylum Chordata; class Amphibia; order Anura; family Bombinatoridae; genus Bombina; species Bombina bombina. The sequence continues at coordinate 1,065,717,183 of NC_069500.1, read as the reverse complement.
CATTTGAGTATTCCCTTATTTATATAGATAATTTATTTTGCAAGATTTATTTATTCTTTATTTTTATTCTCTTTATGTTACACAGAGATTTCAAATGCCAATTTGTCTGGGTTCTACACATGGGAAACTGTGCAGGGGTAATTCACACTTATGTGACATAAATACATTCTTCAGCTAGAAACTGGTTTTTACAAATTTCATCAAGCTTCAAACGAAGTCCAGCCATTTCGTCTTAATTCACTGTATGGGGTCCTTGTAATCCAGGCAATGAAATGGATGCTCCCTTTTAAACAACTTAAACGTTATCTCAATCAGGATAAATGTGTCTTATCTCTGATCTAAGGCCTGGAATATACAGCTATATTATCTTTTACGGAAGTGTTTGCCTTTCTTTGAAGTGACTGTTTAAGTTAAGTAGACCAAATGTTTTATTGTCCTCACTTGGATGCATTGTAATTTTGCATACTGAGTGGGGGAGGATTTAATTTTGGTCACTCAAAGCATTTAATGTCTTATAAATGAATGAATCATTTGGTGCTGATAGCCAAATATATAATAATATATATATTAATCTTTACATATACCTTGACACTGCACAAACCATTCATTTCATGACCAAGTCTTTTCCTCAGGGGCCAATATAGAGTAAAGTTTATAAGTTACTTTTTTTAAAAAAAAAAAGAAATACCTCACAACCTCAAAATAGGTCTGTTTTTGTCACCACATGATATTCTAATTTCATAATAGCATCTATTACATACATTTTCAACCTTTGTATTTTTCAAAACTGAACAAATATCACTTAACCCCTTAACGACCAACGACGTATGGGGTACGTCCTGCAAAAAAATGCAGTTAATGACCAAGGACGTACCCCCCACGTCGTTGGTCTTTGAAAGCAGTGGAAGCGATCCTGATAGCTTCCAGCTGCTTTCATGTTATTGCAGTGATGCCTCAATATTGAGGCATCCTGCAATAACTGTTTTTAGCCATCCGATGCAGAGAGAGCCACTCTGTGGCCCTCTCTGCATCGGCTATCGATAGCCATTACCGTTGGTGGGTGGGAGCTCATCCAGGGAGGCGGGTGGGCAGTTATTGGTGGAGGAGGGGGGAGGGATCTTGTGCGGGTGCGCGCGCGTGCACGGGCGCGTGCACGAGAGCCGTGCACGCGCGTGCACGTGAGATCAATGCAAACAGCATCAATATGCTGTAGATCTGGAGGGTGGGAGAGAGGACTGGGGAGGGTGGGATTTTCAAATCAAGGCATCTGGGAGAGGGTGGGGGGTTGGATGTTGAGGGGGGGCAGCTACACTACAAAAATATTTAATAAAATAAAAAAATTTAAATACATTATTATTTTTCAAACTGGGTACTGGCAGACAGCTGCCAGTACCCAATATGGTGCACAATAAAGGCAGGGGGGGGTTAAAGAGCTGTTTGGGGGGGGATCAGGGAGGTTGGGGGCTAAGGGGGGTCCTACACAGCAGAAGAATTTTTTAATTTTTTTTAAAAAAAACTAAAACCCCCCAAAAAACTTTTATTTTAGTACTGGCAGACTTTCTGCCAGTACTTAAGATGGCGGGGACATTTGTGGGGTGGGGGAGGGAAGGGAGCTGTTTGGGAGGGATCAGGGGGTCTGATGTGTCAGGTGGGAGGCTGATCTCTACACTAAAGCTAAAATTAACCCTGCAAGCTCCCTACAAGCTACCTAATTAACTCCTTCACTGCTAGACATAATATACGTGTGATGCGCAGCAGCATTTAGCGACCTTCTAACTACCGAATAGCAACGCCAAAGCCATATATGTCTGCTATTTCTGAACAAAGGGGATCCCAGAGAAGCATTTACAACAATTTGTGCCATAATTGCACAAGCTGTTTGTAAATAATTTCAGTGAGAAACCTAAAATTGTGAAATATTTAAAGTTTTTTTTAATTTGATCGCATTTGGCGGTGAAATGGTGGCATGAAATATACCAAAATGGGCCTAGATCAATACTTGGGGTTGTTTACTACACTACACTAAAGCTAAAATTAACCCTACAAGCTCCCTACATGCTCCCTAATTAACTCCTTCACTGCTGCCCATAATACACGTGTGGTGCGCAGTGGCATTTAGCGGCCTTCTAATTACCAAAAAGCAACGTAGAAGCCATATATGTCTGCTATTTCTGAACAAAGGGGATCCCAGAGAAGCATTTAAAACCATTTGTGCAATAATTGCACAAGCTGTTTGTAAATAATTTCAGTGAGAAACCTAAAGTTTGTGGAAAAAATTGTGAAAAAGTGAACATCTTTTTTTATTTGATCGCATTTGGTAGTGAAATGGTGGCATGAAATATACCAAAATGGGCCTAGATCAATACTTTGGGATGTCTTCTAAATATATATATATATACATGTTAAAGGATATTCAGGGATTCCTGACAGATATCAGTGTCCCAATGTAACTAGCGCTAATTTTGAAAAAAAGTGGTTTGGAAATAGCAAAGTGCTACTTTTATTTAGTGCCCTTTAACTTGCAAAAAAAGCAAGGAACATGTAAACATTGGGTATTTCTAAACTCAGGACAAAATTTAGAAACTATTTAGCATGGGTGTTTTTGGGTGGTTGTAGATGTGCAACAGATTTTGGGGGTCAAAGTTTGAAAAAATTGTTTTTGTTCCATTTTTTCCTCATATTTTATAATTTTTTTAATAGTAAATTATAAGATATGATGAAAATAATGGTATCTTTAGAAAGTCCATTTAATGGCGAAAAAAACGGTATATAATATGTGTGGGTACAGTAAATGAGTAAGAGGAAAATTACAGCTAAACACAAACACCACAGAAATGTAAAAATAGCCTTGGTCCCAAACGGTCAACAAATGGAAAAGTGCTCTGGTCACTAAGGGGTTAAGCAAGTAAGATCCTGCTCTCCACTACATGATTATGGTGAAAATCACATTTTGAAATATGAGAATAATGTAACTTAAAGGGACATTCCAGTCAAAATTTAAATGCACATAGATTTATTACATCTTTGAATAGAAACACATTTGCAATATACATGTATTGGTAAAAATGCTTCTAGTAAGAGTTTTCACTGTTTTAGAGTTAACATTTTTCTCTGCATGTGCATGTGACGCATAGCTAGATATTGTTACTGCACCCACATTTTAAATAATGCAACTGCGCAGATCATTAGTGGGACTTGTTTCATGTCAGCAATTAACAAATTGAGTCATTACAAGATGGTACAAGCACCTTAGGCTCTCAGAGCAAGTGTTGTGTTTAAAATGCTGGTGCACGGTGCATACTTAAATATACTTTTGAAACAGCTATAGCTTTTATTAGAAGCATTTTTGCTAATGCATGTAAATTACAAAATTGCTTCTTTTCAATACCAAAATGCACCAATGTGGTTTTCAATTTTGGCTGGAATATCCCTTCAATATTACAATAATGTGAAACATTACGATGAACTTGTAATATGATCTTGTGTTTCCACTTTGTCCTCTATATTGAAAGTATAGGGAGCATTATAAGTCGATATCTTGTGCAAGTGAACTTTCTTTTGAATTATTGCAACATTGCAATATCATTTGAGTGACCCACAATATCGATAGCGATACACTTGTAGTCTAGGCCATAATGTCTCAATATTATTAAGTGAAAAAACACATCACGTCTCACTTTTTTATTTGGCCACATAGATATTTTACTTCAGTGTAGATCTCTGGAAAACTTACTTGATCATCACACAATACCCCTGTTTTTCATAGTTTTCCATGTGTTTACCAATTTGGAAGCAAAAAAACAAAAATGACTGAAGCATTGGAAATATAACTTGTTTTTTTTTTGTTTTGTTTTTTCAAATTGATTCAGTGGTTTCAGTGATTACTGAAATATTAAAGAAAATCACCTGAGCTGATTCCAGTATTTCATTGCGACACCCCTTAAGGACTGAGATTAATGCCAGTGTGAACTATTTTAATCTTTAAATATTTATGACACACATTGAGACCGATTTATCAAACTCCGTATGGAGCTTGAGCCTTCAGGCTCGCCAAAAACAGAAGTTATGAGGCAGCGAACTAAAGACCGCTGCTCCATAACTTGTCCACCTGCTCTGAGGCTGCGGACAGAAATCAACCCGATCGAATACGATCAGGTTGATTGACACCCCCTGCTAGCAGCCGAATCTGCAGGGGGAGGCATTGCACCAGCAGTTCACAAGAACTGCTGGTGCAATGATAAATGCCAACAGCGTATGCTGTTGGCATTTATCGATGTGCAGCGGACACGATGCGCTATATGGTATCATGTCTGCTCGCACTATAATAAATATACCCCTAATTGTAATTACACCTATATATACTTAATTGTCTGTTTTATATACCATTACCAAGGCTCTTGTGGTATCACAGACATAGAAAAAATAAATCAAGGTTGTCATATATATATTTTTATACTATTGCAATATTGTCCCAAAAGCTAAAAATAAAAAAAGGCTTTGTACCATTAACATAGGCATAGAGTGATTCTACTTCAGCAAAGAATGTTAGGCAGGGACTTGCAAATACGATTTATAGTTGCCCACCATTTAGTTTCTGAATCCATTTTGTACATGTGTCGACTTATACCATTTTGTACATGTGTCGGCTTATACCATTTTGTACATGTGTCGGCTTATACCATTTTGTACATGTGTCGGCTTATACCATTTTGTACATGTGTCGGCTTATACCATTTTGTACATGTGTCGGCTTATACCATTTTGTACATGTGTCGGCTTATACCATTTTGTACATGTGTCAGCTTATACCATTTTGTACATGTGTCAGCTTATACCATTTTGTACATGTGTCGGCTTATACCATTTTGTACATGTGTCGGCTTATACCATTTTGTACATGTGTCGGCTTATACCATTTTGTACATGTGTTGGCTTATACCATTTTGTACATGTGTCGGCTTATACCATTTTGTACATGTGTCAGCTTATACCATTTTGTACATTTGTCGGCTTATACCATTTTGTACATGTGTCGGCTTATACCATTTTGTACATGTGTCGGCTTTTACCATTTTGTACATGTGTCGGCTTATACCATTTTGTACATGTGTCGGCTTATACCATTTTGTACATGTGTCGGCTTGTACCATTTTGTACGTGTCGGCTTTTACCATTTTGTACATGTGTCAGCTTATACCATTTTTTGAGTGATTGGTTGCTCTATTTACTTCTGAAGTGCTCTTTGGCGGCATATATAGATAGATGGCTCTGGTGACTTACCTGCATTTTAATTAGACTATTCCATGCCTGCTGTACAAGCTGCCTTTAAAATGAAAGCTGCATGTTTCTGACACCATTTGTGAACAGATATGTCTAGATCAATGTGAAATTATATTAGTTGCACCTACTTATATTGTCTTGCATCTACTTGATATATAATATATGGCCTAGATATGGTTATTGTTTAAAGCGACAGTCTACACCAGAATTTTTATTGTTTTAAAAGATAGATAATCCCTTTATTACCCATTTCCCAGTTTTGCATAACCAGCACAGTTATAATAATATACTTTTAACCTCTGTGATTATCTTGTATCTAAGCCTCTGCAAACTGCCCCTTTTTTCATTTCTTTTGACAGACTTTTAGTCTAGCCAATCAGTGCCTGCTCCCAGATTACTTCACGTGCACGAGCACAGTGTTATCTATATGAAATATGTGAACTAACACCCTCTAGTGGTGAAAAACTGTTAAAATGCAATCTGAAAGAGGTGGGCTTCAAGGTCTAAGAAATTAGCATATGAACCTCCTAGGTTAAGCTTTCAACTAAGAATACCAAGAGAAAAAAAAAATTGGTGATAAAAGTAAATTGGAAAATTGTTTAAAATTACATGCTCTATCTGAATCATGAAAGTTTATTTTGGCCTAGACTGTCCCTTTAAAGTAAGATTTTAATTTTACTATGAGATATTTTTACAATTTTATAGCGTTAATACTTTGTCAGGCATCTGAAAGTGCAAACATTTTCAGTGGTATTTTGTGTTGTGCTCAAGCGCATCACTTAAAGGGATAGGAAAGTCAAAATTAAACTTGCATGATTCAGATAGACCATCTAATTATAAGACATTTTTAAATTCACTTCTATTTTCAAATGTGCTTCGTTCTCTTAGTCTCTCTTGTTAAAAAAGAATATGCATATATCCTGCACTAGTGGGAGCTAGCTGCTGATTGGTGCCTGCACACATTTGTCTCTTGTGATTGGCTAAATTATTTAATAATAGAAGTAAATTGGAAAGTTGTTTCAAATTGTATATTCTATCTGAATCATAAAAGAAAATTTTGAGGTTTACTATCCCTTTAACTCACCATTTGTATTATGTGTGCTAAAAACGCTTCCTGTGCTATCCATTAAAAGGAACTCTAAAAAATGTTTGCCGCATTAACAGCTAGATTTAGAGTTTGGCGGTAGCCGTGAAAACCAGCGTTAGAGGCTCCTAACGCTGGTTTTGGGCTACCGCTGGTATTTAGAGTCAGTCAGGAAAGGGTCTAACGCTCACTTTCCAGCCGCAACTTTTCCATACCACAGATCCCCCTACGCCATTTGCGTATCCTATCTTTTCAATGGGATCTTTCTAACGCCGGTATTTACAGTCATGGCTGAAGTGAGCATTAGAAAGCTAACGACAAAACTCCAGCCGCAGAAAAAAGTCAGTAGTTAAGAGCTTTCTGGGCTAACGCCGGTTTATAAAGCTCTTAACTACTGTGCTCTAAAGTACACTAAAACCCATAAACTACCTATGTACCCCTAAACCGAGGCCCCCCCACATCGCCGCCACTCTATTAAAATTTTTTAACCCCTAATCTGCCGCTCCGTACACCGCCACCACCTACGTTATCCCTATGTACCCCTAATCTGCTGCCCCTAATACCGCCAACCCCTATATTATATTTATTAACCCCTAATCTGCTGACCCCGCTATCGCTGACCCCTGCATATTATTATTAACCCCTAATCTGCCGCTCCGTACACCGCCGGAACCTACGTTATCCCTATGTACCCCTAATCCGCTGCCCCTAACACCGCCAACCCCTATATTATATTTATTTACCCCTAATCTGCCGCCCCCAACGTCGCCGCCGCCTACCTACACTTATTAACCCCTAATCTGCCGACCGGACCGCACCGCTACTATAATAAATGTATTAACCCCTAATCCGCCTCACTCCCGCCTCAATAACCCTATAATAAATAGTATTAACCCCTAATCTGCCCTCCCTAACATCGCCGACACCTAACTTCAAGCATTAACCCCTAATCTGCCAACCGGAGCTCACCGCTACTCTAATAAATTTTTTAACCCCTAAAGCTAATTCTAACCCTAAACCTAACACCCCCTTAAGTTAAATATAATTTTTATCTAACAAAATAAATTAACTCTTATTAAATAAATTATTCCTATTTAAAGCTAAATACTTACCTGTAAAATAAACCCTAATATAGCTACAATATAAATAATAATTATATTGTAGCTATTTTAGGATTAATATTTATTTTACAGGCAACTTTGTATTTATTTTAACCAGGTACAATAGCTATTAAATAGTTAATAACTATTTAATAGCTACCTAGTTAAAATAATTACAAAATTACCTGTAAAATAAATCCTAACCTAAGTTACAATTAAACCTAACACTACACTATCAATAAATTAATTAAATAAAATACCTACAATTATCTACAATTAAACCTAACACTACACTATCAATAAATTAATTAAATACAATACCTACAAATAAATACAATTAAATAAACTAACTAAAGTACAAAAATAAAAAAGAACTAAGTTACAAAAAATAAAAAAATATTTACAAACATTAGAAAAATATTACAACAATTTTAAACTAATTACACCTACTCTAAGCCCCCTAATAAAATAACAAAGACCCCCAAAATAAAAAAATGCCCTACCCTATTCTAAAATTAAAATAGAAAAGCTCTTTTACCTTACCAGCCCTGAAAAGGGCCCTTTGCGGGGCATGCCCCAAAGAATTCAGCTCTTTTGCCTGTAAAAAAAAACATACAATACCCCCCCAACATTACAACCCACCACCCACATACCCCTAATCTAACCCAAACCCCCCTTAAATAAACCTAACACTAAGCCCCTGAAGATCTCCCTACCTTGTCTTCACCACGCCGGGTTCACCGATCGATCCAGAAGAGCTCCTCCGATGTCTTGATCCAAGCCCAAGCGGGGGGCTGAAGATGTCCATGATCCGACTGAAGTCTTCATCCAAGCGGGAGCTGAAGAGGTCCATGATCGGGCTGAAGTCTTCATCCAAGCGGGAGCTGAAGAGATCCATGATCGGGCTGAAGTCTTCTATCAAGCGGCATCTTCAATCTTCTTTCTTCAGGATCCATGGTCATCCCGCCGACGCGGAACATCCATCTTCACCGATGACTTCCCGACGAATGACGGTTCCTTTAAGGGACATCATCCAAGATGGCGTCCCTCGAATTCCGATTGGATTCCATCAGCCAATCAGAATTTTCTTACCTTAATTCCGATTGGCTGATAGAATCCTATCAGCCAATCGGAATTCGAGGGACGCCATCTTAGATGACGTCCCTTAAAGGAACCGTCATTCGTCGGGAAGTCGTCGGTGAAGATGGATGTTCCGCGTCGGCGGGATGAACTACATGGATCCGGAAGAAAGAAGATTGAAGATGCCGCTTGATAGAAGACTTCAGTCGGATCATGGACCTCTTCAGCTCCCGCTTGGATGAAGACTTCAGCCGGATCATGGACATCTTCAGCCCCCCGCTTGGGCTTGGATCAAGACATCGGAGGCTCTTATGGATCGATCGGTGAACCCGGCGTGGTGAAGATAAGGTAGGAAGATCTTCAGGGGCTTAGTGTTAGGTTTATTTAAAGGGGGTTTGGGTTAGATTAGGGGTATGTGGGTGGTGGGTTGTAATGTTGGGGGGCTTGGGTATTGTATGTTTTTTTTACAGGCAAAAGAGCTGAATTCTGTGGGGCATGCCCCTGCAAAGGGCCCTTTTCAGGGCTGGTAAGGTAAAAGAGCTTTTCTATTTTAATTTTAGAATAGGGTAGGGCATTTTTTTATTTTGGGGGTCTTTCTTATTTTATTAGGGGGCTTAGAGTAGGTGTAATTAGTTTAACATTGTTGTAATATTTTTATAATGTTTGTAAATATTTTTTTATTTTTTGTAACTTAGTTCTTTTTTATTTTTTGTACTTTAGTTAGTTTATTTCCTTGTATTTATTTGTAGGTATTGTATTTAATTAATTTATTGATAGTGTGGTGTTAGGTTTAATTGTAGATAATTGTAGGTATTTTATTTAATTAATTTATTGATAGTGTAGTGTTAGGTTTAATTGTAACTTAGGTTAGGATTTATTTTACAGGTAATTTTGTAATTATTTTAACTAGGTAACTATTAAATAGTTATTAACTATTTAATAGCTATTGTACCTGGTTAAACTAAATACAAAGTTGCCTGTAAAATAAATATTAATCCTAAAATAGCTACAATATAATTATAATTTATATTGTAGCTATATTAGGGTTTATTTTACAGGTAACTATTTAGCTTTAAATAGGAATAATTTATTTATTTAATAAGAGTTAATTTAATTCGTTAGATTTAAATCATATTTAACTTAGGGGGGTGTTAGTGTTAGGGTTAGACTTAGCTTTAGGGGTTAATACATTTATTAGAGTAGCGGTGAGATCCGGTCGGCAGATTAGGGGTTAATTATTGTAGGTAGGTGGCGGCGATGTTGGGGGCGGCAGATTAGGGGTTAATAAATATAATATAGGGGTCGGCGGTGTTAGGGGCAGCAGATTAGGGGTACATAGGTATAATGTAGGTTGCGGCGGTGTACGGAGCGGCAGATTAGGGGTTAATAATAATATGCAGGGGTCAGCGATAGCGGGGGCGGCAGATTAGGTGTTAATAAATATAATATAGGGGTCGGCGGTGTTAGGGGCAGCAGATTAGGGGTACATAGGTATAATGTAGGTTGCGGCGGTGTACGGAGCGGCAGATTAGGGCTTAATAATAATATGCAGGGGTCAGCGATAGAGGGGGCGGCAGATTAGGGGTTAATAAGTGTAAGGCTAGGGGTGTTTAGACTCGGGGTACATGTTAGGGTGTTAGGTGCAGACTTAGGAAGTGTTTCCCCATAGGAAACAATGGGGCTGCGTTAGGAGCTTAAAGGGACATTATACACTCATTTTTTCTTTGCATAAATGTTTTGTAGATGATCTATTTATATAGCCCATAAAATTTTATTTTAAAATAAATGTATAGTTTTGCTTATTTTTAAATAACATTGCTCTGATTTTCAGACTCCTAACCAAGCCCTAAAGTTTTATGTGAATACGGTCAGCTACCTTCTCCAGCTTTCTGCTGTTTGTGTAAAGGGTCTTTTCATATGCAAAAGAAGGGGGAGTGTCTTATTTGCCACTCGCAGTGGGCTTTCCAGCTACCTTTTCAACAGAGCCAAACTGACAGCTTCTAAGTAAGTTTTTAAACAGTTTTATACTGGATTTTTATATCGGTATCTGTGCATCTTATTCTTTATACTAGTGTCTATTACATGCAGTTATATGAAAATGAGTGTATATTGTCCCTTTAACGCTGCTTTTTTGCAGGTGTTAGGTTTTTTTCAGCTCAAACAGCCCCATTGTTTTCTATGGGGGAACCGTGCACAAGCACGTTTTTGAAGCTGGCCACGTCCGTAAGCAACGCTAGTATTTAGAGTTGCAGTGGCGGTAAATATGCCTGTACGCTCCCTTTTTTGGAGCCTAACGCAGCCCTTCTGTGAACTCTAAATACCAGCGGTATTTAAAAGGTGCGGGGGAAAAAAAGCATGCGTAGCTAACGCACCCCTTTGGCCGCAGAACTCTAAATCTAGCCGTGTGATTCTCTGGCTAATCTTTTTTTACTATTCACTTGCAATAGCAGATTGTACAAGTTTCTTAGCGAGGGTCAAAGAGTGCTGCATTATCAATTACGTTCTCCCTGTAATCTAGGCCATAGATTGCAGAATGCCATTGCGATGCATACACACTTATAGTGAATTAGCACATAATAAGACAGAACAACAAGAGAGGAGAGAGGTTGCAGGGGAACAAGACAAAGTAAACACAAAACAGTAAGGTATTCTAAAGCTATAGCCTATTTCAGCAAAGGTGGGAACAATAAAATGCTGAAAAAAGGAGCAATATGTAATAAAAATATACATATGAGGTTAGTTTGTTTTCTGGAGTTGTAATACATTATCTGCATTCTGGTCAATTATAAAGCATTTGGACTGTTACACAAACTTTAAATTCCCACAATATACCAAGTATAAATCTCTTTTCCTCTCTCTCTCTCTCTCTCTCTCTCTCTCTCTCTCTCTCTCTCTCTCTCTCTCTCTCACCCTTTCTCTATCTCTCTCACCCTCTCTCTCTCTCTCTCTCTCTCTCTCACTCTCTCTCTCTCTCTCTCTCTCTCTCTCTCTCTCTCACACACACACACTCTCTCTCTCACTCTCTCACCCTTTCTCTCTCTCTCTCTCTCTCTCTCTCTCTCTCTAACTCTCTCACCCTTTCTTTATATCTCTCGCTCACCCCCTCTCTCTCTCTCTCTCTCTCTCTCTCACACACACTCTCTCTCACTCGCTCACCCTTTCTCTCTCTCTCTCTCTCTCTAACTCTCTCACCCTTTCTCTATCTCTCTCACCCTCTCTCTCTCTCACCCTCTCTCTCTCTATCTCTGTATGTGTGTGTGTATATATAAATAATATATAATATCTAGTTATCAATGTTTATTTTATTTCATAAATTAGTAATTCATTTCAAAATTCCTTACAAAAGTATTAATTGTCCTGAATTTTGTTTATGAAGGAGTTGGCAACAGATGTTCTAATTTTTAAGCATTTGCAGCCCACATTAGAGTAGATTCCAGAAAAGAAAGAAAATTTTGGAAAGCTAAATTGGGAAATAAAAAGAAGCAGGTTGAATTTAGTCTTTCTTTTGGCTGTTAGTGAAATGCCAAAAATGTGTTAACACCATAGGTACCAGATGGCAGTTATAAAGACCCACATCTTCTCTACCAAAACATTGGGACATGGTCGATAAAAATTGTCAGTTTTATGAAAAGATCAGAATGTGCAACATGATGGAAGTGCAGCTAAATGAGCAAATAAAATAAGTAAACATATCAATGATAGACATGACAATATAGATTTATTTTAAAAGGGTTTTTTTGTATATTTTCATGAAATAACATTATTATAACAGGTTTTAAAGGGACATGAAATCCAACTTGTTTCTTTCACGATTCAGATAGAGCACGCAATTTTAAACAACTTTCTAATTTACTTCTATCTAATTTGCTTCATTCTCTTGATATACTTTTTTTAAGAGCATATCTAAATAGACTCAGTAGTTGCTGATTGGTGGTTGCACATAGATGCCTTGTGTGATTGGCTCACCCATGTGCATTATTATTTCTTTAACAAAGGATATCTAAAGAATGAAGCAAATTAGATAATAGAAGTAAATTGGAATGTTGTTTAAAATTGTATTCTCTCAAAATTGCATGCTCTGAGTTCCTGGGGAGGAGCGTAGATGTGTGGTCACCTGCAACACCTGCTCTACTTTCTTCTCCTCAAGCACTCACACTAGGGCGGCTTGGGCTATCCATAATCCATCGGTCCTGGAACTCCTTGAAGTGCCACAACATAGCACTTAGCTGCGAGCTGCAGCAGCAGTAAAGGACTGCTCCTTATCCAATTGAACATATTAACATACCTCATAACATAGCTGGCTCCTGTATCAAAGGCAAGGACAGGAGAGGAAAAGAAAAAAGCAATACTATTGTTATCTATCAGGATAGCATGGGTTGAACTGCTTCTTCCTCCTCCCGTGGGTGCTGTGTGAGGGGAGACCTCTCTTCATTTTTGTGCAGACCCTGGCCAAGAATCTGGAAGGGTAACCATCTTTTTGCCCCTTTTGCGGGCCTGGCAAGCTCCTGGCGAACGGCGCTCAATTCGGAGAGGAGTGCTTCGCTGACGCTTCTTTTGCCTTGTCCCTGTACCATAAAGAAAATCTAAAAAAAGGAAGAAGGTCGAGAAGCATATAACATCACTGTTCTCCCGCGTGTAGCGGGACTGACCTTAGCCTGTGGACTGTTCCTTCAATCCTCGCCGGTACTCCTATATCTGATTCACCTACCAACTAAAGGTGTCATTATTATTATTATTATTATACTTTATTTATTAAGCGCCAACATATTCCGCATTTAAATAAAACAATACAAGACTTGTAAGAGACAGGACAAAATTTACAAACACATACAGGAGAAATTAAGGGCCCTATTCCCGTGGGAACTTACAATCTAGAAGGGTAGGAGGTTGAGAAACAGGAGGCGAGGACTGCAAGATTGAGAAGGATGTTAATACAGAGTTAGATGAGGGAAATATTAGGTAAGTGAAATTAATTTATAATTGAGTTGGGTGGTAGGTTTCCCTGAACAGAAAAGTCTTCAGGGAGCATTTAAAGGAAGAAAGATTAGGGCAAAGCCTGACAGCACAAGGGAGAGTGTTTCAGAGGGTAGGTGCTGCGTGACAGAAGTCCTGCAGTCTAGCATGAGAGGAGGTGATAGTTGCGGATGCAAGGAGCAGGTCATTGTTGGATCTTAGTGGACGGGCTGGAGTATACTTGTGTATTAGAGAGGCTAGGTAGAGGGGAGCGGCATTGGTGAGAGTTTTGTATGTAAGGGTGAGAATTTTGAATTTAATTCTGCTGTGAATGGGGAGCCAATGAAGGGACTCACAGAGAGGTGCAGCAGATACAGAACGACGGGAAAGGTGGATCAGCCTGGCAGAGGCATTTAGGATGGATTGAAGGGGGGAGAGACGGGAAAGAGGAAGGCCAGCGAGTAGGTTGTTGCAGTAGTCAAGTCGGTAGATAACAAGGGAGTGGATTATTTGCTTTGTGGTGTCAGCGCTCAGAAAAGGGCGAATTTTAGAAATATTGCGTAGATGATTGCGACGCGACGCTGACTTACTCCTCCTATTCGTCCCTGCCTCCCCTCCCACTGGTGCTGCATGAGGGGAGTGAACTGGCTTTGGTTCCTCAGCTACTACTCTGGCCCCCGGCTCCTGCTCTGTCAACTGATTCTCAGCCTGGGCGATCTTCGGTACTGGCCTTGTATGATCCTGATCCTGTGTCTGGCTGAGGCTGTTTGAGGTGGGGGCTGCTCCTGGACACGATTCTTCAGCTCCTTACTGTCACATCAGGGACTCGACACAGTATCATATTGAACTTTTCTCCAACAGACTTATTTGTCTCTTCCCTTATTACTGATCTTCTGTTGTGAATGACTGTTACCTCCCCCCGCTTAATAACAGCTAAGCCTGATAAAGATTATCTCCTGGTTTCCATTCCACGGAACTGTATTGGATTTCCCCTATTAACAAATATGGTGCTCTAGTCAATTGGCAGTAACTGAACAGAGGGGTCCAAAAGACTGAATAAGACTTAATAAGAGGCTGGGTATAGGGGGAGAGAGGAGGAGAGGGGGAAGGGAAGAAAAGAGGCATAAGGAGGAATCTGCTGACTATAATATAAAACTATAATATTGGGCTACCTCAAATTATCCTGTATATTGAATTCTGCTTCTATATATCTTAGAAAATTACTAAGCTATTTAAATGCTGGCTTGCTGGAATACTGCATTAGAAAAATTAATCCGCAGGAGTGCTTGCTAGATTATACTTAGCTCTTTACCTTAGTAATGTTATTATGATTGCATCTTAGGTAATCTTATTTATTTCTAATCCTTTGTCTCTTCCCCTCTTTCCCCCCTTGTTTTTTTTTTTCTTCTTTTCCTTTTCTTCTCTTTCTTCTTTATTCTATTTACTCTTCTTTTTTTATGTCTTTTGTTCTTATTTTTATACATTAATCTGTCAAATACTAAAAGGTCCCTGATATGGTTATTTTCAACTTCTTAGGGGTATAGTGCTAAAAGGGACAGAGAGAAATGTCAAGAGCAGAGTACTAGGACACAATTCGTCAAAGTATTATGTATTCTGACCATTATTTCAGTAGACCTGTTAAAACAACTTGACTACTTAATTGCTGAATGTTGGACTACTGCATTAGATATTTAGTCCTTTTTATTATTATTCTTTATTAGATAGGGCTTTGCTGTATACCTCATTAATATCTCTAAAACTTTAACTTCTATAATTATGCTTATTTTCAACTTTTCTTTTTTTTTCCTTTCCCCCCCCCTCTCTAATCTTGCCAAACACTCAAAAAAAAAGGGGGAAAGGGAGGGAAGAGGGGAAAGGAAAAGGGGAAAAAAAAGTCTCCTTGACACATCTGCAGGTTCTTATTTAGGTGTAATCCTATTTCTTTTTTAATTGTTAAAGGACCTAAAAACGCGAAATCTTTCACCTGTATTATTAGCTTTGGTGGTCTTACAGTTTTATTCGCTCTATAGGATTTCGAATCCTCCATGACTATTATTACACAATGTAATGTGTGTTAAAGCCCTGATATTAGAGCTGCCTCTTAGGACTGACTAGCCCGGCCCTAGCTGGGTACCGTTACCCCAGCGGAGACTTTATTTGTTCTGGTCCTATACCGGTTTTCCTCTGCCTACCTCCATAATAGTCCTCTTAATTTTTTCACGCTAGGTTTCTTCAATAATTCAGCAACCCACGATTAATCACTCCCCCCCCCTTTTCTTTTTTCTTTTTTTTCTTTCTCACAATTCACTGATCACATTCTTTTTTATTTTTTTACTTCACTCCCCAAAGGGTGAAATTTGCCTCTTGCCAACTCACCTTGCCTTTCTTAGGGTTTTTTTTTTCCTCCCCCCGTCACCACCACTTGCCTTAATCGCTCTTGCACAGATATCACCCCGTAAGTTCACGAGTATATGGATAAATTCTTGCACTTGCATTCTAAAACACCACCTTCTGTTATGGCGGCCAGACAGAGAGACAAGCGGAATAAGAGTACCTTAGACCCTCCAGCTGAAGTGCAGACACCCACCGGCAATCCTCAGATACTAATGGAACCTACTGATATTCAATCCCTAGTTCTTAATATATCGGAAGCTCTCTCACCTAAATTTGAAACTCTTAAAAATGAGATTAAACTAGATATTGCACATTTAGCAACAGAAGTCAAACAATTTGCTGGCAGACTCACAGAAGCAGAGCAAAGGATATCTGATCTTGAAGATATCACTATAGAACAAAATGCTAAGCTAGAAGCTTCCATCACCACTCTCCTTAAGTTACAGAATAAAATTGAAGATCTAGTGAATCGCGCACGAAAGAATAATCTCAGAATAATAGGGGTCCCTGAAGAGAAACAATACGAGGATCTATATAAATTACTTACTCTCACATTCTCTCAGCTTTTAAAGAAATAGGCACAATTCCCCTGACCAAAACCAATCCAAGGCCCAGACCAATTATTGCTAATTTTTTTAATTATCAAGATAAGGTTACATTTTTACAATTCTTTCGCAAACACCAACCCATTCTCCTTGGGGAAGCTAAAATTCTTTTATTTCAGGACTATTCAGTAGAAACAGCCACGAAAAGAAGGGAAATAGCTCTAATATGTACAAAATTCATCCAGCAGGGACTACGAGCAACCATATTGAACCCCGCTAGACTTAAAGTGTACCTAGATAATCACATACACTTTTTTGATACAGCTGCAGAAGCAGGAAGCTTCTATGCTGAGAAGTTTGCTTTAGACTAATTATGGCAACAGTTGGTATTAATGCTACACTTGATTTATTGTTTCTTAAATTTACTCTCAAGATGAGGTCCTTTACACAGAGGGTATCAGAGAGCCTAAGCGGTATAGCCTCTCTGAATTTTTTTTTTTATATATATATTTGTTTTTTTTTGTTGTTTTTTTCCTCCCTTCCCCTTCCTCCTTCCTCTTCTTCCCTATAAAAAATGGCCATGTTGAGCAGAGTTAAATTCACCTCCTGGAATATAGGAGGCCTTATGTCCCCTATTAAAAGGAAAACAATATTATCACATTTAAGGAAAATTAACACCTCCATCGCCTTCCTACAAGAAACACACTTGAAAGCTGAAGAGGTTCTCAAGCTCAGATCTTCCTGGGTTAAAGAAGTTTTTTTCTCTCCTAGTATCAAGAGGAAGGGGGGGGGGCTATTATTATTGGTAAAAATATTAACTATTAGATTTTGCAGGTAGACCCTGATCACGAGGGGAGATTTATCTTGCAAAAAATTAAAATCAATAATATTATATATATGCTATGTAATATATATGCTACTAATGTCTTTAACCCATCCTTCTGGGGAATATTACAAGCCAGGCTCATGACATGTGTAGAGGGTTATCTAATTATGGGAGGGGACTTTAACATGGCTCCTAAGTATCGTTTAGACAGACTTAGACAGGATTCTGTCTCCAAAAAAGCCAAAAGAGATAAATTGGAGTCAAAACGTTTTTCTAGGATATTTACAAATTTGAAAGTTTGCGACATCTGGAGATCACAAAATCCTGATTGCCATCACTATACCTGCCTTTCAAAATCACATAAGTCGCTCTCAAGGATAAATTTATTCTTACTTGATGAAAGGCTATGTAAATCACAAGTTCCTGCCCGAATACTACCTATCGTTATCTCTGACCATGCCCCTATTTGTTTGGACTTCCAGTCTCAGGATCCAACACGAATGAACAGTCGATTCTCATTCCCCACATTTCTTGCCACAGACCTTAAATTCAAAAACTGTCAAATTTAATGTAAGTCAAATTTAAGGAGTACGCTTATTTTAACGATGAATATATGTCTCATCCTGCATTATTTTGGGAAACTGCTAAAGCAGTTCTAAGGGGCGAAATACTCGCTTACAGTGTGCTGAAAACTAAAAAACTTAAGCAGAAGGAGGGGGAGTTAGTGCGAGCAGTCTCAAATGCATTTAATTCTCATTTAATTCAAAAAACATTGCGGAGCTGGGCTAAGTATATTTCTGCGCTACGAGATAGAGATTCTATTTTATTGTATAAATCAGCACAGAAGGACATCCGGGTTCAAGCAAAAATGTACCGATACGGAAATAAGACTGGGAAACTATTAGCAAAACTCCTCAAATGTGAGAAAGGCTCTCAACTGATAGATCTTATTCATGCTGAAGGTCAAATTTTTAAAACCCCTGAAGAACTTTTACAAGTCTTTTCCCCTTACTACACTGATTTATATTCCCTGAGAATTTCACATGCACAGGAACGCGAGGAATTCTGGGGTAAAATTTCTTTCCCCTCATTAGAACTTGAGGCCTTAAAAGATCTTTACTCCCCTATAACTGAGATTCAAACACTGCCTCATAACAAGCACCAGGTCCAGACGCACTTCCTAATGAATTTTACAAAATAATATACTCCTCCATTACACCATACTTAACTTCACTATTTCATTATATATACATAGAGGGAAAAGAACCAACAGTCAACTTTGCTGCTTCTTATACCACTTTAATATTAAAACAAGGGAAAGACCCAACAAAAAAGGAGTCCTATAGGCCTATTGCTTTACTTAACACAGATTACAAACTTTTAACCTCCATACTAGCACAAAGGCTCCAAACTATACTTCCTCCTATTATTCATACAGATCAAACTGGCTTTTTGCAGAATAGAAACTCTGCTGCTAAAATACGGGAACTCCTCCTTGTCATAGATTATTTCAAAATATTGGGGGCTCACGATTTGGCAGAGAGAAAGGGCATCCTTGATAAGGCAATAATATCCATAGATGCTGAAAAAGCCTTTGACTCAGTTCATTATGACCATCTTCTTTTTACTTTGGATCAATTTGGTATAAGGGGAAATTTTATTAAATTTATTAGTAATCTTTATCAAAAGGCCTCCACGAAGATGTTAGTGAATGGGCACATATCACAGGATATAGAACTGCAGCGGGGCACCAGGCAGGGATGCCCTCTTTCCCCACTCCTGTTTGATATTTCCATTGAATCACTTGCCATAATAGTAAGGCAGCAACTCAATGGAATTAAAATAGGCAAGAAAGATCTGAAGATTGCCCTCTATGCGGACGATGTTCTCATATACATGGCCAATACTAGTATAAATATACCCAAGCTTTTGACTATAGTACAACAGTTTGGATCCTTTTCGGGATATAAGGGCAACAACACAAAATACGAATTATTTGGGATTAAGCAGAGGACTCATTAGTGAATATGTCTTTTTCTATAGTTCAGGAATCTTTTCACTGTTTGGGTATTAGTATCTCCTCTAGCCCCGATACCTGGTATTCCTTTATATTACTCCAACTTTAAACAAAATTAAAGATACTCTCAAAAACTGGCAAAATTGACCTCTCTCCTTATCTGGGCGAATAGCTGCTTATAAGATGATGATCCTACCCAAACTGCTGTATATTTTACAAAATATCCCTTTGTTTCTTAAGTGGAAGGACATTGATCATCTTAATTCTACTTTGAGACTATTTATTTGGCAGAACAGAAGGCCCAGGATATCTCTTCTGAAACTATCACTCCCTTTGAAATATGGTGGATTAGCTTTTCCAGATATTAGGGCTTACAATCAAGTTTTCTTAGCATGTACAGTTATTGATTGGCTGTCTTTTCAGAATTATGTAACAAATAATGACTTTGAAAAAAATATAACGTACCCTTTCTATCCAGCAGCACTTATACATTGTGACACTAATATAATGCCACCTGAAACTGAAATCTATATATAATCCAATCCTTGCTTGGAAAAAGATTTACAGGTCGCTGACTTTAGAATATCGGGTTTCCAGGTTTATCCCATTTCTGGCTAACCCTCAGTTTCAAGCAGGATTACAGACAACAATCTATTTAGATTGGAAAGCAGCAGGTATTTCCAATATCCACCAGATTTTAGACTTTGACAGAAGATGCGTTAAATCATTTGATTCTCTTAGAATGGAATTTAATCTTCTGCATAAGAATTTTTTCACATATCTACAGGCGAGACACTATGCTCTTAAACTTACGAACAATTTTGGTTGGAACTTGTCCCTGCGGAGTGTCGGGAACTGGCTTGCTTTAGCTAAAACTGGATACATGTCAATCACCCCAGGATACTCCATCTTGGTGTCTGTCAGGGGTACAAATAATCTTGAAAAGATTCAGACCAACTGGGCTGTACTGGTAAAGCAAACCTTGGACCCCCAACTACTCTATCTCTCAATTCAAGAGACTGCTCGTGTAACTCTTTCCTCCTCGTGGAGGGAATCTCACCTGAAACTACTCTACATGTCATATTTTACACCAGAAAAGGGATCCAAGTGTGGAAACAGTAGCTTCACTATATGCCCAAAATGTTCTTTCCCTTCAGCAGATCTCTTGCACATGTTATGGGCCTGTCTAAAAATCAGAACATTTTGGCTTAAACTCCAATTTTGGTTGAATAAAATAATGGACACTCCTCGTTTGACTATGTCACTAACAATCATGTGGCTAGATTATGAGTTTTTGTCGGTAAGGCTTGCGGTGCTAACGCTACTTTTTTTCTCACCGCTCACTTAAAACAACGCTGGTATTACAGGTTTTATTTCAACCCGGCGTTAGCCTCTAAAAATTGAGCGTAGAGCAAAATTTAGCTCCACATCTCACCTCAATACCAGTGCTGCTTACGGTAGCGGTCAGCTGGCTAAACGTGCTCGTGCACGATTTCCCCATAGGAAACAATGGGGCAGATTCAGCTGGAAAAAAAAAAGCAGCGTTCAGCTCCTAATGCAGCCCCATTGATTCCTATGGGGAAATAAAATTTATGTCTACACCTAACACCCTAACATGAACCCCGAGTCTAAACACCCCAAATCTTACACTTATTAACCCTTAATCTGCCGCCCCCGACATCTCTGACACCTGCATTATATTTTTAACCTCTAATCTGCCGCTCCGGACACCGCCGCCACCTAAATTATCCCTATGAACCCCTAATCTGCTGCCTCCAACATCACCGACACCTACATACTATTTATACCCCTAATCTGCCCCCCCCCATGTCGCCGCAACCTACCTACATTTATTAACCCCTAATCTGCCACCCCCATCGTCGCTGCTACTATTTTTTCCTTGAAAAAGCTTACATAGCGAAAAGATCGTCTGAACTAATATCTCTCCACCGCGTCTCTACACTTGCATATACACCAGGGGGAGGAGCAACTCAAACTTGTGGTCAGGTGGACGGTTTAGCGGTTAGAATTCTGCTGCCCTAATCCTCTTGCATCCAGGACTGGAGTTTGCTTTTTTGAGCAATAATAGTAATTTGCTGCTCTATTAACCTCTGTCAATGGTGTACAATAAGCATTTGTGACGCTTTTATTATGCTTTAATAAATTATTTTAACTACATTTCCGTGAGAGTACTGTTTACCCACCAGTATAAAGTGGGTGTGCGCATTTCCTTGAGCTTGGTAATAAGCTCCAACCCATGTGAGTAGTCATTTGTCCACAAGCTGAATATATATCCTGGATAGTGTTACAACAGAGTTACACTATGTTGCAATCTTTTGTTTCCTTTCTTTGTGAACATCTAAAGATACTGAAAAGTGGAAGATCCCCAGCAAAAATACGCATATCCTTATATGAACTTTTATTATTTACAATTTTATTTTTGTTGGATGATCTTTGATTGTGGTATCACATTTATTTCACAAAATTTATGTCTACACCTAACACCCTAACATGAACCCCGAGTCTAAACACCCCAAATCTTACACTTATTAACCCCTAATCTGCCGCCCCCGAGATCGCCGACACCTGCATTATATTTTTAACCCCTAATCTGCCGCTCCGGACACCGCCGCCACCTACATTATCCCTATGAACCCCTAATCTGCTGCCCCCAACATCGCCGACACCTACATACTATTTATACCCCTAATCTGCCCCCCCATGTCGCTGCAACCTACCTACATTTATTAACCCCTAATCTGCCACCCCCATCGTCGCTGCTACTATATTAAATTTATCAACCCCTAAACCTAAGTCTAAGCCTAAGTCTAACACCCCCTAACTTAAATATAATTTAAATAAAACGAAATAAAATTACTACATCTAAATAAATTAATCCTATTTAAAACTAAATACCTGTAAAATAAACCATAAGCTAGCTACAATATAACTAATAGTTACATTTGTATCTATCTTAGGGTTTATTTTTATTTTACAGGCAAGTTTGTATTTATTTTAACTAGGTACAATAGTTATTAAATAGTTATTAACTATTTAATAACTTTCTAGTTAAAATAAGTACAAATTTACCTGTAAAATAAATCCTAACCTAAATTACAATTACACCTAACACTACACTATCATTAAATTAATTACCTAAACTAACTACAATTAAATACAATTAAATTAAATAAACTAAAGTACAAAAAAACAAACACTAAATTACAGAAAATAAAAAAATAATTACAATTTTTTTAAACTAATTACACCTAATCTAATCCCCCTAATAAAATAAAAAAGCCCCCCAAAATAATAAAATTCCCTACCCTATACTAAATTACAAATAGCCCTTAAAAGGGCTTTTTGCGGGGCATTGCCCCAAAGTAATCAGCTCTTTTACCTGTAAAAAATTACAATACCCCCCAACATTAAAACCCACCACCCACACACCCAACCCTACTCTAAAACCCACTGAATACCCCCTTAATAAAACCTAACACTAACCGCTTGAAAATCACCTTACCTTGAGCCGTCTTCACCCAGCTGGGCACAAGTGGTCCTCCAGAAGGGCAGAAGGCTTCATCCAGGCGGCATCTTCTATCTTCATCGATCCGGAGCGGGTCCATCTTGAAGCCAGCCGACGAGGAGCATCCTCTTCTTCAGACGACTCCCGACGAATGAAGGTTCCTTTAAATTACGTCAGCCAAGATGGCGTCCCTTGAATTCAGATTGGCTGATAGGATTCTATCAGCCAATCGGAATCAAGGTAGGAAAAATCCTATTGGCTGATGCAATTGAGGAATTGAGGAATTGAGCTTGCATTCTATTGGCTGATTGGAACAGCCAATAGAATGCGAGTTCAATCCTATTGGTTGATTGGATCAGTCAATAGGATTGAAGTTTAATCCTATTTGGCTGATCCAATCAACCAATAGGATTTTTCCTACCTTAATTCCGATTGGCTGATAGAATCCTATCAGCCAATTGGAATTCAAGGGACGCCATCTTGGATGACGTGATTTAAAGGAACCTTCATTCGTCGGGAGTCGTCGGAAAAAGAGGATGCTCCGCGTCGGCTGGCTTCAAGATGGACCCACTCCGGATGGATGAAAATAGAAGATGCCGCCTTGATGAATCCTTCTGCCCGTCTGGAGGTTCTCTTCTGCCCAGATCGGATGAATCCTTCTGCCCTTCTGGAGGACCACTTGTGCCCGGCTGGGTGAAGACGGCTCAAGGTAGGGTGATCTTCAAGGGGTTAGTGTTATGTTTTATTAAGGGGGGATTGGGTGGGTTTTAGAGTAGGGTTGGGTGTGTGAGGGGTGGGTTTTAATGTTGGGGAGGTATTGTATTTTTTTTTACAGGTAAAGGAGCTGATTACTTTGGGGCAGTGCCCCGCAAAAAGCCCTTTTAAGGGCTATTTGTAATTTAGTATAGGGTAGGGAATTTTATTATTTTGGGGGGCTTTTTTATTTTATTATGGGGATTAGATTAGGTGTAATTAGTTTTAAAAAATGTAATTATTTTTTTATTTTCTGTAATTTAGTGTTTGTTTTTTTTGTAGAGAGAAGAGGGGGGTGTGGGATAGCGCTTATACAGCTGCGAGTCTTGTTAGATGAGTTAGGTATCTGTATTCCCAGATAGATGTTATATCTATACTTTCATCTACTCAGGAGGATCCCTGATTAGTGTTCGCAAACTTGGATGTATCTTCCTTAGTTTGTTATAAAGTGCTAACGTATGTGTCTCAGTTTTAAAACCGTGACCGTTTGTTTTTTTTGTACTTTAGTTTATTTAATTTTTTTTTTTTTTTTTTTTTTTAAATATTTTTTATTGAAGTCGTAAACAAATACAGAATATAGGGTATGCCCCAAAACATTTACAAGACAATGTATACACAAGATAGTTTAGAGAGTATTGCATTCTAGCATCTCAAATATTACCAGAGAATGTGGGCTATCACCTGGAAAGACTTCAGTTTTATATTAGAGTGTCATAAACGTGATACAAGCAAAAAAGATCCTCTCCTAGCTGTGTGCAAAAAAAATAGAGTAGGGTATCTATTTAAATAAGGGTGAGACTAGGGAGGAGGTAACTCTATATATTTATGGGGGAGGGGGATGCAGCGGGCAAGAGCCGCTCAAAATGTAATAAAGGGGATGGGGGGGTTGGAGGGCGGAGCCAGCCAATATTTGCAGTGTGAGCTAAACTATAGTAGATAGTTTGTATACCAATAGTGTGCGTGTGGGAGCTTGATATTATTGGTAGTGGCAGAAACACATCCGAGTAGACAATTAGGGAAATGGTGGGAACATATAGCATAGTCACCAATTATAGTTGAGTTCCACCTGGTAGAAGTGATAATCTGGATCACAGTACCATAGTAAGCTACGTGATAATACGTATATGAGGGGACAAGACTATTAAGAAGCAACTATAAACCATTTGGCTTTTCCTGAACAACTCTCTAAGTACTTCCACATATGAGAACATTTGAGTGAACAGAGATATAGGGTGGTAATGTTAACTATAAGTAGGTGTGAACTATTATAGACTGTCTTATAAAAGTTAACGACTCCTGGTATATGCAGATCACAGCACTTCACTCAGAGTAACAGCTTTGTATAACTTAAAGCTAAAATTAGTATTGAGTAGTTAACATAATACCGCTAAACACTCTGAACATTATTAGAACCTCTTGTAAGCTAATAGAAAATGTAAATGTAACGACCAAGGGTAACACTTATGGGCTCAGACATACTATCATCATACTAATGGGTCCTCAGTCGCATGTCAATTGCATTGTTTTGTGGGATGCCTTATAATAATATAAAAGGAATGTAAACCCCGTTAAGCTTATAATTTGTAGCACAACATATGTCTAGCGCCTTGCAGTGAAAGCCCACACGCCCTTATAAGTAAGGGATAAAAACCTATATGCTGGACCGTGCTTTCCCAGTAGACACGGCCCAGCAGGATCTATACTTGGACCTTATCATCATAAATTATGTGTAAGGGGGAGTATTAAAATGTATGGATTATAGGGTGCATCATAACAAACAATGTAAGAATACATATAAAGATCCTAGGTACGCAGTCATGCATTTACATTCGTAACTATGAGGGCCTAATAGATCTCTCAGGAACTTTATCACATGGGAAGATAAATAGAACTTCAGATGGCTTGGGAGCTTAAGGAGTATATGCTGTTGAGTTGAGGGAAACATCACACATTAGTCTAAACAATTATAATCCTATCGCCTAGGGTAACTTTGTAAGCTATAGAGGTAGGTAGCTAGTTATATTGAGATCAGTGAGCCATAAATGAACCTCTACGGGGTGTTTTATTTAGGCAGGGAGAATATATACGCTGACAAAACCGAAAACTCAAGTGGCAGCTGTTGCTTAAAGTGTGATGTCTGGTAGCCGTTAAATATACCGAAGTTACATTATAAAGAGGAAATAAATATAGATCGGTTCTTTAATAATCTCAACTAGACATGTCAATAGAATAAACCCTAATTATTAAGATATATAAAGTCCACCTAGCTACTGAGTAATAATATGGCTCTGTAATATTTAGGCAATCTAGGGCTTGTAGATAGTATCATTTCTTTATAATGCTGTTCTAAATCTATTCTGGATAGCTACATACAGTAAACATATATACTGGGGTCTATAAACAGTAAATATTCATGCTGCAGACATATCTAAGGGTAAAAGAAAAACACCAAAGGCAACAAACTTCAAACAGTCGATGCAAAATGTAGAAACATTACTCATAGCATTCAAAACCAAAAATATGAAAAAACTAAGCTAATAGCCCAGACACGGACCAGATAAAGTATATAGTTTGATAATGTCAGTGTATAGACAATAGGTACCTCATTCCCACCTATTGAGAACATAAATACCCTCAATTAAATGCATTTCAGACCGAAAGTCTTGATTAGGAGGCATTATCAGGGTGTACCATGTTAGTGTAGTCCTTGCTATGCCGGCCGTGTATAGGAGCCGTTGCAGGATTACCCAATTCCAAAACGAATGTCCATGGGTACAGGACTGCACCATATAGGAAGGTAAGAGGAGCAGTGTGGGAGAGAGTCAAGGCTTTGCATGTCCGAGATGTGCACTGGTACTGTAAGCCTTACGTCTATACCTTTGGCCTGGCCCTTCTGAATGCGAGTGTTATGGTGAGCGGGATCAAGCGACCAGAAGTATAGATTTAGTGCGTTCCGGGTCTCAGTATGGAGAACAGTAGGAGTGAGCCGTATACCTCGTAACCAGGGACTGGCTGCCTCAGTGCGTGTCTCCTTCTTCTCTGAGTGAGTTTCGTCGGGCACCGGATCCCCCTCTGGAGCGCTCTGTGGATGTTGTGCTTTAGCCACCAAGGCAGCTGCTTCCTCCGGCTCTGCAGGGCTCTCACTGATGCTGTGGTAGGAGTCCGGTGCCTTTGTCAGGGTGAGTGTGTGCTGTGGAGGCCGGTAATTTTCTCCTGAGGCAGTGGGCTGGTGAGCGGTCATTGATGAGAGATGCGTGCCGTCCTCAGATTCAAAACCTTGTGGTGGTGGGGTGGAGGAGGTAGTTGCTAGGCTATCCAAACGCTGTGCCAACTTTATGCCAGGATCACAAATCCCTGTTGAGGGATTCTGCTCTGCAGTAAGATCTGCATGCAGCTGTAGGAAGTGGGAGTCAAGTTTTTTCTCTAACTCTCTCAGCAAGAATATGACTGTCGCCATTTTGGATTGGAGACGGTTCTATTATGAGTTAATAGTTTTCTGAGGGATTAAGCTTGAGGGTAATGATGTATAACGTTGTCGCTGAGTCTTGCATTACAGGAGTCCACCGACCAAACTAAAGCTCTAAATGAGCTATGTTATCGACAGCCATGTGGGATATGTTGCGTTGTGGTCTCTTGGTAAAGAAACTAAAACCAAGACAGGCTCTCCTTCCGATTTCCATTCCCCCAAGAGTGCTGCAGATGAATAATAGCTTCCAAAGATAATATCATTATGTATTTGATGATAATTTATGATGATAATAGCTGTTATGGGCAAATAAATTCAGGAGCTGTAGCAAAACACGTCCTGCTCCCTTGATAGTCAGCTCTGCCCCCCTAGTTTATTTAATTTAATTGTATTTAATTGTAGTTAGTTTAGGTAATTAATTTAATGATAGTGTAGTGTTAGGTGTAATTGTAATTTAGGTTAGGATTTATTTTACAGGTATATTTGTACTTATTTTAACTAGGAAGTTATTAAATAGTTAATAATTATTTAATAACTATTGTACCTAGTTAAAATAAATACAAACTTGCCTGTAAAATAAAAATAAACCCTAAGATAGATACAAATGTAACTATTAGTTATATTGTAGCTAGCTTATGTTTTTTTTTACAGGCAAGTATTTAGTTTTAAATAGGATTAATTTATTTAATTGTAGTAATTTTATTTTGTTTTATTTAAATTATATTTAAGTTAGGGGGGGTGTTAGACTTAGGTTTAGACTTAGGTTTAGGGGTTAATAAATTTAATATAGTAGCAGCGACGTTGGGGGTGGCAGATTAGGGGTTAATAAATGTAGGTAGGTGTCGGCGATGTTAGGGATGGCAGATTAGGGGTTAATAAAATGTAACTAGTGTTTGCGAGGCGGGAGTGCGGCGGTTTAGGGGTTAATATATTTATTACAGTGGCGGCGATGTCCGGTCGGCAGATTAAGGGTTAAAAACTTTATTTAAAGGGACCTTAAACACTTGTCATTAGGGTTTTGTGTTTTTTTATTCATAATGTTTTTTTCAGTTTTTAAAATGCAAATCCCTTTTTTTTTATTATAGGTGTTCTATTTTTTTTAGTTTTTTTTTTACATTTATGTGACTTTCTGACCGCTCTCTGCAGATATGGGTGAAAGTGATGTTGCCAAAACCGGAAGCCTGCTTAGTGCTGTGAGCGTGCACACATATAGACAATGCGCTCACAGCATAACTAAAAAACTACTGCTGCTATAAAGTTTGCAGCTATTACCTGCTTCACTGCTAAAGCATATCTTTTGAACCGGTGTTGTGCCGTGAATGGATTCCTCATCGACAATGGTTTCCCCGGCACTCGGCAATCTATAGCGCTCCGCCCCCGCTACATCTACTCCTACTATCCTTGCCCCACTCATTACAATACTATTTTATAACGCCTCCACATTCTTTGCGCTCCGCCCCGCTGCATCTGATCCCTGCCCTTGCCCTATTCATTCATTGTATATTTTTCATTATACCGTGCGCGTGCACGCACCATGTTTCCCCTATCAACAAATATAATATAAACATTAAAATAATGTTCCTGAAAAAGCTATCAGCAGCATAAATTAGAATATAATCATACTTTATATATATATATATATATATATATATATATATATTCAGTATACCGCATTCAGTAGGCAGTGGTTTAGGGGTAATATTGAGACTGAAAAATAATTGAGCAGAGGCTAGGTAAATAAACAAAGTAAGCAACAACGTTTAAAACCATACAAAAACGTTTAAAAAAAAAGTTAATCACAGAAAAAAAGATGGTGTTTAGGTTCCCTTTAAGTGTTTCCGATGTGGGGGGGGGGGGCTCGGTTTAGGGGTTAATAGGTAGTTTATGGGTGTTAGTGTACTTTTTAGCACTTTAGTTAAGAGTTTTATTTTACGGCGTTAGCCCATAAAACTCTTAACTACTGACTTTTAAATGCGGTAACAGTCTTGACAGGAGAGGGTGTACCGCTCACTTCTTCCAAGACTCGTAATACCAGCGTTAGGAAAATCCCATTGAAAAGATAGGATACGCAATTTACGTAAGGGGATTTGCGGTAAGCTTGAGTCGTGGAGAAAAGTGAGCGGTACACCTGTACCTGCCAGACTCGGAATACCAGCGGGCGTTAAAAAGCAGCGTTGGGACCTATCAACGCTGCTTTTTAAGGCTAACGCAAGACTCGTAATCTAGGCGATGGTCTTTCTTTTCTATAACACAGGGAATAAGGAAGGGAATACTAAAATCATTAATATGACTATATTAGCTGCCAGATACCTAATTTTTAAAAAATGGAAATTGAGAACAACCCCTAGTATAGTAGAAATGAAGAATTGTTTAAAGAAACAATGTATTCTTGAACAATTCGATACTAACTTAGACAATGAGCAGGACATCAGGAGATTCTTTGCTAAATGGTCATTATTTATTAAAGCTCTCCCACCCAGCGAAATTGATTATTTAATATATCCCTTTAGGAACTCAGAATTGATTATACTTGGTCTGTGGTAATATATTCTTCTCTATAATAATCATTTTTCCTCACCTTTTTTTCCTTTATCTCCCCCCCCCCCTTCTTCCATTTTTTTTTTTTTTATTTTTTTTTTTTGTTCTGTTTGTTTTGGTTTTGTTTTGCTTTCTCGGTTGGTTGTCTTAAATAAGTTATAAATATGGAAAAAAAACAATTCAGATACAGAAAAGTTTTGCTTATCGACAGGAACTAAAGGGACGGGCCTGTATTTTGTTTAATTTTGTTCTTGTTCACTATTTGTTATTTCGGCCTGCTGTATCGTGTATTTATATAAATACTTCTGTCTATGTTTTCCTATTGATTTAAAAAAGTACCTTGAATTGGTTCTAAATAAAATATTTAAAAAAAAAAAAATTGTATTCTCTATCTGAATCATGAAGTAAAAGAAAAAAATGTTTTTTTTGTCCCTTTTTAAAGATGCTAAACATTAACTATAGCCCAGCATAATATGATCACTCCTTTGCCATTACAAAGTAGTGCAAAAAGTTTCACTTGTATTGCAAGATACAGAGGAGAGGAGATTTGTTGTATCTGTTCTAATACTAATATCATGTGTGAACTTCTCCGGCTTTCTAAAAATTGTATGACTTTTCTCAGTAGACATCAAGGCCTCGATCCAATATGCAGCGTCGCCCGCAAAAGCCGGCGACGCCAAATTTTGCGCTGGTTTGGTATCACATATACGGCGTAACCTAAAAGTTATGCTCGTATATTTCTGCCTTCAGCCGTAGTTTTTTGGGCCATAGACAGGTATAAAAAACCAGCGCAGTTTGGTATCCAATATACAGCGTAAGGACTTACGTGGCGAAAATGGAGAAATTCTACTCCATTTTCACCTCGCCACAAATTGCAGGTGTAATAAGCCTTACGCTGTCTATTGGAGCCCCGTAACTCCCTAAACTAGCTGCTAAATAAAACCTAACACCTAACGCATGCGCAATGTCTATCTACCTGTCAACCGCAATCCCCCGCCACAATCCCTAATAAAGTATTTAACCCTTAAACCGCCACTCCCGGACCCCACCGCCACCTACATTAAATGTATAACCCCCTAATGTGAGCCCCTACACCGCCGCCACCTACATTACCTACCCCCTAATGTGAGCCCCTTACACCGCCGCCATCTACATTATCTACCCCCTAATGTGAGCCCCTTACACCGCCGCCACCTACATTAACTACCCCTTAATGTGAGCTCCTACCTCGCCGCCAGCTATATTAAAATTATTAACCCCTAATCTAATCCCACTATACCGCCGCCACCTATATTAAATTATTAACCCCTAATCTAATCCCCCTATACTGCCGCCACCTATATTAAATTATTTAACCCCTAAAATACTAAACTATCCCTACCACTAAACCTAAGTCTAACCCTACAAATAGCCCTGAAAAGGGCTTTTTGCGTGGCATTACCCCAAAGTAAACAGCTCTATTGCCAGCCCTTAAAAGGGCTTTTTGCAGGCCATTGCCCTAAAGTAATCAGCTCTTTTACCAGCCCTTAAAAGGGCTTTTTGCGGGGCTTTATCACAAAGTAATCAGCTCTTTTGCATCTAATCTAAATCCCCATACACCGCCGCCACCTATAATAAATGTATTACCCCCTAATCTAATCCCCCTACACTGCCGCCACCTATATTAAATACATTAACCCCTAATCTAATCCCCCTACACCGCTGCCACCTATATTAACTATATTAACCCTAATTATATTAGGGTTAATATAGTTATTATATTATATATATTAACTATATTAACCCTAATTATATTAGGGTTAATATAGTTAATATAGTTATTATATTATATATATTAACTATATTAACACTAATTATATTAGGGTTAATATAGTTAATATAGTTATTATATTATATATATTAACTATATTAACCCTAATTATATTAGGGTTAATATAGTTAATATAGTTATTATATATATTAACTATATTAATCCTAATTATATTAGGGTTAATATAGTTATTATATTATATATATTAACTATATTAACCCTAATATAATTAGGATTAATATAGTTAATATAGTTATTATATATATTAACTATATTAATCCTAATTATATTAGGGTTAATATAGTTATTATATTATATATATTAACTATATTAACCCTAATTATATTAGGGTTAATATAGTTAATATAGTTATTATATTATATATATATTAAGTATAATAACCCTATCTAACTCTAACACCCCTAACTAAATTCTTATTAAAATAAATCTAATTAATATTAATATTATTAATTAAAATATTCCTATTTAAATCTAAATACTTACCTATAAAATAAACCCTAAGATAGCTACAATATAAATAATAATTACATTGTAGCTATTTTAGGGTTTATATTTATTTTACAGGTAACTTGGTATTTATTTTAACTAGGTACAATAGCTATTAAATAGTTAATAACTATGTAATAGCTACCTAGTTAAAATAATTACCAATTTACCTGTAAAATAAATCCTAACCTAAGTTACAAATACACCTACACTATCAATAAATGAAATAAACTACAAATATCTAAACTAAAATACAATTAAATACACTAAACTAAATTACAAAAAAAAACCCACTAAATTACAAAAAATAAAAAAAAGATTACAAGAATTTTAAGCTAATTACACCTATTCTAAGCCCCCTAATAAAATAATAAAGCCCCCCAAAATAAAAAAAATTCCCTACCCTATTCTAAATTACAAAAGTTAACAGCTCTATTACCATCTCTTAAAAGGGCCTTTTGCGGTGCATGCCCCAAAGTAAACAGCTCTTTTGCCTGTAAAAAAAAAAACACAATACCACCCCCCAACATTAAATCCCACCACCCATACCCCTACTCTAAACCCACACAAACCCCCCTTAAAAAAAACTAACACTAAGCCCCAGAAGATCTCCCTACCTTGAGTCGTCTTCACCCAGCCGGGCCAAACTCTTCATCCAATCCGGGCGATGACTTCATCCAAGCGGCAAAGAAGAAGTCTTCCATCCGGCGATGTCTTCCTCCAAGCGTTAAAGAAGAGGTCCTCCATCGGGGCAATGTTTTCCTCCAAGCGGCATCTTCAATCTTCTTTCATCAGCCCTCTGACGCGGAACATCCAGCTGGCCCGACGACTGAACGAGGAATGAAGTTTCCTTTAAATGATGTCATCCAAGATGGCGTCTGTCAAATTCCTATTGGCTGATAGGATTCTATCAGCCAATCGGAATTAAGGTAAAAAAATCTGATTGGCTGATTCAATCAGCCAATCAGATTCAAGTTCAATCCGATTGGCTGATCCAATCAGCCAATCAGATTGAGCTCGCATTCTATTGGCTGTTCTGATACTTTGGGGCATGCCCCGCAAAAGGCCCTTTTAAGGGCTATTAATAGAGCTGTTAACTTTTGTAATTTAGAATAGGGTAGGGATTTTTTTTTATTTTGGGGGGCTTTATTATTTTATTAGGGGGCTTAGAATAGGTGTAATTAGCTTAAAATTCTTGTAATCTTTTTTTATTTTTTGTAATTTAGTGGGGGTTTTTTTGTAATTTAGTTTAGTGTATTTAATTGTATTTTAGTTTAGAGATTTGTAGTTTATTTAATTTATTGATAGTGTAGGTGTATTTGTAACTTAGATTAGGATTTATTTTACAGGTAATTTGGTAATTATTTTAACTAGGTAGCTATTAAATAGTTATTAACTATTTAATAGCTATTGTACCTAGTTAAAATAAATACCAAGTTACCTGTAAAATAAATATAAACCTTAAAATAGCTACAATGTAATTATTAATTATATTGTAGCTATCTCACACAGACCTCACAGCAACAAGCAGTCCTTCAGGCTCTCTACAAACATACATTTAAAGATCCATTTCTGCAGACAAACATTTGAAGACCTCACAGCAACAAGCAGTCCTACAGGCTCTCTACAAACATACATTTAAAGATCCATTTCTGCAGACAAACATTTGAAGACCTCACAGCAACAAGCAGTCCTACAGGCTCTCTACAAACATACATTTAAAGATCCATTTCTGCAGACAAACATTTGAAGGTAATCCATCTATCTCCAATCAAGACGAGTGCATTTTATTTTTATATCTGTTGGGCTAATTTGGAATTGGTTTTTAACATTCCCCTCTCCCAGCTTTACCTCCCCCCCTCCCACACACACACACACACACACCTCTACCCTTTATCAATAGGAAGTCTTACCTTTAAAACTCTCTCAAACAGACCTCACAGCAACAAGCAGTCCTACAGGCTCTCTGCATGCACTTGCCCACCAAGCCTTCCTCCACCTCCCACCCTGGTGTTTACTTTAATATATAAACTCCTAACAGCAATTAGGTGCAGCTGTCACTAATTATCCAGGATAGAGACACTACTTCACACTCACAGCCTCTGAACTGACACTTTATCATATTCTGTTACACTTTTCCAACCCTCATTTACTCACCACACATTTCACTCCTTTTGTATAACTCAATTATTGCACCTACAACTGTAATGTACCCCAATATTGTACTTGTTTTTTGTGTGTTTAATGCATCCCTGTAATGTTCCATTATTTCTTGTATAGTGCTACGTAATCTGCTGGCGCTTTATAAATACCTGATAATAATAATCTTAGGGTTTATTTTATAGGTAAGTATTTAGATTTAAATAGGAATATTTTAATTAATAATATTAATATTAGATTTATTTTAATAAGAATTTAGTTAGGGGTGTTAGAGTTAGATAGGGTTATTATACTTAATATATATATAATATAATAACTATGTCTTAGATTTAGAGTTGGCGGTAGCCGTCAAAACCAGCGTTAGAGGCTCCTAATGCTGGTTTTTACCGCCCGCTGGTATTTGGAGTCAGTC
The DNA here is from genome assembly GCF_027579735.1 of Bombina bombina. Classification (NCBI taxonomy): domain Eukaryota; kingdom Metazoa; phylum Chordata; class Amphibia; order Anura; family Bombinatoridae; genus Bombina; species Bombina bombina. The sequence goes on along the minus strand of NC_069500.1, from coordinate 1,065,682,732 downwards.
AGGAAAGGGTCTAACGCTCACTTTGCAGCCGCGACTTTTCCATACCGCAGATCCCCCTACGCCATTTGCGTATCCTATCTTTTCAATGGGATCTTTCTAACGCCGGTATTTAGAGTCTTGGCTGAAGTGAGCGTTAGAACTCTAACGACAAAACTCCAGCCGCAGAAAAAAGTCAGTAGTTAAGAGCTTTCTGGGCTAACGCCGGTTTATAAAGCTCTTAACTACTGTGCTCTAAAGTACACTAACACCCATAAACTACCTATGTACCCCTAAACCGAGGCCCCCCCCACATCGCCGCCACTCTATTAAAATTTTTTAACCCCTAATCTGCCGCTCCGTACACCGCCGCCACTTACGTTATCCCTATGTACCCTTAATCTGCTGCCCCTAATACCGCCGACACCTACATAATATTTATTAACCCCTAATCTGCCACCCCCAACGTCGCCGCCACCTACCTACACTTATTAACCCCTAAACTGCCGACCAGACCGCACCGCTACTATAATAAATGTATTAACCCCTAATCCGCCTCACTCCCGCCTCAATAACCATATAATAAATAGTATTAACCCCTAATTTGCCCTCCCTAACATCGCCGACACCTAACTTCAAGCATTAACCCCTGCCGACCGGAGCTCACCGCTACTCTAATACATTTTTTAACCCCTAAAGCTAATTCTAACCCTAACACCCCCCTAAGTTAAATATAATTTTTATCTAACGAAATAAATTAACTCTTATTAAATAAATTATTCCTATTTAAAGCTAAATACTTACCTGTAAAATAAACCCTAATATAGCTACAATATAAATTATAATTATATAATAGCTATTTTAGGATTAATATTTATTTTACTGGCAACTTTGTATTTATTTTAACCAGGTACAATAGCTATTAAATAGTTAAAATAATTACAAAATTACCTGTAATATAAATCCTAACCTAAGTTACAATTAAACCTAACACTACACTTTCAATAAATTAATTAAATACAATACCTACAAATAAATACAATTAAATAAACTAACTAAACTACAAAAATAAAAAAGAACTAAGTTACAAAAAATAAAAAAATATTTACAAACCTTAGAAAAATATTACAACAATTTTAAACTAATTACACCTACTCTAAGCCCACTAATAAAATAACCAAAATCCCCAAAATAAAAAAATGCCCTACCCTATTCTAAAATTAAAATAGAAAAGCTCTTTTACCTTACCAGCCCTGAAAAGGGCCCTTTGCGGGGCATGCCCCAAAGAATTCAGCTCTTTTGCCTGTAAAAAAAAAACATACAATACCCCCCCCAACATTACAACCCACCACCCACATACCCCTAATCTAACCCAAACCCCCCTTAAATAAACCTAACACTAAGCCCCTGAAGATCTCCCTACCTTGTCTTCACCACGCCGGGTTCACCGATCGATCCAGAAGAGCTCCTCCGATGGCTTGATCCAAGCCCAAGCGGGGGGCTGAAGATGTCCATGATCCGACTGAAGTCTTCATCCAAGCGGGAGCTGAAGAGGTCCATGATCGGGCTGAAGTCTTCATCCAAGCGGGAGCTGAAGAGGTCCATGATCGGGCTGAAGTCTTCTATCAAGCGGCATCTTCAATCTTCTTTCTTCCGGATCCATGTTCATCCCGCCGACGCGGAACATCCATCTTCACCGACGACTTCCCGACGAATGACGGTTCCTTTAAGGGACGTCATCCAAGATGGCGTCCCTCGAATTCCGATTGGCTGATAGGATTCTATCAGCCAATCGGAATTAAGGTAAGAAAATTCTGATTGGCTGATGGAATCAGCCAATCAGAATCAAGTTCAATCCGATTGGCTGATCCGATCAGCCAATCAGATTGAGCTCGCATTCTATTGGCTGATCGGAACAGCCAATAGAATGCGAGCTCAATCTGATTGGCTGATCGGATCAGCCAATCGGATTGAACTTGATTCTGATTGGCTGATTCCATCAGCCAATCAGAATTTTCCTATCTTAATTCCGATTGGCTGATAGAATCCTATCAGCCAATCGGAATTCGAGGGACGCCATCTTGGATGACGTCCCTTAAAGGAACCGTCATTCGTCGGGAAAGTCGTCGGTGAAGATGGATGTTCTGCGTCGGCGAGATGAACATGGATCCGGAAGAAAGAAGATTGAAGATGCCGCTTGATAGAAGACTTTAGCCCGATCATGGACCTCTTCAGCTCCCGCTTGGAAGAAGACTTTAGCCCGATCATGGACCTCTTCAGCTCCCGCTTGGATGAAGACTTCTGTCGGATCATGGACATCTTCAGCCCCCCGCTTGGGCTTGGATCAAGACATCGGAGGAGCTCTTCTGGATCGATCGGTGAACCCGGCGTGGTGAAGATAAGGTAGGAAGATCTTCAGGGGCTTAGTGTTAGGTTTATTTAAGGGGGCTTTGGGTTAGATTAGGGGTATGTGGGTGGTGGTTTGTAATGTTGGAGGGGGGTATTGTATGTTTTTTTTTTACAGGCAAAAGAGCTGAATTCTTTGGGGCATGCCCCGCAAAGGGCCCTTTTCAGGGCTGGTAAGGTAAAAGAGCTATTCTATTTTAATTTTAGAATAGGGTAGGGCATTTCTTTATTTTGGGGGGTCTTTCTTATTTTATTAGGGGGCTTAGAGTAGGTGTAATTAGTTTAACATTGTTGTAATATTTTTCTAATGTTTGTAAATATTTTTTTATTTTTTGTAACTTAGTTCTTTTTTATTTTTTGTACTTTAGTTAGTTTATTTAATTGTATTTATTTGTAGGTATTGTATTTAATTAATTTATAAATAGTGTAGTGTTAGGTTTAATTGTAGATAATTGTAGGTATTTTATTTAATTTATTTATTGATAGTGTAGTGTTAGGTTTAATTGTAACTTAGGTTAGGATTTATTTTACAGGTAATTTTGTAATTATTTTAACTAGGTAACTATTAAATAGTTATTAACTATTTAATAGCTATTGTACCTGGTTAAAATAATTACAAAGTTGCCTGTAAAATAAATATTAATCCTAAAATAGCTACAATATAATTATAATTTATATTGTAGCTATATTAGGGTTTATTTTACAGGTAAGTATTTAGCTTTAAATAGGAATAATTTATTTAATAAGAGTTAATTTATTTCGTTAGATTTAAATTATATTTAACTTAGGGGGGTGTTAGGGTTAGACTTAGCTTTAGGGGTTAATACATAGGGGTTAATACATTTATTAGAGTAGCGGTGAGATCCGGGCTGCAGATTAGGGGTTAATTATTGTAGGTAGGTGGAGGCGACGTTGGGGGCGGCAGATTAGAGGTTAATAAATATAACATAGGGGTCGGCGGTGTTAGGGGCAGCAGATTAGGGGTACATAGGGATAACGTAGGTTGCGGCGGTGTACGGAGCGGCAGATTAGGGGTTAATAATAATATGCAGGGGTCAGCGATAGCGGGGGCAGCAGATTATGGGTTAATAAGCGTAAGGTTAGGGGTGTTTAGACTCGAGGTACATGTTAGGGTTTTAGGTGCAGACTTAGGAAGTGTTTCCCCATAGGAAACAATGGGGCTGCGTTAGGAGCTGAACGCTGCTTTTTTGCAGGTGTTAGGTTTTTTTTCAGCTCAAATAGCCCCATTGTTTTCTATGGGGGAATCTTGCACAAGCACGTTTTTGAAGCTGGCCGCGTCCGTAAGCAACGCTGGTATTTAGAGTTGCCGTGGCGGTAAATATGCTCTACGCTCCCTTTTTTGGAGCCTAACGCAGCCCTTCTGTGAACTCTAAATACCAGCGGTATTTAAAAGGTGCGGGGGGAAAAAAGCATGCGTAGCTAATGCACCCCTTTAGCCGCAGAACTCTAAATGTAGCCGTATATTAACTATATTAACCCTAATATAATTAGGGTTAATATAGTTAATATATATAATATAATAACTATATCAACCCTAATATAATTATTGTTAATATAGTTAATATAGGTGGCGGCGGTGTAGGGGGATTAGATTAGGGGTTAATGTATTTAATATAGGTGGCGGCGGTCTAGGGGGATTAAATTAGGGATTAATAATTTTAATATAGCTGGCGGCGGGGTAGGGGGATTAGATTACTGGTTAATAATTTTAATATAGCTGGCGGCGGGGTAGGAGCTCACATTAGGGGGTAGGTAATATAGCTGGCGGCGGTATAGGGGCTCACATTAGGTGGTAGTTAATGTAGCTGGTGGCAGGGTAGGAACTCACATTAGGGGGTAGTTAATGTAGCTGGCGGTGGTATAGGGGCTCACATTAGGGGGTAGTTAATGTAGCTGGTGGCGGTATAGGGGCTCACATTAGGGGGTAGTTAATGTAGCTGGCGGCGGTATAGGGGCTCACATTAGGGGGTAGTTAATGTCGCTGGCGGCGGGGTAGGAGCTCACATTAGGGGTAGTTAATGTAGCTAGCGGCGGGGTAGTTTCTCACATTAGGGGGTAGTTAATGTAGCTGGCGGCGGGGTAGGAGCTCACATTAGGGGGTAGTTAATGTAGGTGGCGGCGGGGTAGGAACTCACATTAGGGGGTACTTAATGTATGTTGCGGCGGGGCCCGGTAGCGGCATTTTAGGGGTTAATAACTTTATTAGGTGGCGGCGGGGTCCAGGAGCGGCGGTTTAGGGGTTAATAACTTTATTAAGTGGCGGCGGGGTCCGGGAGCGGCGGTTTAGGGGTTAATAACTTTATTAGGTGGCGGCGGGGTCCGGGAGCGGCGGTTTAGGGGTTAATACATTTTTTATTATTAGGAGAGTGAGGGGGGATAGCGGATAGAGGGTTAGACATGTCGGGCTATGTTTGGGAGGCGTGATAGACAGTACGGGAGATTTAATAACTTAGTCAGGTTTTGTAGGCGCCGGCAGTTTATAAAGTGCCGCAAGTCACTGGCGACTCCAGAAATTTGTACTTACGCAGATTTCTGGACATCGCTGGTTTATCAGACTTACGGCACTTTAGCATCTGACGGCGCCGTATATGGGATAGCTCGAGTTGCGAGCTGAAACTACGGGCGGCGGGGGTTCCCTCGCTTGTGTCGCAAACTACGATCTATATCGGATCGCGCCCCAACTTGCACAAGATTAATCTTAAAGGGATATAAAACAGTCTTTTCTATTGCTGTATTGAAAAACACTAAGTAGTTTCTTACACTTAATTGAAATCATTGCAATGTGTATTATTCATTATTTTAAAAGGATTTTATATTTGATTTATTTGTTCATTCCTTTATCGCTCAGCCCTATAAGGGAGCTAAGGTCTCTACAGGAAGGCATCTCTAGCTTGTTGTCATAAAACTTGAGCTGGTTTACTATTTAGTGAAAACTACATATACATGGAGTCAGTTTTCCCCATGCTCAGAAGAGGCAGAGTGCAACTTAAGTTATGAACATGTCAGCTCTCTTATCTCCATGAGGGCAATGGCTACACTGAGAATTTCCAAATATTCATTGTGTAAGAAAAAAGTAAGTTGTTTGTAACAAGAAACCTGAACCCTGCTATCTTTTAGCAACAAGATCATGTTCCCTGGTATCTCTCAGCAACAAGCAGCCTGTGTTCTAGTATATCTCAGCAACAATAAGCCTGTTTCCTGGTATCTCTCAGCAACACGCATCCGTTTTCTGGTATCTTTCAGCAGTAATAAGTCAGTGTTTCCTGGTATCTCTCAGCAACAAGTAGCCTGTGTTCTGAACTTAAATCCTGGTATCTCTCAGCAACAGCAACAACAAGGGAGTAAGGGAAGGACCACAGTGGGGGTTCAAATTAGCACTCTTTCCTAAATATAGAGTCAATATAAAAGTTCTTAACTTTATTTCATTAATTAAAACAGGAGAAAAACTGCCCCTAATGTGTACCAATTAAGGCCAAATATTAAATGAACTACCATGTAATCTCACCCCCTGTTTCCTGGCCGATATCAGCTGCCGTCGGCATCAGGTATCAGGGGTAATCAACATGAAAAATAAATAGTGCCCAAAAATTGCACAAGTAGCACAAAAGCGTTTTCGTCCGTGTCTGCGACCTTTGCCAATGTGAATAATAGAGCAAACCGAAGCCCATGTGCCACCCCTTTAAATACCCTGTATAGGGTTGATCACTATCCAATCATAATGCTATGTGGTAACAACGCCCCTCCCCTAGCCAATCTACGCCGTTTAGTGTGGAGTGAAGGCGTGTGCTTAAGCCGTCCATTTATTGGATATCGGCTGACTATGTCATATATGGAGGGGCCGGGTTAACTAGACATGTGGAAATCGAAGTAAATAACGCCGATTTCATGTAATTAGTGAATGTTTACACAATGTTGGAAATTGAACATTGGCTTGATTTTAGGCTCATCCATAGAGTCTGGTGCATTGAAAGCTGTATACCTGATCATGATCATATGGATCTAAGACATGCCCTTTGTGTCACAATTGATTAGGCCCCTTTATGATTAGAAACTTGTTGCTGTCTATGTTAGAACGTAAAAGTGTGACCCCATGCGGTTCCAGTATATGACCCCCGAGGTAGTAAGTAAATGACAGCATGTTATTAGCCTACTAAATTTCAATATAACACCGGGTAAATTGACCATCCATAAATATAGTATCACAAGCTATACACTGGGCAGAATACAGATATATACAAGTGATAAGCCATTTGGGTACCTGGGCAGCACACTTAAGTGGAAACTATAAAGGTTTATATAGTACTATGCCAATAGAGAGCTGACTATGTTTGTCCATATATATGGAGCTAATAGATATTCACGCTCTATGTAGTACCTCCCATTGTAGGGGGTCATCATTGCATTATAAAAGCAATATTAGGACATTTAACTCTGTACTGCCTCCCCATAAAATCACCATATAGGTTATAAGGGATTCTCTGGTCCTGAGTAGCATGCTACTGTAATACTCGCATTAAAGATAGGATGTCATGCCCAGGAATGCCAGTGAATGGGATTGTCATTCCCTACAACTTATAAAAGGACATGTACAATTCAAAATTCAGGAACAATATATATTTTATTATATTCATCCTAATTTTTTAGTCTCTAATATTAGTTTGTCATTACCCTTTGTATCATTCCATTAAAACAAAAAACAAACAAATATAGTGATACTACAATTGAGGTTGTTATTGAGAGCAGTAAATTTACAGATAGACCCAGTAATTATTTGCCTCCTTCATTCCATTTGGCATTATCGTGTTTAGTTTAAAAATCCAATTTTTCTCCTACCTAGCTAAAATAAATACAAACTTACCTGCGATATAGAACCTAACCTGCCTTACACTAAAACCTAACATTACAAAAAATAAAAAAACCTACCATTACAAAAATAAAAAAACCTTACATTACAAAAAATAAAAAATCTACCATTAAAAAAACAACAAAATTATCCAAAAAAATAAAGATTATTCCTATTCTAACACCCTTTTTTAAAAAAAAAAAACCAACACTTAAGACATCTAGCGCAGAGCATCCTCTTCATACGGTCGCCGCCGTACACTGAATCTTCAATGCAAGGTACGTAATCCAAGATTGCGTCCCTTGCATTCATATTGGCTGAAAAAATTGAATCAGCCAATAGGAATTAGAGCTGCTAAAATCCTATTGGCTGTTCAAATCAGCCAATATGATTTAAGCAGCTCTAATTCTATTGGATGATGAATCAGCCAATAGAATGAGAGCTGCTTAAATCCTATTGGCTAATTTGAACAATAGGATTCCTTAACGCAGCCATTACAAGTCTTGTCGGTATAGGTTTACCGCAAGCCTTTTACCCTGTAACGCAACGTCAGTACCGCACTCCTAAAAATGATGTTTTTTCATGGGATTCCCAGTTTTGCGTTCTGGCTAAAAAGTGAGCGTTACAGCCTAAAACGACAAGATCTGTACCGCCATTTAAAGTCAGTAGTTATGAGTTTTACGCTACAAAGCTGTAACATAAAACTCATAACTAAAGTGTTAAAAAAGTACACTAACACCCATAAATGACCTATTAACCCCTAAAACGAGGCCCCTCACATCGCAAACACTATTTTAATGTTTTTAACCCCTAATCTGCAGTTCCCAACATTGCCACCACTTAAAAAAATGTATTAACCCTATTCCGCTGCTCTCCGACATCGTCACCATTATAATAAACGTATTAACCCCTAAACAGCCACCCTCCCGCATCGTAAACACTATTTAAATATTATTAACCCCTAATCTGCTGTCCGCCCACATCGCCCCCACTATACTAAAGTTATTAAGCCCTACACCGCCGCCACTATAATAAACCTATTAACCCCTAAACCGAAAAGCCCTCCACAACAAAATATATTAAACTATTAACCCCTAAACCGAAAGCCCCCCACATCGCAATAAACTAATTTAAACTAGTAACCCCTAAACCTAACAACCCCCTAACTTTATATTAAAATTACAATTTCCCTATCTTAAATTAAATTAAAATTTACCCGTCAATTAAAAAAAAATAAGTTTAACCTACCAATTAAACTAAGTTACGAGTTTTGAGCGCTATAGGGAAATTAACGACAGCAACATTTTCTGCGTTATTTCACCTCCCTATAGCGCAGGTATTACAGGTTTTAAAAAAGCAGGCTTGGGCCGGGGATATGGTTGCATTGAGCTCCAAACTGCACCGAAATCAAGCGCTGCTTTGACGTGCTTGTGCACGATTTCCCCATAGACATCAATGGGGAAAGCTGGCAAAAAAAACACCTGTGATCGCGGAAAGAAAAACTCTGTAACGCAGCCCCATATGGGGAAAAGAAAATGTTACGCTTAAACCTAACACCCTAACATAAACCCTGAGTCTAAACACCCCTAATCTGCTGCCCCTGACATCACCGACACCTACATTACAGTCATTAACCCTTAATCTATTGCCCCTAACATCTCCGCCACCTACATTACAGTTATTAACCCCTAATCTACTGCCCCTAACATCGCCGCCACTTACATTACACTTATTAACCCCTAATCTGCCGCCAATGTCGCAGCCACTATACTAGTTATTAACCCCTAAACCTAACCCTAACGTAACCCTAAACTTAAGTCTAACCCAACCCTAACATCCACTAACTTAAATATAATTAAAATAAAGCTAAATAAACATTACAATTATTACCTAAATAATTCCTATTTAAAACTAAATACTTACCTGTACAATAAACCCTAGGCTAGCTACAATATAACTAATAGTTACAGGTTTAGCTTAGGTTTCATTTTTATTTCACAGGTAAGTTTGTATTTATTTTAACTAGGTAGACTAGTTATTAAATAGTTATTAAATATTTACTAGCTACCTAGTTAAAATAAATACAAAGTTACCTGTAAAATAAAACCTAACCTGCTTTACACTAAAACAAAACATTAGAATGAAATAAAATAAATTAAAATTAATAAAATACAATTTACTAAATGACATAAAAAAATAAACAACAAATTACAAAAAAATAAAAAACGAAATTATCAAAAATAAAAACGAATTACTCCTAATCTAATAGCCCTATTAAAATAAAAATCCCCCCCAAATAAAAAACCCTAGCCTACACTAAACTGCCAATGGCCCTTTAAAAGGGCCTTTTGGGGGGCGGAGCCTGGCGGAGCAAGGTGATGGCTGCCTAGTCACGAAGCTCCGTGTGTACTGAGCCATCTAAGAGTACTAAATTGCCAATACAAGACTCAAAATTGGTTGAAAGCTTGAGAAGCATTTCCCTTTACCTAGAAGGGCATAAGTGAGCTGTCAATTTATCGAAACACGGAACATTTTGCAAAGTAACGCTCCTCTGTCCAGCCTGCACAGAAACATGGCCGCGGCTTCTGAGGAGGACAACTGAACAGGAGAGAAAGCAAGCTACTATAGCGCCTGCAAGGGGGAAGATTTCTGAAAAATAATTACCGCACACGGCTCCGGTATAGGTAAGGCGGTAAAAAGCAACTCGATGCACATTTAATATTTGCCAGGGAGGAGGAAGGAGGAGTCTCACGGTAGTGGGGGCCGCCATTATGATATCGCTCCGACACAGACACAGGCCTCACAGAGGCAGCGCTAAATAGTCAGACTCACACTCGAGCTGCCTACAGAGAGCAAAAAAAAGATAGTAACCTCTATAGCGACAAGAAGAAGCCCCATATAAATAAGTGATCTTAGTCCTCCGGTGAATCCTATATGATATATGGAGTGAATGATCAGGGAACTGCAATAAGAGACAATAGATGAGTCCTGTAAGGAGATAATATTATTACAGCACTAAAGAAACAGATGAGCGGCATGTTGCTCTAAAGGAGAGATATGATCAATAATACAGCAGGAAGATAAAGATCCAAGAAAGATAAAACTCTAGGGAGCAATTATACATTAGAAATCTAAGGCTATTAAAGGGATATTACACACAACAAGCAACAGCAGGTTGCAGAAACACATTGAGCCGTTGCTGACTTATGCTGCTAGCCACTGCTGCCCTAGTATATACACCATAGCTGGAAGAAAATAAACTGTTTTATTCTACCACGTGCCTATTAAACCTCACAAAACCTAACACAGCCATGTCTGCCAGGAAACAGAACAAGACAGGAGCAGGAACAAAACTACCCACACAGCACCCTTTTTTTAAGTCCTCCAAAGGAGACAAAAATCAAAATACAGAAATGCTGCTAATGGAGGAAGAAATTGAGTCTGACACTGAATCTCTTGATACTAACATAGATCAAACACCTGCAACCAAGGCTGACCTTAAAAATCTCATGTCTAAGCAAGATATCAACACTATTTTCAATAAAATGTGGGAGAAGATGGACACATTACAGACCACGGTCACCAACAGCCTAACAGAGATCAAACAAGATATGCTGGACTTAGGCACCAGAATTGACTCTCTGGAGGAGAGAGAGGAAACTACTTCCGAAGATATATCTACTCTTTCTCAACATATGACCTCACAACAGCAGGAACTAGCCGAAATACAAGACAAAATGGAGGATCTGGAAAACCGGAGCCGCAGGTGCAATCTAAGATTAAAGGGGGTCCCTGAAACAGTAACAACACCAGAGCTACCTGAATATCTCCTGCAGCTGTTTCAAGCCATCACAGATAACAAAGACGAAGGTAAATTTGAAATGGAAAGAGCACACAGAGCCTTAAGAGCAAAACCCAAAAAGGGAGACCCACCCAGGGACATTATAATCAAGATGCTTCGCTTCCGTGATAAAGAAGAAGTTCTATCAGCAGCAAGACACAATCCCACCTTCAAATTCAAAGGCTCGGTTGTTCTGTTTTTTCAAGATTTATGCCTGAAAACTCTCCAAAGACGCAGCACTATGCGGCCCCTTACACAGCTCTTACGAAAGACTCAAATACCATACAGGTGGGGTTTCCCATTCTCACTTAATATCTTATATGAAGGGAAAACAATATCCCTCAAAGACCCTGCTGAAATCCCAACTACATGCAAAATATTGAAACTCGAATGCCCTGATCTGCCGTCTCCATCCTTGGAACAGGAAGCAAATCATCAAACTTCTCGTCAGCTACTTCCCACCAGGGAAAGATGGACCAAAGCTGTAAAAAAGAAACAGAAAACTTGAGAGACTTGGGACTCTGACTTAACATATCGAACAAAATTCTCTCCTGGTTTTTCCCTACGAGACCAGACTAATCAGGACTGTTCAAAAATGGAGGTACTCTGAAAGAAGAGTGCCTAACCCCTTCAGATGGTTAATAGATAAGTATGCTACTATTTGTAAAATCATTTTGTCCTGCCTAGGTGACTCTACCCATTTAGAGATAAGTAGACAGGCAGGGGCTAAAATGTTAATTTCTACTGACCCCCTTCAAAGGGGACGAACCGAGACTGTCCAGGGATGGGTGAACACCCATAAGTTAAAGACTAGATTTAAATCAACCAAAAACAATTTAATTACTCTCATTGCTGATATAGTTATCTTTTATGATGTACACAGTTTTGTAATGCACATTTACCCCAATGTGTAACCCTAGAATGTTCATAGATGTAGTGTATACCATGCACATCTCAGTTATTATGTTTTGTTATTTCTATTGTTCTAATTTTTTTCTTTCCTTAGTTACTGTTATGGATCCGGTATGTGAATACTCATGCAATATATCAGCCATGTTCATTTGGTCACAACCTTACTGCATTCTCTTGATCTCCTCGAAGGTATGCAGGGAACGGGGAGAGAGGTCCAAGGTGAGAGTTAAAAAATTTTACTATGCAACACAGCTTGTAGTCTACAAACTGGGGTTCACGGCATCCTGTGCTCTATTAGTGCACCACTCACAGAAAATCTCAAAAATCATAGCAAACACCCACCCACCGAGATAGATGGATCCCTGGACTATTAACTTAATTTCACATAATGTAAGGGGGCTGAACACAGACATTAAACGCAGAATGGCACTCACGCAATATAAATCTCTTAAAGCAAATGTGATCTTTCTCCAGGAAACACATTTTCTACATTCCCAAATACCCAAATACTGGACTAAAGATTTCCGCCACCATTACCACTCAAACGTGGGGTATCCATATTGATACACTCCTCCCTTCCCTTTACACATCAGGAAACAGTCAAAGACAAGGAGGGCAGATACCTCATTGTGAAAGGACAGATCCAAAATTCCGATATAATATTTTGCAATATATACGCACCAAACGACAAACAAGATGCCTTTTTTAGACAAATTACACACCTCTTGACAGAATGGTCTCAGACTAGGACAATCTTTGCTGGAGATTTTAATGTAGATCTCACATTGCAACCCCACAAACACAACCCCCCACATACCACTAAGCAACACAAACAATGTAGGATGATCAAAGTAATACAAGACTACCTCGCTACCAACACACTAATAGACTCCTGGAAAACATTATATGGTCATACAAACGATTCTACTTTTTTCTCAGCGGCGCACAAAACATACAGAAAACTAGATTATATATTTGTCAGTCAGTTTCTACGCCCCATCCTAATAAACTCAAATATCCATTCCTGTGTGTGGTCAGACCACTCCATAGTACAGCTTACCTTGGGTGACATGCAAGTTCCGGGGAGGACCAGATCATGGACATATGACCCCTTCTGTCTAAGAGACCCTACGGTCCGAGAGACGGTAGAACGTAACATGCTAGAATACTGGGGCATAAACACGGAGACGACGGTTAACCCTATCATGACTTGGGCAGCTCACAAAACCTACCTAAGGGGCCTATTGATAAAAGAAAAATCTATCCTTCTTAAAAAGCGGAATGTACAGAAGTTAGCTCTACAGAAAGAAATAGATACATTAGAAAGGCACCACAAACTGACACAATCTAGAGCTACACTGACACAGCTTTAGGGTAAAAGAACAGAGTTAGCAACTATTCTAAATGATCAGGCAGTCAAAGCAGCCTTCCGGCTCAAGACAAACTACTATATATACGCAAACAAGCCAGATAGGTACTTAGCGCACAGAATTTGCGAACGGGCAAAAATAGCCTCCATAACACAGATTCAAAAACAAGATGGCACCACAACCTCCCACCCACAGGAGATTGTGGACAGCTTTGCTCAATACTATGGCACCTTATATGAGGGAACCCATGTCGCCCACTCCCCCACCACGGAATCCATACTAACAAAAATGCTAGATGACGCCCATTTACCCTCTATCACAGAAACAGACAGGGAGAGTTTAAACCAGGCGATAACTGCCAACGAGGTATTGGGAGCCATTAAAGATTTGAAACCGGGCAAAGCCCCGGGTCCAGACGGACTACCGGGTGAATACTATAAATTATTTAAAAATTCCCTGACATCACATCTAGTTAAATTTTCGAATTATATTATGCAGGGGTATGAGATCCCACGCGATTTACTAGGAGCCAGGATAGTGGTGATACCCAAACCAGGCAGAGATCCACAAAGATGTCCCAACTACAGACCCATCTCCCTTATAAACCAGGACCTAAAGATCTTTACCAAAATTCTGGCCAATAGACTAAAACACATATTACCGACCATAGTACACCCGGACCAGGTGGGATTTATAACGGGTAGGGAAGCACCTGACAACGTAAGACGGATCATAGCAACAATAGCCCAACTCGACCGGACTAAAACGCCTTCTCTGGTCCTCTCATTGGACGCGGAGAAGGCGTTTGATAGAATTGACTGGACATACATGTTCACGGTCCTGGATAAAATGGGATTTACTGGTCCATTTGTAGACGCACTGCGAGGGATATACTCTAAACCTACGGCTACAGTTAGGGCCATGGGACATCACTCCACACCTATATACATTAAAAATGGAACGAGACAGGGTTGCCCGCTCTCCCCACTACTGTTTGTCCTTTGTATGGAACCATTAGCGGCCAATATTAGGCACTCAACTGAGGTGACTGGACTTAAAATCAAACACACAGACTATAAGATCTCCCTGTTTGCGGACGATGTCCTCTTAACTCTCACCAAACCCTTGAAATCCCTCACGGGGTTATACGAAATATTGCAGAGGTTCTCCCAGGTTTCAGGCTATAAGATCAACCTGGACAAAAGTGAAGCACTAGCCATAGCCCTACCGGCTCACACAAAAAAACTAATTGAGTTAAATTTTTCATTTTCTTGGGTTAAAACACATATTAAATACTTAGGTACAAAGATACCGACCCAATACTCAGACTTATATAAGGTAAATTATCTCCCCTTATTTAAAGAGCTAAGATCAGATATTACTAAATGGAAACTATTGAACTTCTCCTGGTATGGTAGAATATCTGCCATAAAAATGAATCTACTACCGAGGATCCTATATCTATTTAGAACCTTGCCCGTCCCAGTTCCAAAGAATGATCTCAAAACCCTACAATCAGACATTAATTTCTTCATTAATGGTAAGAAACAAGCAAGAATTCCCCACTTAACTTTAACCAAGCATTGACAGCTAGGGGGGGTAGGGGTCCCCAACTTGCTTAATTACTATGAAGCAGCTAGATTGGCACAGGATGCTCTTCTGGGCTCCTCATTGGGAAATTTGGTATGGAAGGAAATAGAAGCAGGGATAGCAGATCTAGAATCATCCGGAGATCTGATTTGGGATAGAACACTCCAACAACAAAATAAAACATACTCTCCTGTTACGACTTTATCACTTGACAATTGGAGGACAATGGCGCTTGGCAAGGGGAAGATGCCCAGATTCTCCCCCAAAATGCCAATTAAATACCTTATCCCAGGGGAATATCGCAAACAGCTAGATAAATGGGAAAATAAGGGTCTTTACAGGGTGGGAGACCTTCTAATGAACAATAAACCACTAACCTTCAACCAGATACAAGAGAAATTAACACCACTATCACTCAAATGGTATCTATACTTACAAATACTCTCTGCCCTACATAAGTTCATCCCAAATATATGCAAACAACCCTGCACCATACTAGAAAGACTGTGTAGCGCACAAGCGAGACCTAGACAATCCATCTCTCAATTATACTTGGCCTTACAAGCTCCAGAGGGTAGCACTAAAACACCTATAATGATTAGATGGGAAACAGACACGAAGTCTACACTAGAACTGCCAGAATGGCATGACCTTTTTTATTCTTCATGCAAGGGATTAATCAGCGCGGACCTTCGAGAAAACAGCTTAAAGACCATCTTTCGGTGGTATTTGACGCCTATTAAAACTTCACACTACACAGAAGGTAGAAGTAGAAACTGTTATAGGGGTTGTAATTCAGTTGGTACCTATATACATATGTGGTGGGAGTGCCCGAGAGTGGCTCACATCTGGTCCAAACTTTCATCCCATCTCAGCTCCCTCTTAGAGGAGCGGGTGGAGCTATCTATATATCAGGGACTGCTGAATGCCCCCATACCAAATCTTAACAAACATATCAACACTCTCATTAGAATACTCTGCACGATAACGAGACTAAGTATTGCCAAATATTGGAAGGAAGGAGTACCAACATGGAATGAAATACTAGAGAGATTTAAACTAACATACTCCCTACATGAAGCGGCAGCAATGATATTAAGCACGACTGACACATTCCACAAGATCTGGTTTTACTGGATACTACATTCAACATAAAAACCCCACCAAACATTATATATGCAGATAGGGATTCTGATCACAAGGGAAAAATAAAAGGACCTGTTTACAAGAGATTGCAGTTGTCAGCCGCTCTGGAATCAATCCGGGATGTAACCCAACTGCTAGCGTGAATTGAAAGCACACGCTAGCACACTGAGAAATATCCAGGACGTGACCCACTCAGGAAGCAGATTAGAAGATAACAAAAATGAATATTGTTCCAGAATGCAGGAAAGCCACAAAGGTTAAAATGTCCCTTTAAGTAGTACAAAGAACAAAAAGGAAATGCTCTTACTTGAAGCTTCTGAAAAAGGTCCTCTTTAGCAGGCTTGTAAAACAAAGGAAAAGTTCTCTTTTGCAGCTTGTAAAAGTATAATGTCCCTTTAAGCAGGTTTATAACAAACAGAAAGGCAAAGTTCTCTTTTGCAGCTTGTAAAAGTAAATGTCCCTTTTAAGCAGGTGTATAACAAACAGAAAGGCAAAGTTCTCTTTTGCAGCTTGTAAAAGTAAATGTCCCTTTTAAGCAGGTGTATAACAAACAGAAAGGCAAAGTTCTCTTTTGCAGCTTGTAAAAGTATAATGTCCCTTTAAGCAGGTTTATAACAAACAGAAAGGCAAAGTTCTCTTTTGCAGCTTGTAAAAGTAAATGTCCCTTTTAAGCAGGTGTATAACAAACAGAATAGGTTTAAAGGTAAAGGCCAAAGCAAGGTCAGGCAGGCAGAAGTCGGCATCAAAATATCAGCAAAAGGTATAGGCAAAAGACAGGGTCAGGCAAGCAGAAGTCGGCATCCAAGTATCAGCAAAAGGGTAATAGCTACAGGCAAGGTCAGGCAGGCAGAAGTCAATGTCCAAATATCAGCAAGTAGGGATTAGGCAAAAGGCTTGGTCAGGCAGGCAGAAGTCGGTACACAGAAGAACAAAACTGATATGGTACTCACAATCCAGGGAAACAAACAAACGGGCCCAGATTCAGATCTCCCGCCGAGATTTAAAGGGCAGGAGCGTAACCGTCATCAGAGGGGGTGAGAGAGAAAGCGTCATGTTGCTAAGCAACATGACGTCAGAGACACAGAGGAGTTCCGGGAGCCGCGGCGACACGGCGATGAACGGAAGCGCTCATGACAGCACCCCCTCCTCAAGGACCCCTCCGGGGGACAGGACCAGGTCTATCAGGATGAGTCATGTGGAAGGTCTTGACCAATATAGGAGCATTTACTTGATGAGCAGGTTCCCAAGAACGTTCCGTGACTGGATAACCCTTCCAATGAATGAGATAATACAATTTCTTGCCCCGCAATTTGGAATCTAGAATATGGCTGATCTCAAACTCAGGATGTCCATGCACCAATAACGGTGGAGGTTTAGAAAAAGGCTTAGAATACCTGTTAATCATCACAGGTTTTAAAAGAGAAACATGGAATACCGGATGGACTTTGAGAGACTTGGGTAAAGCTACCCGATAAGCAGTGGAACATACTTGACCCAGTATTCGGAAAGGACCCACATATCGTGGTCCCAATTTGTTAGAAGGTTGTTTCAGGCGAAGAAATCGAGAGGAAATCCAAACTTTATCACCAGGGCGATATTTGGGAGCCTTTTTCCGTCGAAGATCCGAAAAGAACTTGTAACGTCTAGAAGTTACAGAAAGAATACGATGTATCTTCTGCCAATGTCGAGTTAATCTTCGGGCTGTAAGATCAGAAGCAGGATTCACTGTGGAGGAAGTATGCAAAGGGAATGTCCTAGGCTGATATCCGTAAGCTGCATGAAAAGGAGAAGTCTGAAGGGAGGAATTGTACCGGGCATTATGGGCCAATTCAGCCAAAGGAAGGTAAGAAGTCCAGTTAGAATGATAATGATCCACATAATGTCTAAGATATGTTTCAAGACACTGGTTTACTCTTTCAGTCTGACCATTCGATTGTGGGTGGTGAGAAGTAGAGAGAGATATAGTAGTACCAAAATGTTTACAAAGTGACCTCCAAAATCGAGAAACGAATTGTACCCCTCTATCTGAAACAATATCTAGAGGAAATCCATGGATTCTTACAATATGTAGAATAAAAAGTTCAGAGAGTCTTTTGGCAGATGGTAATCCTGGCAAGGGTACAAAATGAGCCGTCTTAGTGAACCTGTCGACCACCACCCAGATAGTATTGTTCCCAGTGGACAAGGGAAGATCGGTAATAAAGTCCATGGATACATGAGTCCAAGGCTGGTGAGGTATAGGCAATGGTTGGAGTAATCCTGAAGGAAGTTGGCGTGGAGTTTTGTTCATGGCACATTGTGTGCATACTGAGACGTAATCCTTCACATCTTGAGAGAGTGTAGGCCACCAGACATGTTGTTTGAGGTTTCGAGTGGTAATACTGATGCCAGGATGTCCAGAAAGGGGACTATCATGAGCCCAAAATAAAATCTTGGAACGAAGGCGTTCAGGAACAAAGAGTAAACCATTGGGAGGTTTACAGGACAAAGGAAGATGCTCTTGAGCGGACTGTAATTCTTGTAACCAAGAAGTTGTTAACTGGGCAATGACTTCATGAGGTTGGAGAATGGTACCAGACTCAGGAACTGGGGTATCTTGAAATTGTCTGGAAAGTGCGTCTGCTTTAATATTTTTTGAACCAGGTATGTAAGACAAATTATAGTGAAACCGAGAGAAGAATAAGGACCAGCGTGCTTGCCTGGAATTTAGTCGTTTGGCTGTTTGGAGATACAGAAGGTTCTTATGATCAGTAAGTATAGTAAATGGCAAAGAAGTACCTTCCAGCCAATGTCTCCATTCATCCAATGCCATCTTGATGGCAAGCAACTCTTTATTCCCTACGTCATAGTTAAATTCGGAAGGAGTGAATTTTTTAGAGAAAAAAGCAACAGGATGAATCCTTCCAGTCTCTGGTATTCGTTGAGACAGAACCGCTCCAGCAGCAACAGAGGAAGCATCCACCTCCAGAATAAATTGAAACTCAGGATTTGGATGACGAAGGATAGGAGCTGAGGAAAAAGCTTCTTTGAGAGATTCAAAAGCTTCTATAGCCTCAGACGGCCATACTTTACAGTTTTGTCCTTTTCTTGTGAGAGAAGTAAGAGGAGAAGTAATAGTAGCAAAATTCTTGATGAACTTTCTGTAATAATTGGCGAAGCCTAGGAAACGTTGTAAAGCCTTCAAAGAATCAGGTCTAGGCCAATCCAAAATGGCAGAAAGTTTAGTAGGGTCCATTTCGAATCCAGATGCCGATATTACATAACCCAGAAAGGGTATGGATTTTTGATGGAAAGAACATTTCTCCAGTTTAGCAAACAGATGGAATTCTCTTAGACGTTGAAGTACTTTCTTGACGTGGTGCACATGATCTTGGTGGTTCTGAGAAAAAATTAAGATGTCGTCCAGGTATATGATAACAAAAATATTCAAAAAATCACGAAAGATCTCATTTACAAAATGCTGGAAAACCGCCGGAGCATTGCATAGCCCGAAGGGCATGACCAAATATTCATAATGCCCAAATCGAGTGTTAAAGGCAGTCTTCCACTCATCTCCTTTGCGTATACGGATCAAGTTGTATGCACCACGTAGGTCGAGTTTGGTGAAAATGGTGGCTCCCTGAAGATAAGTAAAAAGTTCAGGAATAAGGGGCAGAGGATAACTGTTCTTGATGGTAATCTGATTCAATCCACGATAATCAATACAGGGTCTTAATCCGCCATCCTTTTTTCCCACAAAAAAGAAACCAGCCCCTACAGGGGAAGAGGAGGGTCGAATAAATCCTCTAGCCAGATTGTCTTTTATATATTCTTCCAGAGCCATGTTTTCTGGTTTAGAAAGTGGATATGTCTTGCCTCGAGGATAGGCAGCCCCAGGAAGGAGGTCAATGGGACAATCAAAAGGGCGATGAGGAGGAAGACGTTCCGCTTCTTTTTTGGAGAAGACATCCACAAAGTCATGGTAATGCATAGGTAAGGATTCCGGAGTTTCAACTGTGAGAGCAATAGTGAGTGGTAACTTAGTAATCTTTTGAAGACATTTAGTCTGGCATGTAGATCCCCAGGAAGTGAGTTCACCGAAAGTCCAAGAAAAAATGGGATTGTGAATCTGGAGCCAGGGTAATCCCAAGATAATGGGAAATTGCGGAGTGGGAATGACATCGAAACAAATTGTCTCAGAATGAAGTATTCCTACGGTGAGGATTAAGGGTTGAGTAGAAAACTGAATGTATCCAGAACCCAAAGGATCTCCACTGACCGTAGAGACTGAAATGGAATACTCCTTCTTTAGTAAGGGTATAGAATGAGTAGAAACAAATGTAGAGTCAATGAACACACCTCCAGCACCAGAATCAATTAGAGCTTGGGTATAGATCTTCTTATGTCCAATTAGAAGAGTTACTGGAACAAAGAGTTTCTTGTATAGGGAATGACCACTATTTTGGCTTAACTCAGTTCCCTGGACTAGAGTTAAGCCCTGGCTTTTACTGGCCTAGTAGGACAATCCCTTAATAAATGTCCTTTAAGGCCACAGTACAGACATAAGCCAAGAGTCCGTCTTCTTAAGCGTTCAGTCTCAGTTAATTTTATACTTCCTACTTCCATGGGTTCAGCCTGATCAGTAGTAGGAGAGGCTGGAGTGACTGGATTAGAAAAACGAGGAGCTAAACGAAAAGGAGTTCGAGTGGAAGTCCTCTGTGTTCTATCCTTTTCTTGTTGGTGTTCACGGAACCTGGCGTCGAGACTGATACAGAGATTTATTAAGGCTTCTAAGGACTCTGGAAGTTCACGATACACCAATTCATCCTTGAGACGCTCAGAAAGTCCTTTACGGAAAGCGGCTCTGAGTGCTCCCTGATTCCAAGTGGTTTCAGAGGCAAGGGTGCGGAACTCAATTGCATATTGAGAGACTGGTTGATTTCCTTGACGTAAATCCAGGAGAGTTGCTTCAGCAGCGGATGACCTTCCAGGTTTATCGAATACGTTTGAGAATGTAGATAGAAATGTATCAACATCCAACAGTATAGGATCATTCTTTTCTAGCAAAGGTGACACCCAAGCCAAGGCTTTTCCTTTCATTAAGGAAATAAGAAACGTGATTCTAGAAGAGGCAGTAGCAAAGAGAGTAGGGCTATTTCGGAAATGAAGACGGCATTGATTCAAAAAGCCTCTACATTCTTCAGGATTCCCATCATATTTATCCGGAAGAGGAATCCTGGGACTTAGTTGTACCTGAGACTGATTGTTAGGAATCGGAGGAGGTAATGCCTCAATCGGATTTGGATTGGGATTAGGATTGGGAGGTGCGGTAGCAACCAAATTTTGTAATAAAGCAGTAATTTGATCAAGTTTAGTGTCCAGAGACTGCAAGTGAGTGGCATGAGAACCCAAGAGCTGTCCCTGGTGAGCCACGGCTATAGATAATTCAGTGGGGTCCATTTTTAGGGCCCGTTTGTAATGTCAGCCGCTCTGGAATCAATCCGGGATGTAACCCAACTGCTAGCGTGAATTGAAAGCACACGCTAGCACACTGAGAAATATCCAGGACGTGACCCACTCAGGAAGCAGATTAGAAGATAACAAAAATGAATATTGTTCCAGAATGCAGGAAAGCCACAAAGGTTAAAATGTCCCTTTAAGTAGTACAAAGAACAAAAAGGAAATGCTCTTACTTGAAGCTTCTGAAAAAGGTCCTCTTTAGCAGGCTTGTAAAACAAAGGAAAAGTTCTCTTTTGCAGCTTGTAAAAGTATAATGTCCCTTTAAGCAGGTTTATAACAAACAGAAAGGCAAAGTTCTCTTTTGCAGCTTGTAAAAGTAAATGTCCCTTTTAAGCAGGTGTATAACAAACAGAAAGGCAAAGTTCTCTTTTGCAGCTTGTAAAAGTAAATGTCCCTTTTAAGCAGGTGTATAACAAACAGAAAGGCAAAGTTCTCTTTTGCAGCTTGTAAAAGTATAATGTCCCTTTAAGCAGGTTTATAACAAACAGAAAGGCAAAGTTCTCTTTTGCAGCTTGTAAAAGTAAATGTCCCTTTTAAGCAGGTGTATAACAAACAGAATAGGTTTAAAGGTAAAGGCCAAAGCAAGGTCAGGCAGGCAGAAGTCGGCATCAAAATATCAGCAAAAGGTATAGGCAAAAGACAGGGTCAGGCAAGCAGAAGTCGGCATCCAAGTATCAGCAAAAGGGTAATAGCTACAGGCAAGGTCAGGCAGGCAGAAGTCAATGTCCAAATATCAGCAAGTAGGGATTAGGCAAAAGGCTTGGTCAGGCAGGCAGAAGTCGGTACACAGAAGAACAAAACTGATATGGTACTCACAATCCAGGGAAACAAACAAACGGGCCCAGATTCAGATCTCCCGCCGAGATTTAAAGGGCAGGAGCGTAACCGTCATCAGAGGGGTGAGAGAGAAAGCGTCATGTTGCTAAGCAACATGACGTCAGAGACACAGAGGAGTTCCGGGAGCCGCGGCGACACGGCGATGAACGGAAGCGCTCATGACAGCAGTAATGTACGATTGAAAGACCATATCGGACCAAATGTTTTGTTTGTAAATCCATATTGTTATTTTTAGGGTTTACCCTTTTTATTATTTTTTCCTTCTCTTTTTTTTTTTTTTTTTTTTTTTTCTCTACTCTGTAACAAGAGTATAAGTTATGCATTGGCAGTCCTTGAGGAGTAGTACAACTGATATGATGTATAAATATCGACAACTCAAGATATATGGAAAAAGACCAGTGACAAGGTCTTGAATTGACTAACTATGCCTGTAGATAAGATTCTGTAATTGACTGCATAAGACGTGTATTCTGTTTGAAAATGTTATTTCAATAAAAACTATTTTAACATAAAAGGGCCTTTTGTGGGGCATTACCCCAAAGAAATCGGCTCTTTTATCTGTAAAATAAAATACAAACACCCCCCAACAGTAAAACCCATCACCCACCCAACCAAACCCCCCCAAATAAAATAATCTAAATAAACCTATGCTAAACATTGACCTGAAAAGGGCATTTGGATGGGCATTGCCCTTCAAAGGGCATTTAGCTCTTTTACATTGCCCAAAACCCTAACCTAAAAAACCCCCCACCCAAAAAACCCTTAAAAAAACCTAACACTAACCCCCAACGATCCACTTACAGTTATCGAAATCCAAGATGGCGTCCCTTACATTCCTATTTGCTGAAAGATTTCTATTCCCTTGAGGAAGTTGCCTACCGCTCAGGAGCTTGCTTCAATTTTTGCCCTTGAGGTCTTCCATTTACATGGGTTACCCAAGGAGATAGTGTCGGACCGGGGTAGCCAGTTTGTCTCCAGATTTTGACGTTCCTTTCGTGCTCAAATGGGGATCCAGCTATCCTTCTCCTCGGCATATCACCCTCAATCCAATGGGGTTGCGGAACGGTCTAATCAAGCTCTGGAACAGTTCCTCCATTGCTATGTCTCAGATCATCACAATAATTGGTCTGAACTGTTACCTTGGGCAGAGTTTGCTCATAATAGTGCTATTAATGCTTCCTCCAAGTTATCCCCGTTCATAGCGAATTATGGGTTTCAACCATCCTTGTTGCCCAATTCATTCATATCTCAGGGTATTCCGGCTTTGGAGGAGCATCTCCAGCAACTCCGTTCCACTTGGGTAAAAATTCAGGATTGCTTTCATCGTTCTATGCAGCGTCAAAAGTTCCAGGCTGATTGTAGGCGTCTATCCGCGCCTTCCTACCAGGTTGGTGAGAGAGTTTGGCTGTCCTCCCACAACTTGAACCTTTGTGTGCCTTCCAATAAACTGGCTCCCCATTATGTTGGTCCTTTTTGAATACACCGACGGGTCAATCCTGTGGCCTGCGCTCTTGACCTTCCTCCTGCAATGCGGATCTCCAATGTTTTTCTTGTCTCCCTCTTCAAACCATTGGTTTGTAATTGATTTACCACTGTGTTGCCTTGTCCCCATCCTATCTTTGTTGACAACCATGAGGCGTATGAGGTCAGTAGCATTATTGACTCTCGTATGTCCAGGGGCATGTACAGTATTTGGTTCACTGGAGGGGCTACGATCCAGAGGAGCGTTCATGGGTTCCCTCCTCTGATGTTCATGCTCCCGCCCTCTATGCCTTCCATGCCCATTTCCCTAATAAGCCGTTTGTCCTCCCGCGGGGGAGGGGTCATTGAGGGGAGGGTACTGTCAGGGTTTTTTCCCTGCTTTGTTTGCCATGTGCTGCTGGCAGCCATTTTACTCAACCCTCTTGCTGACTATGGTGCATACTGTGTGATGCTGCTCATTTCCTGCACTTCCTTTTATGGCCAGACTGGTTTACATCATCCGTGTGAGACAGGATGCAGTCTCAGAATTGTGATGTCATCACTTAATATTTAAAGGGCCTCTGTTCAGTATGCTTTGCCCTTGCGTTGTCTCAGACCTGTTTGTGAGAGCTCCTGTGTATTACCTGGCTGTCTGACGTCCCTCCTGGTTCCTGATCCCTGGTTTGTTCCTGACTCTGCTTTTCTCCTTGTTCCTGATTCCGGCTTGTCTGACTATTCGCTTTGGCTCCTGACTCTGCTCGTCGGACTACCAGCTCTGGTTTCTATTCCTGGCTTGTTATTTGACTTGTGGACTTTTTATTATTTTTTGCTATTAATAAAGGTGTGATTATTTTTGCACTTCTACGTCGCAGTCTGATTCCTGGCACCCTGACAGACATTTACTTTTGAGGTAATAGCAGGAAAAGCACGTAAGAACAAATGTTTCACTAACAGTCTTCACAATTTGTTCTGCGGCTTTTCCCGCTCAGCCCCACTTAAAGGGACATTTAGCACTCATTTTTTCTTGCATAAATGTTTTGTAGATGACCTATTTATTAGCCCATAATTTTTTTTTAAATATATAGTTTTGCTTATTTTTAAATAACATTGCTCTGATTTTCCTACTCCTAACCAAGCCTCAAAGATTTATGTGAATACCGTCAGCTACCTACTCCAGCTTGCTCCTGTTTGTGTAAAGGGTGTGTTTTCATATTCAAAAGAAGGGGGGAGGGGGGAAGTGTCTTATTTCCCTCTGCAGTGGCTTTCCAGCTACCTTTTCACAGAGCCTAAACTGTGAGCTTCTAATAAGTTTTTTAACAGTTTTCTACTGGGATTTTTATATCAGTATGTGTGCATCTTATTCTTTATAGTAGTGTTTATTACATGCAGTTATATGAAAATGAGTCTATACTGTCCCTTTAAGTACCTCTTAC
Organism: Bombina bombina; assembly: GCF_027579735.1. Taxonomy (NCBI): domain Eukaryota; kingdom Metazoa; phylum Chordata; class Amphibia; order Anura; family Bombinatoridae; genus Bombina; species Bombina bombina. The sequence goes on along the minus strand of NC_069500.1, from coordinate 1,065,657,397 downwards.
TTCTCTCCTCCCCTCCTTTAACTAACTTCATCCCACTATGGCCCTCTTCCTCCCCCTCAGTCACGTGCCCCCCTCCGGCTGATGCATCAGCCTCCAGCAACTTCCCTGTGTTATAGTATCTTTCAGAAACAAGAACCTGAGTACTGGTATCTCTCAGCAACAGAAGCCTATGTTCAGCGTATCTTTAAGCAACATTAAGCCTGTGTTCGGGTATCTTTCTGCAACAAGAAGCCTTTTACCTGGTATCTCTCAACAACAAGAAGCCTATTTCCTGGTATCTCTCCGCAACAAGAAGCCTATTTCCTGATATCTCTCAGCAACGCACAGCCTGTGTTCTAGTATCTTTCAGAAATATGATAGTTGTTTCCTGATATACCTCAGCAACAAGAATTCTGTTTCCTGTTATTTCTCAGCAAGAAGAAGCTGTGTTTTGAGTATCGCTCAGCAACAAGAAGCCTGAGTACTAGTATTTTTCAGTAAAAAGCAGCCTATGTCCTGGTGCTTTTCAACAGGAAGAAGCCTGTTTCCTTGTATCTTTTAGCAACACATAGCCTTACTGTTTCAGCAGTAATTATGTGTACTCACATGGAGAGCGGCACTTGGATGGTGCATAACCAAACAGGCCAGGATCTCAAAAAGTCGCCTGACAGACTACCATGACAGCCAAGCCAAACACGTGGGGATCAATCACCAATCAGCAGTCAGGAACCAGAAATCCCATTCACTTCCTATGTGACCACAGCGTGTAGCGGTATAGCACACTGATTGGAGCAGACCGAGTAGTCACTCTCCGTGAATGTGGAAAGGAGTCGTAGTGGAGGAAATATAATAAAATTGCAGTGCTATTCACATAATTAAGTACTTATATAAAACAGACAAAAATCTACAAAAAAAATTGATATAAACATATAGCTATCCCTAAAGTAGATCATTGACCAGCAGTTGACAAGTCAGCATAGAATATATCTATCAACAATCAGTTTTAAGCTCTAATAAATACATCATTGTGTATATTCATAAGATGATATTTGATGGATAAATCACATAATCACATAATAACACTGGAAGGCCCAATTAAATGTACCACACTAGCAAATAGCAGTCTCAAAAAATGTCTACATATATATATAGGGGTAAGATGAACCATTGTTAATAAGAGAAAGGTTGTAGTTATATCAGGGGCCCCAGAACCTAACCATAGAATGAGATGGTTTCCCACAACTATATTTTAGGTGAATGACTAAGTGACATTAGGGGGATCTTTAAACTATCCCAAAGGGTGAGGAGTCTAATGCACAGTGGAATATAAAGTAATGATATGTCCTAAAATTGAAAGACCCTAAAGCACAATCATCCAGGAGCCAAACCAATATGTAACATGGAATTTGCAATGTAATATTATGGAATGGGTAAAAAGCATTCAAAGAGAGTAAACAAAAAAAGTGAATGGAAGTCGGGGCAAAAAGGGAGAACCACCGGACCACATTGGTGGTAGACCAAAATTATTGGAAGGCTGCCAGATCCACACACAAGTATAGTCCAGCAGGATGTAAGCTCTTTAAAAACGTGGATCCAGTAGCAGGTCTCCCTTTGCCTGTCGTCTAAAAAAAATGGTTGTAAAGATGAGATTTGGAAAGTGTTCGATAGGAACTACAGAAAAACATTTAGTGCTACCATTATGTTTGCTATTACAGTAACTTCACATCCTATTGGCTGATCAATCAGCCAATAGGATTCAGCTTGCTTTCTATTGCCCCGATTGGAACAGCTAATAGAATGCCAGCTCAATCCTATTGGCTGATTGCATCATCCAATAGGATTTTTTCTACCTTAATTCCCAGTGGCTGATAGAATTCTATCAGCAATTGGAATCTAAGGGACACCAATCTTGGATGATGTCACTTAAAGTGATATTCATTTCAAAGAAGACATTGTTTTGAAGAGGATGCTCCGCGCCGGATGTCTTGAAGATAGAGCCACTACGCTTCAGAAGGATGAAGATAGAAGATGCTGTCTGGATAAAGACTTCTGCCCGTCTCGAGGACCACTTCTGCCCGTCTGCAGGACCCACTTCTGCCAGCTTCATTGAGAACATCTTGCCGCTTGGATGAAGACTTCTCCCGGTAAGTGAATCTTCGGGGGGTTAGTGTTAGGATTTTTTAAGGGTGTATTGGGTTGGGTTTATTTAGGTTAGGGGCTTTGGCAGCAATAGAGCTAAATTGCCCTTTTAAGGGCAATGCCATCCAAATGCCCTTTTCAGGCCAATGGGAGTGCTTAGGTTTTTTAGTTAGGCCTTTTATTTGGGGGGGTTGTTGTGGTGGGTGGTGGGTTTTACTGTTGGGGGGTTGTTTGTATTTTTTTTTACAGGTAAAAGAGCTGATTTCTTTGGGGCAATGCCCCGCAAAAGGCCATTTTAAGGACTATTTGTAGTTTAGTTTAGGCTAGGTTTTTTTTATTTTGGGTGGACTTTTTTTATTTTGATAGGGCTATTAGATTAGGTATAATTAGTTTAAAGATCTGTAATTTGTTTTTTATTTTCTGTAATTTAGTGGGGGTTTTTGTGATTTAGCTAATTTAATTTAATTTATTTAATTGTATTTAATGTAGGTACTTTATTTAATTGTAGTGTAGTGTTAGGTGTTATTGTAACTTAGGTTAGGATTTATTTTACAGGGTAAATTTGTATTTATTTTAGCTAGGTAGTTATTAAATAGTTAATAACAATTTAGTAAACTATTCTACCTAGTTAAAATAAATATAAATACAAACTTACCTGTGAAATAAAAATAAACCCTAAGCTAGCTACAATGTAACTATTAGTTATATTGTAGCGAGCTTAGGGTTTATTTTTATAGGTTAAGTATTTAGTTAATAGGAATAATTTAGGTTAATTATAGTAATTTTATTTAGATTTATTTATAATTATATTTAAGTTAGGGGATGTTAGGGTCTAGACTTAGATTTAGGGGTGTTAATACATTTAATATAGTGCGGCGACGTTGGGGTGGCAGATTAGGGGTTAATAAGTGCCAGTAGGGGGTGTCAATCAACCCGATCGTGTTCGATCGGGTTGATTTCCGGTGATGTCTGTCTGCCGCCTCACAGCAGGCAGACAGGTATGGAGCAGTCGTTCTTGATAAATATCCCCATCATATGAACAGACACAGGCTCTCCCTGGGACAAATGCACAATACACTTTGAACATTTTTAAACTACATGTTAAAGATAATATTTTAAAATTTGTGAAGTTATATTTGATGTGTTGATCATATATTTTTCTGATATACCAAAATATTGCTAAGGTATTCTCTGCTTGAGCAGACATTATAATAATGTTAAATATTTTTTATGACATATTATTCATATGGCACATACTTATGACACTATGACAATACTTTAATGTGTCATGTTTTATTTTTTTAATTAAAAAGATAAAAAAATGTTCACATTGAAAATTACAAATAGGAAATGATGCTAATTATGTAATATAAAAGTCATCATTATGAAAATATTTTTGTTTGTTTGCCTTATGTCTTTTAATTTGTATCTGGGTGACAATGGTATTCAAAGTGTTAATCTCAGAGGATTGTATGTAGTGATCATCTATACACCATTATTTATCTTGAAAAATATGGTTTGTAAGTCCCTTTAAAAACAGGGGTATCAAACTCATTGGGGCCCTATTTATCCTGGGGTCGATCTGATAAAAATCGTCGCCCGCAAAATCGCGGCGACGCCAATATTTGCGCTGGTTTGGTATCCTATATACGGCGTAACCTAGAAGTTACGCCCGTATATTTCTGCCGTCGCCCGTAGTTTTTTGGGCTATAGGCAGGTATACCAAACCAGCGCAGTTTGGTATCCAATATGTCAGCGTAAGGATTTACGTGGCGAAAATGGAGAAAATCTTACTCCATTTTCACTCGCCACAAAAAGCAGCCGTAAGAAGCCTACGCTGACTATTGGAGCCCCGTAACTCCCTAAACTAACTAGAAAAATAAACCTAACACCTAACGCATGCGCAATGTCTATCTACCTGTCAACCGCGATCTGCTAAATAAAACCTAACACCTAACGCCGATGCGCAATGTCTATCTACCTGTCAACCGCGATCGCCCCCCCCCCCCCCCCCGAAATCCCGAATAAAGTTATTAACCCCCTAAACCGCCGCTCCCGGACCCGCCCGCCATCTACATAAACTAACCCCCTACTGTGAGCCCCCTAAAACCGCCGCCCATCTACCTTATCTATCGCCTAATGTGAACCCCTTACACCGCTGTCATCTACCTTATCTATCCCCTAATGTGAACCCCTTACACCGCTGTCATCTACCTTATCTTACCCCTAATCTGACCCCTTCCACCGCCGCCACCTATATAAAAAATATTAACCCCTAATCTAATCCCCCTATACCGCCGCCAGCTATATTAATATTATTAACCCCTAATGTAAGCCCCTTACACCGCCCGCCATCTCTATTAAAATGATTAACCCCTAATTTAATCTACCTACCCCGCCGCCAGCTATGTTATCTATATTAACCCTAAGTATATTATAGCTAATATAGGTATTACAATTATATATATTAACTATATTAACCCTAATTATATTAGGGTTAATATAGTTAATATAGTTACTATAGTATTTATATTAACTATATTAACTCTATCTAACCCTAACACCCCTAACTAAATTTATATTAAATCAATCTAATTCATTTATAAACTAAAATATTCCTATTTAAATCTAAATACTTACCTATAAAATAAACCCTAAGATAGCTACAATATAATTAATAATTACATTGTAGCTATGTTAGGGTTAATATTTATTTTACAGGTAAATTGTTAATTATTTTAACTAGGTATAATAGCTATTAAATAGTTATTACCTATTTAAGAGCTACCTAGTTAAAATAATTACCCAATTACCTGTAAAATAAATCCTAACCTAAGTTACAAATACACCTACACTATCAATCTATTAAATAAACTACAAATATCTATCTAAAAATACAATTAAATTAACTAAACTAAATTACAAAAAAAACAAAACACTAAATACAAAAAATAAAAAAAGATTACAAGATTTTTAAGCTAATTACACCTATTCTAAGCCCCCAAATAAATTAATAAAGCCCCCCAAAATAAAAAAATTCCCTGCCCTATTCTAAATTAAAAAAAGTTCAAAGCTCTTTACCTTACCAGCCCTTAAAAGGGCCTTTTGTGGGGCATGCCCCAAAGAATTCAGCTCTTTTGCATTTAAAAACATATACAATACCCCCCCATTACAACCCACCCACCCACATACCCCCTATTCTTAAACCCACCCAAACCCCCCTTAAAAAAGCCTAACACTACCCCCCTGAAGATCTCCCTACCTTGTCTTCACCACACCGGGCCAAACTCCTCATCCGATCCGGGCGATGTCTTGCTCCAAGCGGCAAAGAAGAATTCTTCCTCCGGCGATGTCTTGCTCCAAGCGGCAAAGAAGAATTCTTCCTCCGGCGACGTCTTCCTCCAAGCGGCAGCAAAGTCTTCTTCCTTCCGGCAGCATCATCCATGAAGCGTCATCTTCAATCTTCTTTCTTCGCTCCGCCACCGCGGAGCATCCATCCCGGCCGACGACTGAACGACGAATGAGGTACCTTTAAATTACGTCATCCAAGATGGCGTCGCCCGAATTCCGATTGGCTGATAGGATTCTATCAGCCAATCGGAATTAAGTTAGAAAAATCTGAATTGGCTGATTGAATCAGCCAATCAGATTCAAGTTCAATCCGATTGGCTAATTGGTTCAGCCAATCGGATTGAACTTGAATCTGATTGGCTGATTCAATCAGCCAAATCAGATTTTTCTACCTTAATTCCGATTGGCTGATAGAATCCTATCAGCCAATCGGAATTCGGCGGCACGCCATCTTGGATGACGTCATTTAAAGGAACCTCATTCGTCGGGAAGTCGTCGTGCCGGAAGGATGCTCCGCGGCGGAGGAGCGAAGTAAGAAGATTGAAGATGCCGATTTGCTTGAAGACATCGCCGATGGAAGAAGACTCTCTGCCGCTTGCTTCAAGACATCGCCCGGGATGGAGGAAAACTTCACTGCCGCTTGCTGGAACACATCGCCTGGATCGGTTCGCCCGGCTGGGTGAATACAAGGTAGGGAGATCTTCAGGGGGTAGTGTTAGGTTTATTTAAGGGGGGTTTGGGTTAGATTAGGGGTATGTGGGTGGTGGGTTGTAATGTTGGGGGGTGGTATTGTGTTTTTTTTTGCAGGCAAAGAGCAGTTTTCTTTGGGCATGCCCCCACAAAAGGGCCCTTTTAAGGGCTGGTAAGGTAAAAGAGCTATTGAACTATTTTTAATTTAGAATAGGGTAGGGAATTTTTTTATTTTGGGGGGCTTTATTATTTTATTAGGGGGCTTAGAATAGGTGTAATTAGCTTAAAAATCTTGTAATCTTTTTTTATTTTTTGTAATTTAGTGTTTTGTTTTTTTTGTAATTTAGTTTAGTTTATTTAAATTGTATTTTTAGATAGATATTTGTAGTTTATTTAATTTATTGATAGTGTAGGTGTATTTGTAACTTAGGTTAGGATTTATTTTACAGGTAATTGGGTAATTATTTTAACTAGGTAGCTATTAAATAGGTAATAACTATGTAATAGCTATTATACCTAGTTAAAATAATTAACAATTTACCTGTAAAATAAATATAAACCCTAACATAGCTATAATATAATTATTAATTATATTGTAGCTGTCTTAGGGTTTATTTTATAGGTAAGTATTTAGATTTAAATAGGAATATTTTAATTAATAATATTAATATTAGATTTATTTTAATAAGAGTTTAGTCAGGATGTTAGAGTTAGATAGAGTTATTATACTTAATATATATATATAATATAGTAACTATATTAACTATATGAACCCTAATATAATTAGGGTTAATATAGTTAATATAGCTGGCGGCGGTTGTAGGGGGATTAGATTAGGGGTTAATACATTTATTATAGGTGGCCTCGGTGTAGGGGGATGTAGATTGTAGGCAAAAGAGCAGTTTACTTTGTGACAAAGCCCCCGCCAAAAGCCCTTTTAAGGGCTGGCAAAAAGAGCTGTTACTTTGGGGCATGCCCCGCAAAAAGCCCTGTTAAGGGCTGGCAAAAGAGCTGTTACTTTGGGGCAATTGCCACGCAAAAAGCCCTTTTCAGGGCTATTTGTAGGGTTAGACTTAGGTTTAGTGGTAGGATAGTTAGTATTTTAGGGGTTAAATAATTTAATATAGATGGCGGTGGGGTAGGGGGATTAGATTAGGGGTTAATAATTTTAAAATAGATAGTGGCGGGGTAGGGGCTCACTTTAGGGGGTAGGTAAGGTAGATGGCGGCCGGTGTTAGGGGCTCACTTTAGGGGGTTATAGATTTAATATAGCTGGCGCCGGTTTAGGGGTTAATAACTTTATTAGGTAGCGGCGGTTAAGGGGTTAATACATATTTTTATTGTTAGGCTAGTGAGGGGGGATAGCGGATAGAGGGTTAGACGTGTCGGGCTATGTTAGGGAGGCAATGTTAGACAGTGCGGGCTATGTTAGGGAGGCGTGTTAGACAGTGCGGGTGGATTTAGACTTTAGTCAGGTTTTGTAGGCGCCGGCAGTTTCTAACGTGCCGCAAGTCACTGGCGACGCCAGAAATTTGTACTTGCGCAGATTTCTGGACATTGCTGGTTTGTCAGACTTACGGCACGTTAGCATCTGACGGCGCCATATATGGGATAGCTCGAGTTGCGAGCTGAAACGGCGGGTTCCCTCGCTTGCGCTGCAAACTACGATCTATATCGGATCGCGCCCCATATGTCTGTCGGACCTTATCAAACAGTGCAGATCAGGTCCGACAGACATCGCTCAATGCGGAGACAATACGCTCTCCGTATTCAGCATTGCAAAAGCAGCTCTTATGAGCTGCTGGTGCAACGCCGCCCCCCTGCAGACTCACGGCCAATCGACCTCCAGTAGGGGGGTGTCAATCAACCCGATCGTATTCGATCGGGTTGATTTCCGGCAATTCCTGTCTGCCTCATCAGAGCCGGCAGACAGGGTTATGGAGCAGCGGTCTTTAGAGTGTAAATATATATGTATATGCCTATATACAATATATTAATGTGTTAATATGTGTGTATACATTGTACACTATGAGGCTGAATTATCAAATGTCTGTTGGACCTGATCCGACAGTGCAGATCATGTCCAACAGACATCGCTGAATGCGGAGACCAATTGGCCGCCAGCAGGGAGGTGTCAATCAACCTGATCATACTAGATCGGGTTGAATTGTTGCGATTCCTGTCCGCCTCATCAGAGCAGGCGGACAGTGTTATGGAGCAGCAGTCTTTAGACCGCTGCTTCATAACTGTTGTTTCTGGCGAGTCTGAAAACTCTAAAGTATGTTTAGGAATAGGGCAGATGGGACAAGAAGGGGTTAATTAGCACTCATTCCAATATGCATTGTGTAATACTAGTTGAAAAATATTTCAGCTTAAGCATTAGAGTAATTAAAAATTTTAATTTTTATTATTCACATTATTAAAATATAGCATATATAACCACTAGTGAAAAATTGTAATATATTAGTTTTCCAACCAAATAATACGGTCACTATAGAAGAAGGAAAACACAGTGCAGCAACCCCCCTGTATTCCTGGCCGGTATCAGGATACCCCGGCTTCAGGTGACAGAGATGGCCAAAGGCACTGAGTTCCTAAAGTAGCTGTAAACTAGAAAATACGGAAACAACTAATATACTTAAATTTAAAATTTAAAACCAAACACCCATTCACACTATCGCACAAACGCGTTTCGGCCGAGTAGCGGCCTTTCTCAATGTGCTATAAAAATTGGACAAGCCGAAGTCGTATGTGGGACGGTCTGAAGACTCGCCAGAAACACGGGCCCTCAAGCTCCATACGGAGCTTGATAAATGGGCCTCATTGTGTCTTGTTGTCATGCCACCATCAGGTCTTGAACTCTGCTTTCCCATATTGTATCCCATTTCCTTTCCGCTGAGTCACCAGAGGGCTTTAGTTGTGGGTGCTTTCCTGTTTGTTTTCTGCTTTCTATCGCAGACTCTCTGGCCCCACCTCCTGCCAGCTGTTGATAATGTGCAATTAGCAACAATCTATGTAAACCTGCCTAGCTAATCAGTCTTTCCCTTGACATTGAGTTTACTCAGTCTGTGCCTCTGCTGTTTACTTTCTGGTATGGATTATGGCTAGTTCCTGATTCTGTTTGTATGAAGCCTGATTGTGGACTGGCCCTGCCTGTTTTCTGACCAAGCCTCTGGATTACCCTTGTACTGCATTTGCCGGAGAGATACAAACCCTGCTAGTCTGACCATGTTTTCTGCTTTAAGCTGCAGCTCCTGAGCACTTTCTTCATTGCAGCTCCTGAACTAATTTTTTTTGCTGCAGTTTCTGAACTTTCCTTGTCCTCTGCAGCTCTAGTGTATAGCTTGTCTGCTGCAGTTCACGAGTATACCTAGTACTCTGCAATCCCTGCACATACCTATTTACCTCTGCAGTTTCTTTGTACTCCTGGCTACTACTACCTTATAGACTGTGAAACCGTGCAGTCCTGAGACTAGTGCCAAGTCTGTCTTCAGTTACCAGCTGCTGTTGTGACCTGCCAATGCTCAGCCTCAGCTGTGATTTGCCAATGCTCAGCCTCTGCTGTGACCTACCAACGCACACCCTCTGCTGTGACCTGGCAATGGTTAGCCTCTGCTGCAACCTGCCAAGCCTCAGCTGTGACCTGCCAATGCTCAGTCTCTGCTGTGACCGGCCATCACTCAGCCTCTGCTATGACCTTCCAACGCGCAGCCTCTGCTGTGACCTGGCAATGTTAAGCTTCTGCTGTGACCTGCCAATGCGCAGCCTCTTCTGTGACCTGCCAACATGCAGTCTCTGCAGTGACCTGACAACGTGCAGCCTCTGCTATGACCTGCCAATGCTCAGCCTCTGCTGTGACCTGGCAATGCTCAGCCTCTGCTATGACCTGCCAAAGCGCATCCTCTGCTGTGACTTGTCAATGTGCAGCCTCTGCTGTGACCTGCCAAAGCTCAGCCTCTGCTGTGACCTGCCATCGCTCAGCCTCTGCTGTGACCTGCCAACGCTCAGACTCTGCTGTGACCTGACAATGCTCAGCCTCTGCTGTGACCTGCCAAAGCTCACCCTCTGCTGTGACCTGCCAACGCTCACCCTCTGCTGTGACCTGCCAACGCTCACCCTCTGCTGTGACCTGCCAACGCTCACCCTCTGCTGTGACCTGCCAATGCGCAGCCTCTGCTGTGACCTGCCAATGCGCAGTCTCTGCTGTGACCTTCCAACGTGCAGCCTCTGCTGTGACCTGGCAATGCGCAGCCTCTGCTGTGACCTGCCAACATGCAGTCTCTGCAGTGACCTGACAACGTGCAGCCTCTGCTGTGACCTGGCAATGCTCAGCCTCTGCTGACTCCTTGAAAAGCTCAGCCTCTGCTGTGACCTGCCAACGCTCACCCTCTGCTGTGACCTGCCAATGCGCAGCCTCTGCTGTGACCTGCCAATGCACAGCCTCTGCTGTGACCTGCCAATGCGCAGCCTCTGCTGTGACCTGCTAATGCGCAGCCTCTGCTGTGACCTGCCAATACTCAGCCTCTGCTGTGACCTACCATCACTCAGCCTCTGCTGTGACCTGCCAACGCTCACCCTCTGCTGTGACCTGCCAATGCTCACCCTCTGCTGTGACCTGCCAACACTCACCCTCTGCTGTGACCTGCCAATTCTCACCCTCTGCTGTGACCTGCCAATGCGCAGCCTCTGCTGTGACCTGGCAATGCTCAGCATCTGCTGCAACTGGCCAAGCCTCAGCTGTGACCTGCCAGCACTCAGCCTCTGCTGTGACCTGACAGCACTCAGCCTCTGCTGTGGCCTGCCAACACTCAGACTCTGCTTTGACCTGGCAATACTCAGCCACTGCTGTGACCTGCCAATGCTCAGCCTCTGTTGTGACGTGCCAATGCTCAGCCTCTACTGTGACCTACCAACACGCAGTCTCTGCTGTGACCTGCCAACGCGCAGCCTCTGCTGTGACCTGGCAATGCTCAGCCTCTGCTGTGACCTGCCAACGCTCACCCTCTGCTGTGACCTGCCAACGTGCAGCCTCTGCTGTGACCTGCCAATGCGCAGTCTCTGCTGTGACCTGCCAATGCACAGCCTCTGCTGTGACCTAACAATGCTCAGCCTATGCTGTGACCTAACAATGCTCAGCCTCTGCTGCAACCTGCCAAGCCTCAGCTGTGACCTGTCAGCACTCAGCCTCTGCTGTGACCTGCCAGCACTTAGCCTCTGCTGTTACCTGCCAGCACTCAGCCTCTGCTGTGACCTGCCAGCCCTAAGCCTCTGCTGTGACCTGCCAGCACTCAGCCTCTGCTGTGACCTGCCAGCACTCAGCCTCTGCTGTGACATACCAGCACTCAGCCTCTGCTGTGACCTACCATCTCTCAGCCTCTGCTGTGACCTGCCATCCCTCAACCTTTGCTGTGACCTGCCATTGCTTAGCTTCTGGGGTGACCTGCCAGCACTCAGCCTCTGCTGTGACCTGCCAGCACTCAGCCTCTGTTCTGACCTGCCAGTACTCAGCCTCTGCTGTGACCTGCCAGCACTCAGCCTCTGCTGTGACCTGCAAGTACTCAGCCTCTGCTGTGACCTACCATCACTCAGCCTCTGATGTGACCTGCCAACACTCAGCCTCTGCCGTGACCTGCCAACGCTCAGCCTCTGCTGTGATCTGCCAACGCTCACCCTCTGTTGTAAATGCTATCGCGAGATTGCAGTGTTTTTTACACTGAAATCCATATTCCAAGCGGTGTGCTGTTAATATTACTGCAAATGTGTTTGCGGGAACTCGCGGTAATTTACGCTCCCCATATTTTCTATGGGTAGGGTACAGCAGTAATATGTGCATGTATTACAAGTTGAAAGTAAATGCGATCACGCGAACAAGTAAAGATTTGGGAGCCGAATTATCAAGCCTTCAGGCCCCCCGAAAACAGTAGTTATGAAGCAGCGGTCAAAAGACTGCTGCTCCATAACTTGTCCGTTGCCTCTGAGGCTGTAGTCTTCAATCCGCCCGATCCTATACGAACGGGCTGATTGACACCCCTGCTAGCGGCCGATTGGCTGCAAATCTGCAGGGGGCGGCATTGCACAAGCAGTTCACCAGAACTGCTTGTGCAATGATAAATGCATATAGCGTATGCAAAATACTTCTTTACACTATTAACCCCTAAACCACCCCACCCACTGCAGGGGCGAAACTACAGGGGGTGCAGAGGGCGCAATTGCGACTGGGCCCCCAAAGGTTTTTTTTTTACAATAACTGATATCATGTGAGTGTGACATGATGCTTCACTAGTGTCTCTGACTACAGGGGTTAGTCTTTATGTTTTACCCATTTGTGTTTATGCGTGTGTCTTTGTGTATGTATGTATGTGACTGTGTGTGTATTTATGCATGTATGTGTGTGTGTGTATGTTTGTGGAATCTGCAAATTACAGACCTTGTTACTACAGCATGGGGGGCGGGGAGTAAACAGTATCAGTCTATACAGTACCACTATATACAGTACGGGGGTACTGGACCATGTCACAGACTACTGTGGTCACTTTATAAAGTTCTCGGGTGGGTAGGGTCAGGCCAGCCATCTCACCGGTAGATTACAGACTGTGTCACTGACTCACTATATACAGTACTGGTGGGTTAAACAGTGTCACTATATACAGTAATAGGGGGTCAGACCATCTAACAGACTGTGGGCACAGGGTACCTCCTTTTGCAGACGTAATCTGATTCACATTTTTTTTTTCTGTGTTAAATGTAAAAAAAAAAAAGATATGTATCAAATTCACTTTTTTTGGGGGGTGGTGGGGGGAGTGGTGTGGTGGGGGACCCTTCATAGATTCTTGCACCTGGGCCCTGTGGCTTCTAGTTACGCCTCTGCCCCACTGCAAAGTAAGCTTCTACACTGTTAACCTCTAAACCACCAACTCCCCACATTGCAAACTAAAATCTACACAATTAACCCATAAACCGCCAGCCTCCCAACGCAAAGTAAAAAACTAACATCTAAACCCCCTAACCTAACAACCCTAAGTTAACCCAAAATAAAGTAACCTTTACCAAAAAAAAGCGAACTACCTTTATATAAATAAAACCTTACCTGTGAAAGTAAAAAACAACAACTAATCTTACCTTTTAAAATAAAAAACTATCATTACTATTAAAAATTTAAAAAAAGCTAACATTACCAAAGAAAAATACATTACTTTAAAATAAAAAAAGGCAATTGGCTGGGCATTTAGATCTTTAGCTTCCCAGAGGGAAAACCCCCCCTAATCTTAAAAAAAAAACCCACCCAAAAACAAAACACCTAACACTTAAGCCCAAGATGGCCAGACAATGATGGTGGCAGTGCTCTATCTTCTTCCCGGCAGTGGCAGCGGTGGTCTTCATCTTTAGAGCAGAGGTCCTCTTCATGCACCAGCCGCACACTGAATTTGGAATGCAAGGTACCCCTTTTAAATAGGGGTTCTTTTGCATTCATATTGGCTGATTTGCATGTTCAAATTCAAATCAGCCAATATAATGAAATGAAAGCTTTTATTCTATTGGCTGATTTGAATATGAACATGCAAATCAGTCAATATTAATGTTTAATAAGCTGTTATTCTGTGTTTTTAGTGTAAATATTTCACATTCAAATGTTCTTCATATATGGGAATATGTTCTATGTATTTATAAATAGATATATCCTATATATATATATATATATATATATATATATATATATATATATATATACAGGGAGTGCAGAATTATTAGGCAAGTTGTATTTTTGAGGATTAATTTTATTATTGAACAACAACCATGTTCTCAATGAACCCAAAAAACTCATTAATATCAAAGCTGAATATTTTTGGAAGTAGTTTTTAGTTTGTTTTTAGTTTTAGCTATTTTAGGGGGGGGGTATCTGTGTGTGCAGGTGACTATTACTGTGCATAATTATTAGGCAACTTAACAAAAAACAAATATATACCCATTTCAATTATTTATTTTTACCAGTGAAACCAAAATAACATCTCAACATTCACAAATATACATTTCTGACATTCAAAAACAAAACAAAAACAAATCAGTGACCAATATAGCCACCTTTCTTTGCAAGGACACTCAAAAGCCTGCCATCCATGGATTCTGTCAGTGTTTTGATCTGTGCCCCATCGACATTGCTTGCAGCAGCAACCACAACCTCCCAGACACTGTTCAGAGAGGTGTACTGTTTTCCCTCCTTGTAAATATCACATTTGATGATGGACCACAGGTTCTCAATGGGGTTCAGATCAGGTGAACAAGGAGGCCATGTCATTAGATTTTCTTCTTTTATACCCTTTCTTGCCAGCCACGCTGTGGAGTACTTGGACGCGTGTGATGGAGCATTGTCCTGCATGAAAATCATGTTTTTCTTGAAGGATGCAGACTTCTTCCTGTACCACTGCTTGAAGAAGGTGTCTTCCAGAAACTGGCAGTAGGACTGGGAGTTGAGCTTGACTCCATCCTCAACCCGAAAAGGCCCCACAAGCTCATCTTTGATGATACCAGCCCAAACCAGTACTCCACCTCCACCTTGCTGGCGTCTGAGTCGGACTGGAGCTCTCTGCCCTTTACCAATCCAGCCACGGGCCCATCCATCTGGCCCATCAAGACTCACTCTCATTTCATCAGTCCATAAAACCTTAGAAAAATCAGTCTTGAGATATTTCTTGGCCCAGTCTTGACGTTTCAGCTTGTGTGTCTTGTTCAGTGGTGGTCGTCTTTCAGCCTTTCTTACCTTGGCCATGTCTCTGAGTATTGCACACCTTGTGCTTTTGGGCACTCCAGTGATGTTGCAGCTCTGAAATATGGCCAAACTGGTGGCAAGTGGCATCTTGGCAGCTGCACGCTTGACTTTTCTCAGTTCATGGGCAGTTATTTTGCGCCTTGGTTTTTCCACACGCTTCTTGCGACCCTGTTGACTATTTTGAATGAAACGCTTGATTGTTCGATGATCACGCTTCAGAAGCTTTGCAATTTTAAGAGTGCTGCATCCCTCTGCAAGATATCTCACTATTTTTGACTTTTCTGAGCCTGTCAAGTCCTTCTTTTGACCCATTTTGCCAAAGGAAAGGAAGTTGCCTAATAATTATGCACACCTGATATAGGGTGTTGATGTCATTAGACCACACCCCTTCTCATTACAGAGATGCACATCACCTAATATGCTTAATTGGTAGTAGGCTTTCGAGCCTATGCAGCTTGGAGTAAGACAACATGTATAAAGAGGATGATGTGGTCAAAATACTCATTTGCCTAATAATTCTGCACTCCCTGTATATATATATATATATATATATATATATATATATATATATATATATATGTATATGTATATGTTTTTATCATCTGATGTATAGATAATGAGTCTGGTAACTCTAATTGGCTTATGCTCCCAGTTGCATTCTGCCATTTTACTAGTCTGTTTATAAAGTATATGTATTCATATGGCATATTAGTACTCATTTGCAATAATCCCTATATGATATAAATACACCATATTTGCACAGAGCACTATATGAACTATTCATATTCTAATAAATCAAGCTCTTGGATAAATGTACAATACTGAAATAATAAGTGCTAATGTCTGAAATTCTACTCCAATCAACTGCAGAGAAGTTTGGGTCTTATAATAATCATGTGAAACATATTCAGATTATAATTACTTTTTTCAGATAATGATAGCCTGTTTGATTGGATGATTACCTATCTGACTTTGATAGGTCTCAAAGGTCAAAGAGAGAATTAAAGACATCTGTTTTTATGGATAATATGATCGTGAAAACAGTGCTTAACCCTACACAGTCCTTGATGGATTTGTGTTGATAAATTTTTTTAAGCAAAATTATATTTAATTTAAATAATTATAATACTATCTGCAGAGGGTGAACGAGTTTTAGTCTCCATTTCCCCACAACAGAACCATTAATAACCATTACCGGATCACTGAAAACTGAATAGATTAAAGAAAAAATACAAGAGGCTGCTAAGCTGCTCTTACCAAATGACTATGCCACTCATCCTCATTCAGCTGGTGCAACATTCTCCCCTCTAGTGATAGTCTTCTCTCTCTTTTAATGTCATAACTGTCAATATCTTGTACATATGTTTTCTATGTGTTTTTATTTGGCGGGATTCGATCATCATCAAAAATGGCCATCACTGTTGTTGGTATGGACGGCTCTATCTGTTTTTTTTTGTTCTAAATATGCACAGATTTGTGACCAATATTGTTAACAGCTGAAAAGCAGGATCAATTAGGTTGGAATTGACCACATGTACTGTCATTTTGCTAGCAACATTTGGTAATTATGTACAGATATAGTCCTACGCTGGTTAATTAATCACTTTATTGAATGTAGCAAGATCAAAATTCTTAATCCTAGAGGATACAGTTCCACCTCTCTGGGATCAGAGGAAAATACATGTTAGAGTTAAATTGCAGAAAAACAGATCCAGAATAAATAATGAGTACACTGCGAAGCATGTTACTATGCAAAGTCAAACATTTTACAGGAAATTATATTTTAGTTTAATAGTTATTTATGTTTCTCACTCAAATGCAAAAAAACTTGAGGAAATTCCTTGGTTCAGTGCCTGAATAAAAGGAAACACACTCTACCAGCAAGTCACTCTATAGAACACAAGCAGGGATCTGGGAATGCCTGCACCTCCTTACCCACAACGTCTTAGGGTTAATTCAAATGAAATTAGCTCCAAAATACTGAACAGATTTACATAGTTATTTTTGGCCTTGTTGTGAAGGCCGGTCCAGGGTAAACTGACAATTTTTAATTTTTATTAACAATTTTTTTTATTGAGGCATTGAGGTATACAGACAGAAATAAAAGTCACAATCCCAACTTATACACAATATAGTACTATATCTCTGGTGTCGTAAATGAAAAGAAAAATAAAGATAAAGTAAGACCCAGATACATGTAATAGTGTCCAAGACATTATAGCCTATTTGTGGGAAAAGATTGACATATTAGAAGAGAACGGTAGGGTTCCAAGACTTGTACCGTGGGTCTTGTGACTGTATTAGAAGGCCTCTTTTTTTTATATATGATATGTGGTACTCGTAGGTTTTTCACTAAAGGATGATTATAAGGGCTACTCACCATAAGAGAGAAATGAGGGATATTAAAAGACTAAGGTACCTACGAGAGTGAATGGGAGGAAGTTATCTTAACTTCAAGTTGGGGTGAACAGCGAACAATAGCCGCGTGGAGGGGGGGTGATGGTAAAACTTTGATAGTTGAGAGTAGGGGTTATAAATAGAGGTTTACAGAGGGGTAGGAATGTCTGAAACAGAATTTCTGTGTGGAGGTAGGTGGGCACAGAGAAATATAGAAGAAAGGGAGCAAATGAAAGAATAATGATGGGTATTGTGTGTTAGGGAGAGTTTAGAGGAATCCCTGATGTTATTTGAGCTATAGGAAAAGAGGTGAAACACAGTCAGCACATACCATTCTAACTTATTCGGGCATTATAATAAGGGTTTTCTCTAGTATAAGATATTATGATCAAATATATATGGAAAGATTCAGTCTATTCCCCTTTAAGGGGTCCTTTGCGTGTAACACTATAATAGGACCAGCAAGTGTATTATTTTCTTAACGGTGAGTGTAATAAACTAAATTAGAAATGTTAGAGGTGTTAGATGATTAAATAAAGCCAGGGACAGTTTAGCATCACCTCAAGCTGTGCATATACATGGAAATTAAAAATTGAGGTACATTCGCAAGTGCAGGTCTAGAGGTTTATGTAGCTTTGTGAGTGTAGCCTATAATAGGGCACTATGTTGTGGTTGTAAGACTATGTATGAACACGAAAAATGATGCCAGGTGCTTGACCTAACTAACTGATGTTCTAAGGTTACTGAAGTGAGGTGTAAGCAGCTCAAAGTTCCTGTACAAAAGTGAACCATCAGATAGGCATTAAATCAAGTGTCAAACAGGAAATGATAATACCTGCTACATGGGTCTCAGGTATGAGAGTAGAAAAATAAATTATATTACCCTCGAAGAACAGAAGATAGTTGTCTAATACAGACAGGTAGTGCAGCATTCTGCTGTAAACAAATCTCAGGGTTTATACAATCCATATATGATAAGGTACATGATCTGAGGCTCATACAGGTCCAACTATATGTGCTATGAACAGAAAATAGATGTCAGATTTGCATAACATTTAGCATATGCACTAAGTGATATACACAAGTCGGTGTAATATGTCTCCAGTAACCATATTATGTTATATATCATTAGGTTATCAAAGGCCTAGAAAGCCACTCCAATATGTGACAATGTAAATTTCTCAAGATGCTCATATGTAAGGTGAGTTGTGAGAAGAAGCTTAGTATTTCTGGAAATTAGAGAAGGTTATAATTACTCATAAGCTGCTAAAAAAACAAAAAAAAATGTGGTTACAACAAAGAGATCCCCAAATGTATATAAAGTTAAAGATCTCAACCGCTGCCCTAAAACCCAATAGGCATCACAGATGAACATATCAAACCACAAGGCAATCATCAATAACTGTGATACAGTAGTGAGGCAGATTAACGTCTATTGCAGGAGTTCGGGTATAGGTCAGATCCTGTATAACTGACAGCATGGATCTAGGTCACCATAAATTCCTGTGCTGTTTCACCCAATGCCAACCGGCTTGTGATGGCAGGAGTATGGCTATTTGATCCAAACAGGCTCACTTCCAAGGTGTTGACAGTTCCAGTGGCATCGATCTGCCATTGATGATAAGGCATCTAGGAACCTTGGCAACCCGTTCACTGATGAGACCTCAGCAGTATTCAAAACGACAAGAGGTGACAGCATAAAGCATGTATATTAGAGACAGCAGGAAAAAAGACAGCAACGTTTCGGGACTTCTGTCCCTTTGTCAAGCTAGTGTGTACAATGAATTCAAACACCTTATATACCAATGAACCACCAGGTGGCGCTAAAAACACATATATATATATAGACAGGTAAAAAAATTAACCTTTCATATACCAAATTAATTCATTTTTTTATAAATATCCTGAATTAATTCATAATCATTATGTACAAAGTTTACTCAGAAAAAGGCATTTTATACAAAAATATTAGATGATAAATTTCATTTTTAAAGTGCAATATTAGGATTTAAAGTGCAATATTAGATTTTAAATTTTAAATTTTAGATTTTAAAATGCATGTAGTTAGATATATCCTGTAAAGGATTTTGATTCCCACCAATTTAATCCAGAAATAATGTACTTAAAGAAACACTGATAAGTCCCAGTCTTTATTCATGCCATTGGGATGCATGGTACCCAAAATCACGCCATAAATCAGCTTCGTTTTCAGATTATTGACCATGTCCCCAAACTACGTAGAGGAGGGGACAGGGAAAAAATGTTAAAACAAAGAGAGGCGTTTTGGATTCATGAATTGGGTACCATGCATCCCAATGGCATGAATAAAGACTGGGACTTATCAGTGTTTCTTTAAGTACATTATTTCTGGATTAAATTGCATAAATCTACTGTGTGCTGGACTTCCTACACTGTTTTGCTGAGACCTCAGCAGTATCCAGCAAGTAAGTTGTAGTATGTTTCAGGTTAAGACCTAGGCGGGACGTCCTCTCGACAGGCAGCATCTCCAGGTGGTCTGGTATCGGCTCGTAACTGCTGGGCGAAACGCTATTGCATAAGTATGAATAGAGCAGGGTGGTTGGTTGCATAGAGCTAGTCGGGATCCTTGCAGCGTCTCTAGGTGGATCATCTACATGATCAGTCCCATCTGAAGTACAAAGACAATTGCTGTAGCAGTCAGCCCCTGACTCCAGCACAGTAGTAGAGCACAACTCTGAGTGGGAATTCGGGACCTCTTCTTCATCGTCATCTCTGTCAGATCTCAATGTCGCCATGAGGGAGGTGTACTGTCTTTCCATCCTAAAAGCCAGTAATTGCAGTAAGGCTTTTATCTCATCCACCATCGTGGGTTGATCCACTCTTGCTTGCTTTTTATGTTTTGCAAATAATATTGCCCACCTCTCCTGCACTTGTAAAATCCTCTGAGGCTGTGTTAGGTTCCAAAAGAAACCACTCTACCCAGCTAAGTATGGTACCAGGGAGGGGGAAGATGGCAGCTTACAGTCACAGCTGTTTAGGGTCTTCTAGCTTGTAGATATAAGAAAAGACATAGCATACCCTTTTCTTCAGGTGATATGTATTACAAGTATTTAGCTATAGTTCTGAAAGTGGTGGATAACCCTTTGATTGTGCAAATTAACAGCGGATCAGCTAAGTATCACGTCTGGACATGGCTGCGGCTAGGACACGCCCGCCCCCGTAAACTTACAAATTTGAATAGTTATGTATATTTGAAAAATCGAATAGCATAAAATAAAAAGGAAGATGATGTGTTCCTGTTTGCTTTAAATGGTTAAAGTGATGGTAAATTTGCCTCCAGAACTTCACTTATTCTAAAAGCTCTTCTCCTAAATAGCATATCGATATCCTTATCTGGTTCCAAAGTCAAATGTACTTTTAATACTCAGCGTTTTTGTCAGGCTATAATACCTCATTTAATGCAGCCTCTCTCAACAATTTTGCTTAGGCTTCTTTGACTGACATCTCTTTCAGCGAGTCAGAGCCTCACCATGCGCCCTATGTAAATTAATCATAGCACGCTCCCGTGCTTGAAACGCTGCCTAGAAGTTGAACTGCAGCACACGCGCAACTCCCTACGCTATTTGCGCAACAGTAACAGTGATGCTGAAAACAGTAATTTCTGTTTCTGTTGCTAAAATAGCGTAGGGAGTTGCTTGTGTGCAGTTCAATTTCTAGGTAGCGTTCCAAGCACGGGAGCATGCTATGATTAATTTACATGGGGTGCATGGTGAGGCTCTGACTGGCTGAAAGAGCTGTCAGTCAAAGAAGCCTAAGCAAAATTGTTGAGAGAGGCTGCATTAAACGAGGTATTATAGCCTGACAAAAAACGTTGAGTTTTTAAAGTACATTTGACTTAGGATATCGATATGCTAGTTAGGAGAAGAGCTTTCAGAATATGTGAAGTTCTGGAGGCAAACTTACCATCACTTTAACCATATAAAGTGTATATTTAGCAGATGTGTATCTGGTTTACTTTCTTAGAAAACCATGCGCTTGATTGTACTTTGTACTTTCTACTATTGTTGCAAAAAACTCATTAAAAATTGAATAAATAAATTTTAAAAAAGAAACATGGTAACATAAACCACAGTATACTGATAATATATTATTGTTTCTGTCAATGGTGTACAATGTTCTGGACTTCTTTGTTAGACAATTTGTATTTCTTGCATTATTTCTTCAATGCTCTATACTACAAGTGCTATATAGTAATATATTTCTACCTGAGCTTATTCTCTAGAGGATGATCTATAGGTTATAATATTTAGAATGTGTCAAGCATCACTAAGCAATCACAAACACAATTTGGGATGGGAATTAAAACTGTCAACATAATTAAAAAAGTGTTAGCCACTTTTTAGGAGTGTCATCCTCACAGAAGTGCCTTGTTGGATGCGCAGGAGATAACACTTTTCAATATGCACAAATCATCTTACATTCTGTGTACTATACACTTATCTACCCAGTACAATGATTCAGGAACTGTACAGGGATATGTATATTAATAAGCCTAGAAGAATGTACATTGGGTACAAGTGAACTTAAAATTTAGGTACTTTACACAAAGAACAACTTTCCTAAAGTATATCAGTATGATTACTAGTGATGTCGCGAACAGTTCGCCGAAGAACAGTTCCCGGCGAACATAGCTTGTTCGCGTTCGCCGCTGCGGGCGAACATATGCGATGTTCTATCCGCCCCCTATTTGTCATCATTGAGGAAACTTTGACCCTATATCTCACAGCCTTCTGGCACATTTGAGCCAATCAGCAGCAGACACTCCCTCACAGACCCTCCCAGCTCCTGGGCAGCAGCCATTTTAGATTCATTACGATCTTGCTTTCTTAGTGAGAGGAGCTTTAGTGTTGCTGCTGCTGACATTATAGGGAAATAGACATTTTGCTAGTGTAATCTAATTTCATTTTCTATCAGGCCTGTGTGTCTGGCTTCTGTGGTTAATTGCTGTGCCAGCAGCCACCACTCATATCTGCTTAACATTATTGTAAATTTAAAAAAAAACAACTTTTAAATCATTTTGCTAGTGTAATCTAATTTCATTTTCTATCAGGCCTGTGTCTCAGGCTCACACAGCATATATTGTGGTTAATTGCTCTGTGCCAGCCAGGCAGCCACCACTCATATCTGCTTAACATTAGTGTAAATTTAAACAACAAAACTTTTAAATCATTTTGCTAGTGTAATCTAATTTCATTTTCTATCAGGCCTGTGTGTCTGGCTTCTGTGGTTAATTGCTGTGCCAGCAGCCACCACTCATATCTGCTTAACATTATTGTAAATAAAAAAATAAAAAAAACTTTTAAATCATTTTGCTAGTGTAATCTAATTTCATTTTCTATCAGCCTGTGTCTCAGGCTCACACAGCATATATTGTGGTTAATTGCTCTGTGTCAGCCAGGCAGCCACCACTCATATCTGCTTAACATTAGTGTAAATTTAAACAACAAAACTTTTAAATCATTTTGCTAGTGTAATCTAATTTCATTTTCTATCAGGCCTGTGTGTCTGGCTTCTGTGGTTAATTGCTGTGCCAGCAGCCACCACTCATATCTGCTTAACATTATTGTAAATTTAAAAAAAAAAACTTTTAAATCATTTTGCTAGTGTAATCTAATTTAATTTTCTATCAGGCCTGTGTCTGAGGCTCGCACAGCAAATACAGTGGTTAATTGCTGTGCCAGCCACCACTCATAAACATTATTGTAAATTTTAAAAAAAAACTTTTAAATCATTTTGCTAGTGTAATCTAATTTCATTTTCCATCAGTCCTGTGTGTCAGGCCCACATCATATAGTGTGATTAATAGCTCTTTTTTCCACCACTTATATCTGGTGTAACATTAGTGTAAATTTTTTAAAAACATTTTTTTTACATCAGTCCTTTTCTAGTGTTATTTAATATTAGTTGCCAGGCCAGCCTGGCTGCCATTAGTGCCAGTCTGTGTGTCAGGCTGCCAGCATATACTGTGCCTACTTCCATCCTCAGTGCCAGTCCACCACTCCTATCTGGTGTAACATTATTTTAAATTTTGTAAAAAAAAAACTTTTACATCAGTCTTCTAGTGTTATTTAATTTTAGTTGCCAGGCCAGCCTGCCAATAGTGCTAGCCTCTGTGTCAGGCTGCCAGCACATACTGTGCCTACTTCTATCCTGAGTGCCATCACTCCTATCTGTTGTAACATTAGTGTAAATTTTTTAAAAACAAACTTTTACATCAGTCTGCTATTGTTATTTAATTGCAGTTGCCTGTCTGCCAGCATGTGTGCCAGGCCCACTTTCCAACTAGTGCCACAAATCATATTTGTTAAAACAGTAGTGTAAATATTTTAAATAAAATTTTTTGACTGTGAATCATCAGTTTGCTAGTGCAATTGAATTGCAGTTGCCTGCCTGCCAGCGTGTGTGCCAGGCCCACTTGCCAACTAGTGCCACCAATCATATTTGTTATAACAGTATTGTAAATATTTAAAATAAAAAAATTTTAGACTGTGAATCATCAGTCTGCTAGTGCAATTGAATAGCAGTTTCCTTCCTGCCAGCGTGTGTGCCAGGCCCACTAGCCAACTAGTGCCACCAATAATATTTGTTGTAACAGTATTGTAAATATTTTAAATAAAAACTTTTTTGACTGTGAATCATCAGTCTGCTAGTGCAATTGAATTGCAGTTTCCTTCCTGCCAGCATGTGTGCCAGGCCCACTAGCCAACTAGTCAATTTGAAATAGAGTCCAGCATCCAGCAAAAATCCTCAAAGAGGTGAGGGTAATCCTTATGAAGTGACTGCCACACTCCAACGTAATGGTACAAAGGTGAAGATAGAAGGATAACTCCTCAAAAGTGCAGTCAAAATATTTTAATAGATACAGGTTCAGACAAGTAAAAAATCACAACGTTTCGGGGTCAATACCCCTTAGTCATGTGATACAGCATAACCTTAACACACCTGTTTAAGTAGGCTAACAAATTAACCCTAAATGCACTTTGCAATTTTACTTTAACATAATCATGTGTAGATACTGACCCCTGCAGGCCAGGTGTGAAAATGGCATGTAAATTTAAAAACAATTTATCAGGAAGCCTCCAGTCACAATTTCTTAAAGAAAAGATGCAAAGTAAATACAAAATAATTGTTATGTGTGGTCACCCAAATGGATACATATAAAAATATGTCTAATTACTCAAGTGCATATATACAAAAGTGCATATATACAAAAAATTCATGTATACAGAAACAAATTTTATGTTATTAAACAATAGATTGCATATCAAGCTGCCCCAATGTTGCTAAATTGGTAAATGAATGAATGATATTTCAGTATTTTTAACTATACAGAGGGTAGTTACATAATGAAAGGACAGTCATGTCTTACTAAGATCTAGAGAAAGAAAACCTAGAGTGAAAACTCATAGCCTAATATCTCTTAAATACCTAATCAAAGGAATAACTTAATAAAACACAGACCAGTCAATCTCCCTCTTCATCCCCTTCGGCTCCAGGGTATCTAATTTGAATATCCAAAAAGATTCACATTGTTTTAATAGACGTGTTCTATTGCCACCACGTCTTGGGATCTTAATATGATCGATAACCTGGAACCGAAGTTGACTGACTTGATGGCCAGCTGACAAAAAATGATGTGCTACTGGGGCAGTATACACCTTGCACCTGATGTTACTCTTGTGCTCAGTGATACGGTCGCCCACCCGTCTGGTGGACTCACCCACATAGGCACGCCCACACGGACATTTGATCAAATAAATGACAAAGCTCGTATTGCAAGTGTAATAGTCCTTGTGCTTAAATTTATATCCTGTCTGAGGGTGCACAAAGTAGGGACTCTTAATGACTGACCCACAGTTTACACACCCCAAACAGGGAAAACAACCCAAGTTCTTTTTGGTGATATATCCCTGCTGAGGAGCTCTGCCAGCGCCCAAATCTGCCTTTACCAAAGTATCTCTCAAGCTTTTATTACGCTTATAGGCTGATAATGGATACTGGCAGAACTCCTCAACATTGGGGATGCAATCTTGTAAAATACTCCAATGTTTGCGTACAATACGGGCAATGTCATTACTTTGTCTGCAGAAATTGGAAACAAAAACCATTCTTTTCCCTTTATCTTGTGAGGATTTTGGTTTAAATAATGTTTCTCTGTCTAGAGCAGACACATTTTGTATGGTCTCTTGAATCAAAGAGGGTGGATACCCCCTCTGGATGAATTTTTGGCCCATCTCTGCAAGTCTGATTTGTGATATATTGGAGTCATCAACAATCCTTTTAACTCTGAGCATCTGACTGCGAGGCAGAGAGTGCACAAGAGGTAAAGGATGAGCACTTTCATAGTGAAGTAAACTGTTCCTATCAGTGGCTTTCCTGAATAAATCAGTCTTAAAACCTAGGCCACATTTGGTAACAGTTACATCCAAGAAATCAATTTTGTGTTCGCTCCACACCAGTGTAAATTTAATATTGTTGGTAGCCTGATTTAAATCCGCCACAAAGGACTCCAGAGCCCCAACGTCGCCCAGCCAAATACCAAAAATATCGTCGATGTAGCGCCACCAAGTGGCGCCACACCGGCGAAATTCAGGGTGTTCAAAAACAAACCTCTCTTCAAATAAATTCATAAAAATATTGGCATAATTAGGGGCGACGTTGGAGCCCATGGCAGTACCCTGCAGTTGCATATAAAACTGGTCCTCAAAAAGGAAATAATTGTTATACAAAATTATTTCCAATAGTTGTAAAATGAAGCAAACCTCAAAAGCAGAGTACAGCCCACAGGTTGACAGTGCACTATTCACAGCACCGATGCCACTAGCATGTGTGATGGATGTATACAGGCTAGTGACATCAAGGCTAAACAAGATCAATTTATCAGTGCCCAATTCCAGATTGTGTATTTTTGCAAGGAAATCATTAGTGTCCTTAATGAAAGTACATGACTGCTCCACCAATGTTTAGGATAAATTCAAACTTGCGGCAATATTCAGTGTTCTCTTTCAGCAAGGTAGGACGTGTATTCATACGCAATCCCCGTGGGATGCGTTTAACTCTAAAGTATTCGGCCAAAGTTGTAGCGTGCAGCCCATATGCCAGCAAGCGTTTAGATAACTTCTCATATTGTGATCCTGCTGCCTCCACTGGTGCTGTATGCAAAAAACTGCGTGACCCAAATTCAATAAAAGCAATTTTACTAAAAATGATACTCAAGCCTTGAGTAGACTTAAGGAGAATACCGGCATCATTTTGAAACCGGCGGATAAGGGCGGTGCTACCGTCATTCTCAATAAGTCCTACTACAAGGATGAAATTAATCGCCAATTGAAAGTCCAATCTGTGTATAAACCTGTGTCATCTAATCCCATTTTCAAACTGAAACAAGAAATTCAGGTTTGTGTAGATTTTGCGCTGAGATCAAATATCATTGATAAGAAAACTAGCCAATTTTTACTGGTTAAGGATCCGATCACTCCGGTCCTTTATGTATTACCCAAAGTCCATAAGTCCATGACTGCTCCACCTGGTCGTCCTATTGTTGCAGGGACTAACTCCATCTTCTCAAATATTGCGATTTATTTGGATAAGATTCTGAGACCATTGGTGGAGCAGTCATGTACTTTCATTAAGGACACTAATGATTTCCTTGCAAAAATACACAATCTGGAATTGGGCACTGATAAATTGATCTTGTTTAGCCTTGATGTCACTAGCCTGTATACATCCATCACACATGCTAGTGGCATCGGTGCTGTGAATAGTGCACTGTCAACCTGTGGGCTGTACTCTGCTTTTGAGGTTTGCTTCATTTTACAACTATTGGAAATAATTTTGTATAACAATTATTTCCTTTTTGAGGACCAGTTTTATATGCAACTGCAGGGTACTGCCATGGGCTCCAACGTCGCCCCTAATTATGCCAATATTTTTATGAATTTATTTGAAGAGAGGTTTGTTTTTGAACACCCTGAATTTTGCCAGTGTGGCGCCACTTGGTGGCGCTACATCGACGATATTTTTGGTATTTGGCTGGGCGACGTTGGGGCTCTGGAGTCCTTTGTGGCGGATTTAAATCAGGCTACCAACAATATTAAATTTACACTGGTGTGGAGCGAACACAAAATTGATTTCTTGGATGTAACTGTTACCAAATGTGGCCTAGGTTTTAAGACTGATTTATTCAGGAAAGCCACTGATAGGAACAGTTTACTTCACTATGAAAGTGCTCATCCTTTACCTCTTGTGCACTCTCTGCCTCGCAGTCAGATGCTCAGAGTTAAAAGGATTGTTGATGACTCCAATATATCACAAATCAGACTTGCAGAGATGGGCCAAAAATTCATCCAGAGGGGGTATCCACCCTCTTTGATTCAAGAGACCATACAAAATGTGTCTGCTCTAGACAGAGAAACATTATTTAAACCAAAATCCTCACAAGATAAAGGGAAAAGAATGGTTTTTGTTTCCAATTTCTGCAGACAAAGTAATGACATTGCCCGTATTGTACGCAAACATTGGAGTATTTTACAAGATTGCATCCCCAATGTTGAGGAGTTCTGCCAGTATCCATTATCAGCCTATAAGCGTAATAAAAGCTTGAGAGATACTTTGGTAAAGGCAGATTTGGGCGCTGGCAGAGCTCCTCAGCAGGGATATATCACCAAAAAGAACTTGGGTTGTTTTCCCTGTTTGGGGTGTGTAAACTGTGGGTCAGTCATTAAGAGTCCCTACTTTGTGCACCCTCAGACAGGATATAAATTTAAGCACAAGGACTATTACACTTGCAATACGAGCTTTGTCATTTATTTGATCAAATGTCCGTGTGGGCGTGCCTATGTGGGTGAGTCCACCAGACGGGTGGGCGACCGTATCACTGAGCACAAGAGTAACATCAGGTGCAAGGTGTATACTGCCCCAGTAGCACATCATTTTTTGTCAGCTGGCCATCAAGTCAGTCAACTTCGGTTCCAGGTTATCGATCATATTAAGATCCCAAGACGTGGTGGCAATAGAACACGTCTATTAAAACAACGTGAATCTTTTTGGATATTCAAATTAGATACCCTGGAGCCGAAGGGGATGAATAGGGAGATTGACTGGTCTGTGTTTTATTAAGTTATTCCTTTGATTAGGTATTTAAGAGATATTAGGCTATGAGTTTTCACTCTAGGTTTTCTTTCTCTAGCTCTTAGTAAGACATGACTGTCCTTTCATTATGTAACTACCCTCTGTATAGTTAAAAATACTGAAATATCATTCATTCATTTACCAATTTAGCAACATTGGGGCAGCTTGATATGCAATCTATTGTTTAATAACATAAAATTTGTTTCTGTATACATGAATTTTTTGTATATATGCACTTTTGTATATATGCACTTGAGTAATTAGACATGTTTTTATATGTATCCATTTGGGTGACCACACATAACAATTATTTTGTATTTACTTTGCATCTTTTCTTTAAGAAATTGTGACTGGAGGCTTCCTGATAAATTGTTTTTAAATTTACATGCCATTTTCACACCTGGCCTGCAGGGGTCAGTATCTACACATGATTATGTTAAAGTAAAATTGCAAAGTGCATTTAGGGTTAATTTGTTAGCCTACTTAAACAGGTGTGTTAAGGTTATGCTGTATCACATGACTAAGGGGTATTGACCCCGAAACGTTGTGATTTTTTACTTGTCTGAACCTGTATCTATTAAAATATTTTGACTGCACTTTTGAGGAGTTATCCTTCTATCTTCACCTTTGTACCACTAGCCAACTAGTGCCACCAATAATATTTGTTGTAACAGTATTGTAAATATTTAAAATAAAAACTTTTTTGACTGTGAAACATCAGTCATCTAGTGTAATCTAATAGCAGTTGCCTTCCTCCCAGCGTGTGTACCAGGCCCACTTGCCAACTAGTGCCACCAATCATATTTGTTATAACAGTTTTGAAAATATTTAAAATAAAAACTTTTTTGACTTTGAATCATGAGTCTGCTAGTGCAATTGAATTGCAGTTGCCTGCCTGCCAGCGTGTGTGCCAGGCCCACTTGCCAACTAGTGCCACCAATCATATTTGTTATAACAGTATTTTAAATATTTAAAAAAAAAACTTTTTTGACTGTGAAGCATCAGTCAGCTAGTGTAATCTAATTGCAGTTGCCTTCCTCCCAGCGTGTGTGCCAGGCCCACTTGCCAACTAGTGCCACCAATCATATTTGTTGTCACAGTACTTTTAATATTTAAAAAATAAGCATTTTTGACTTTGAAACATCAGTCTGTTTTTTTGTCTCAGGATCACAGTGTATACTGTGCCCACTTGCCCGGTGCCACCACTCATAATTTTTTTAATAGTATTGTAAGTGTACATTTTAAAAAAAATGACAGGCAGAGGCAGGCCACCCCGCAGGTGCCATTGTGGTCGTAGTGCTGTGATTCCTTTAGACCCTACAAATATGCACATTGTTCAGAGGCCAGGTGCCAGGGACGCGAAAAGTTCTGAGGAGGACCTAGTTGAATGGCTAACACAGGACACCCAATCTTCTACAGCTTCCGCTCCTAGACCTAACCTTGACGCACCATCCACCTCCAGCTGTGCTTTGGGCACCTCTCAAGTGACCAGTGCCACTCGCCCGCCTGTTGCCACCACCAACACTAGCACCACAGCCGCTTCACTTGATCTGTCAGAGGAGTTATTGACACATCAGTTGGAAGAAATGAGTGATGCGCAACCATCATTGACAGAGGATGTAGATAACAGTGATATGTCTCAGTCAGGCAGCATTACAGACATGGAGGCACGGTGTGGTGATGATGATGATGATGATATTGTACCTGCTGCTGCTTCCTTTGTTGATGTGTCAGATACAAGTGAAGCGGTTGATGATGATGTGTCCGTGGATGTCACGTGGGTGCCTGCTAGAAGAGAAGAAGAAGAGGGGGAAAGTTCAGATGGGGAGACAGAGAGGAGGAGGAGGAGACGAATTGGAAGCCGGGGGAGGTCGTCACAAGGAGCTAGTGGCACAGTCAGACAGCATGCATCGGCACCCGGGGTCAGCCAGACAGCACGCCGACCACCAGAATGCCGTCATCGCAGAGCTCAGCAGTGTGGCATTTTTTTTGTGTGTCTGCCTCTGACAACAGCAATGCCATTTGCAACCTGTGCCAAAAGAAACTGAGCTGTGGGAAGTCCAACACCCACCTAGGTACAACTGCTTTGCGAAGGCACATGGTCTCACATCACAAACGCCGATGGGAAGAACACATGAGTAGAAGCAGCACACAAACTCAAAGCCGCCCTCCTCCTCCTGCTCTATCATCTTCAGCAACATCAACCACTGCTGTCCTCCTTGCCCCCTCTCAACCATCCTCCACTCAGTCTCTCTTACGTAGCAGTTCCTGGTCATCTGCCCACAGTCAGGTGTCTGTCAAGGACATGTTTGAGCATAAGAAGCCAATTTCCCAAAGTCACCCCCTTGCCCGACGTCTGACAGCTGGCTTGTCTGAACTCTTAGCCCGCCAGCTTTTACCATACAAGCTGGTGGAGTCTGAGGCTTTCAAAAAATTTGTATCTATTGGGACACCGCAGTGGAAGGTACCTGGCAGAAATTTCTTTTCACAAAAGGCAATCCCAAACCTGTACTCGATTGTGCGAAAGGAAGTAATGGCATGTCTGGCACACAGCATTGGGGCAAGGGTCCATATGACCACTGATAGCTGGTCTGCAAAGCATGTTCAGGGCAGGTATATCACCTACACTGTGCATTGGGTAAACTTGCTGACGGCTGACAAGCATGGAATGCGTGGCTCTGCAGAGGAGTTGGTGACCCCGCCATGACTTGCAGGCAGGCCTGCTGCTACCTCCTCTACTCCTCCTACTCCATCCTCTTCCATAACCTCTTCCTCGGCTGAGTCCTCTTCTGCTTCTGCGTCTTGCTCCACATCAACGGCACCCCCCCAGCTCCCCAGGTACTATTCAACATCCCGGATACGGCAGTGTCACGCCGTCTTGGGGTTGACTTGCCTGAAAGCCGAGAGTCACACCGCACCAGCACTCCTGTCTGCCCTGAACGCACAGGTGGATCAGTGGCTGACTCCGCACCAACTGGAGATTGGCAAGGTTGTTTCTGACAATGGAAGTAATTTGGTGGCGGCATTGAAATTGGGCAAGTTGACACATGTGCCGTGCATGGCACATGTGTGTAATCTGATTGTACAACGCTTTGTGCATAAGTACCCAGGCTTACAGGACGTCCTGAAGCAGGCCAGGAAGGTGTGTGGCCATTTCAGGCGTTCCTACATGGCCATGGTGCACTTGTCTGATATCCATCGTCGAAACAACCTGCCAGTAAGGTGCTTGATTTGCTACAGCCCAACACGTTGGAATTCAACACTCCTAATGTTTGACCGCCTGCTCCAACAAGAAAAAGCTGTTAATGAGTATTTGTATGACCGGGGTGCTAGGACAGCCTCTGGGGAGCTGGGGATTTTTTTGCCAAATTACTGGACGCTCATGCGCAATGCCTGTAGGCTCATGCGTCCTTTTGAGGAGGTGATAAACCTTGTCAGTCGCACCGAAGGCACCATCAGCGACATCATACCATTTCTTTTCTTCCTGGAGCGTGCCCTTGAAGAGTGCTGGATCAGGCCGTAGATGAGCGTGAAGAGGAAGAGTTGTGGTGTCCATCACCACCAGAAACAGCCTTATCAGCATCGCTTGCTGGACCTGCGGCAACGCAGGAAGAGGATTGTGAGGAAGAGGAGTCAGAGGAGGAATGTGGCTTTGAGGAGGAGGAGGAGGAGGAAGACCAAGCACAACAGGCATCGCAGGGTGCTCATTGTTGTCACCTATTTGGTACCCGTGGTGTTGTATGTGGCTGGGGGGAAGAAGATACCTTCAGTGACATCAGTGAGGACGAGGAACGGGGCATGATTAGCTCGGCATCCAACCTTGTGCAAATGGGGTCTTTCATGCTGTCGTGCCTGTTGAGGGACCCTCGTATAAAAAAGCTGAAGGAGAACGACCTGTACTGGGTGTCCACGCTACTAGACCTCTGGTATAAGCATAAAGTGACTGAAATGTTACCAAATTCCCACAAGTCGGAAAGTATGGAGCAGTTCCAAAATAAATTAAAAACTATGCTTTACACAGCGTATAAGGGTGATGTCACAGCACAACGGGAATCTAACAGGGGAAGAGATGAATGTAATCCTCCTCCTCCTCCCACGACCACGGCAGCAAGGACAGGACGCTTTCCTGACGTGTTGTTGATGGAGGACATGCGGACCTTTTTAACTCCTATGCATCACCAGAGCCTTTCGGGATCCAGCCTCAGAGAAAGACTCAACCGACAGGTAGCAGACTACCTAGCATTAACTGTGGATCTCGACACTCTGAGGAGCGATGGGCCCCTTGACTACTGGGTGTGCAGGCTTGACCTGTTGCCTGAGCTATCCCAATTTGCAATCAAACTTCTGGCCTGCCCTGCTTCAAGTGTCCTGTCAGAAAGGACCTTCAGTGCAGCAGGAGGTTTTGTCACTGAGAAGAGAAGTCGCGTAGGTCAAAAAAGTCTTGATTATCTCACCTTTATTAAAATGAATGAGGGATGGATCCCGAAGGGATTGACATTGGGCGATACATTTGAGTAAAAAAGGCCTGATGATGAGATGAGCTGCCTTGGGCTACAAATGGTACACATGCTGGCGTATTTTTTCTTAGAATGCAGGATGACTTGCGTGAATTATCCGCCAACAACTAGTGTTCAAGCCGAAAGGTTTTAGGGCACTTTCTAAATGTTTTACAAACATCAATTTTTCTGGCCGCTGCTACATGCCTAATTTTTTTGGCCTCTGGTGCTGCACTGTGGCTACAAAACCCAAACCAAAAAACGGTACATAACAGTGATGAAACTGTTAAGAATAGTACTCAGTCATTAACACACCACTCATATCTGGTGGCACAGTAGATTGCACGCGCAGTGCCCCAAATTTGAAATAGAAGGACCGACCAAGCATCTTTTTCCATCTCACGGTTCCGAAAAATTATCTATGGTTTCCTAAAAACGATGCCATACCTGTACTCGATTGTGCTAAAGGATGTCATATGTGGTGTTTCATGCTGTTGTGCCTGTTGAGGGTCATGGGCCATCGTATAAAAAGGCTGAAGGAGAACGACCTGTACTGGGTGTCCAAGCACGTTTTTTGTTCAATTTCCCGGTTCCTAAAAATTATCTCCGGGTTCCTAAAATCAATGCCATATTTCTAATCTATTGTGCAAAAGGATGGCATATGTGGTGTTTCATGCTGTTGTGCCTGTTGAGGGTCGTGGGCTATCGTATAAAAAGGCTGTATTAGAACGACATGTACTGGGTGTCCAAGTATGGTTTTTTGTTCAATTTCCCGGTTCCTAAAAATTATCTCTGGGTTCCTAAAATCAATGCCATATCTGTAATCTATTGTGCAAAAGGATGGCATATGTTGTGTTTCATGCTGTTGTGCCTGTTGAGGGTCATGGGCCATCGTATAAAAAGGCTGAAGGAGAACGACCTGTACTGGGTGTCCAAGCATGGCTTTTTGTTCAATTTCCCAGTTCCTAAAAAGTATCTCTGGGTTCCTAAAATCAATGCCATATCTGTAATCTATTGTGCAAAAGGATGGCATATGTGGTGTTTCATGCTATTGTGCCTGTTGAGGGTCGTGGGCCATCGTATAAAAAGGCTGAAGGAGAACGACCTGTACTGGTTGTCCAAGCACATTTTTTTGTTCACTATTCCCGGTTCCTAAAAATTATCTCCGGGTTCCTAAAATCAATGCCATATCTGTAATCTATTGTGCAAAAGGATGGCATATGTGGTGTTTCATGCTATTGTGCCTGTTGAGGGTCGTGGGCCATCGTATAAAAAGGCTGAAGGAGAACGACCTGTACTGGGTGTCCAAGCACGTTTTTTGTTCAATTTCCCGGTTCCAAAAAATAATCTCCGGGTTTCTAAAATCAATGCCATACCTGTACTCTATTGTTCAAAAGGATGGCATATGTGGTGTTTCCTGCTGTTGTTTCTGTTGAGGGTCCGGGACCCTCTTATAAAAAGGCTGAAGGAAAACGAAGTGTACTGGTTGTCCAAGCATCTTTTTCCATCTCCCGGTTCCTAAAAATTATCTCCGGGTTCCTAAAATGGATGCCATACCTGTACTCTATTGTGTAAAAGGATGGCATATGTGGTGTTTCATGCTGTTGTTTCTGTTGAGGGTCCTGGACCCTCTTATAAAAAGGCTGAAGGAGAAGACCTTTACTGAGTCCAAGAATCTTTTTACATCTCCCGGTTCCTAAAAATTATCTCCGGGTTTCTAAAATCGATGCCATACCTGTACTCTATTGTTCAAAAGGATGGCATATGTGGTGTTTCATGCTGTTGTGCCTGTTGAGGGTCGTGGGCCATCGTATAAAAAGGCTGAAGGAGAACGACCTGTACTGGGTGTCCAAGTATGGTTTTTTGTTCAATTTCCCGGTTCCTAAAAATTATCTCCGGGTTCCTAAAATCAATGCCATATCTGTAATCTATTGTGCAAAAGGATGGCATATGTTGTGTTTCATGCTGTTGTGCCTGTTGAGGGTCATGGGCCATCGTATAAAAAGGCTGAAGGAGAACGACCTGTACTGGGTGTCCAAGCATGGCTTTTTGTTCAATTTCCCAGTTCCTAAAAAGTATCTCTGGGTTCCTAAAATCAATGCCATATCTGTAATCTATTGTGCAAAAGGATGGCATATGTGGTGTTTCATGCTGTTGTGCCTGTTGAGGGTCGTGGGCCATCGTATAAAAAGGCTGAAGGAGAACGACCTGTACTGGTTGTCCAAGCACATTTTTTTGTTCAATATTCCCGGTTCCTAAAAATTATCTCCGGGTTCCTAAAATCAATGCCATATCTGTAATCTATTATGCAAAAGGATGGCATATGTGGTGTTTCATGCTATTGTGCCTGTTGAGGGTCATGGGCCATCGTATAAAAAGGCTCAAGGAGAACGACCTGTACTGGGTGTCCAAGCACGTTTTTTGTTCAATTTCCCGGTTCCAAAAAATAATCTCCGGGTTTCTAAAATCAATGCCATACCTGTACTCTATTGTTCAAAAGGATGGCATATGTGGTGTTTCCTGCTGTTGTTTCTGTTGAGGGTCCGGGACCCTCTTATAAAAAGGCTGAAGGAAAACGAAGTGTACTGGTTGTCCAAGCATCTTTTTCCATCTCCCGGTTCCTAAAAATTATCTCTGGGTTCCTAAAATGGATGCCATACCTGTACTCTATTGTGTAAAAGGATGGCATATGTGGTGTTTCATGCTGTTGTTTCTGTTGAGGGTCCTGGACCCTCTTATAAAAAGGCTGAAGGAGAAGACCTTTACTGAGTCCAAGAATCTTTTTACATCTCCCGGTTCCTAAAAATTATCTCCGGGTTTCTAAAATCGATGCCATACCTGTACTCTATTGTTCAAAAGGATGGCATATGTGGTGTTTCATGCTGTTGTGCCTGTTGAGGGTCGTGGGCCATCGTATAAAAAGGCTGAAGGAGAACGACCTCTACTGGGTGTCCAAGTATGGTTTTTTGTTCAATTTCCCGGTTCCTAAAAATTATCTCCGGGTTCCTAAAATCAATGCCATATCTGTAATCTATTGTGCAAAAGGATGGCATATGTTGTGTTTCATGCTGTTGTGCCTGTTGAGGGTCATGGGCCATCGTATAAAAAGGCTGAAGGAGAACGACCTGTACTGGGTGTCCAAGCATGGCTTTTTGTTCAATTTCCCAGTTCCTAAAAAGTATCTCTGGGTTCCTAAAATCAATGCCATATCTGTAATCTATTGTGCAAAAGGATGGCATATGTGGTGTTTCATGCTGTTGTGCCTGTTGAGGGTCGTGGGCCATCGTATAAAAAGGCTGAAGGAGAACGACCTGTACTGGTTGTCCAAGCACATTTTTTTGTTCAATATTCCCGGTTCCTAAAAATTATCTCCGGGTTCCTAAAATCAATGCCATATCTGTAATCTATTGTGCAAAAGGATGGCATATGTTGTGTTTCATGCTGTTGTGCCTGTTGAGGGTCATGGGCCATCGTATAAAAAGGCTGAAGGAGAACGACCTGTACTGGGTGTCCAAGCATGGCTTTTTGTTCAATTTCCCAGTTCCTAAAAATTATCTCTGGGTTCCTAAAATGGATGCCATACCTGTACTCTATTGTGTAAAAGGATGGCATATGTGGTGTTTCATGCTGTTGTTTCTGTTGTGGGCCATCGTATAAAAAGGCTGAAGGAGAACGACCTGTACTGGGTGTCCAAGTATGGTTTTTTGTTCAATTTCCCGGTTCCTAAAAATTATCTCCGGGTTCCTAAAATCAATGCCATA
Organism: Bombina bombina; assembly: GCF_027579735.1. Taxonomy (NCBI): domain Eukaryota; kingdom Metazoa; phylum Chordata; class Amphibia; order Anura; family Bombinatoridae; genus Bombina; species Bombina bombina. The sequence goes on along the minus strand of NC_069500.1, from coordinate 1,065,620,651 downwards.
TCTGTAATCTATTGTGCAAAAGGATGGCATATGTTGTGTTTCATGCTGTTGTGCCTGTTGAGGGTCATGGGCCATCGTATAAAAAGGCTGAAGGAGAACAACCTGTACTGGGTGTCCAAGCATGGTTTTTTGTTCAATTTCCCAGTTCCTAAAAAGTATCTCTGGGTTCCTAAAATCAATGCCATATCTGTAATCTATTGTGCAAAAGGATGGCATATGTGGTGTTTCATGCTGTTGTGCCTGTTGAGGGTAGTGGGCCATCGTATAAAAAGGCTGAAGGAGAACGACCTGTACTGGTTGTCCAAGCACATTTTTTTTGTTCAATATCCCCGGTTCCTAAAAATTATCTCCGGGTTCCTAAAATCAATGCCAAATCTGTAATCTATTGTGCAAAAGGATGGCATATGTGGTGTTTAATGCTATTGTGCCTGTTGAGGGTCGTGGGCCATCGTATAAAAAGGCTGAAGGAGAACGACCTGTACTGGGTGTCCAAGCACGTTTTTTTTTCAATTTCCCGGTTCCAAAAAATAATCTCCGGGTTTCTAAAATCAATGCCATACCTGTACTCTATTGTTCAAAAGGATGGCATATGTGGTGTTTCCTGCTGTTGTTTCTGTTGAGGGTCCGGGACCCTCTTATAAAAAGGCTGAAGGAAAACGAAGTGTACTGGTTGTCCAAGCATCTTTTTCCATCTCCCGGTTCCTAAAAATTATCTCTGGGTTCCTAAAATGGATGCCATACCTGTACTCTATTGTGTAAAAGGATGGCATATGTGGTGTTTCATGCTGTTGTTTCTGTTGAGGGTCCTGGACCCTCTTATAAAAAGGCTGAAGGAGAAGACCTTTACTGAGTCCAAGCATCTTTTTACATCTCCCGGTTCCTAAAAATTATCTCCGGGTTTCTAAAATCGATGCCATACCTGTACTCTATTGTTCAAAAGGATGGCATATGTGGTGTTTCCTGCTGTTGTTTCTGTTGAGGGTCGTGGGCCATCGTATAAAAAGGCTGAAGGAGAACGACCTGTACTGGGTGTCCAAGTATGGTTTTTTGTTCAATTTCCCGGTTCCTAAAAATTATCTCCGGGTTCCTAAAATCAATGCCATATCTGTAATCTATTGTGCAAAAGGATGGCATATGTTGTGTTTCATGCTGTTGTGCCTGTTGAGGGTCATGGGCCATCGTATAAAAAGGCTGAAGGAGAACAACCTGTACTGGGTGTCCAAGCATGGTTTTTTGTTCAATTTCCCAGTTCCTAAAAAGTATCTCTGGGTTCCTAAAATCAATGCCATATCTGTAATCTATTGTGCAAAAGGATGGCATATGTGGTGTTTCATGCTGTTGTGCCTGTTGAGGGTAGTGGGCCATCGTATAAAAAGGCTGAAGGAGAACGACCTGTACTGGTTGTCCAAGCACATTTTTTTTGTTCAATATCCCCGGTTCCTAAAAATTATCTCCGGGTTCCTAAAATCAATGCCAAATCTGTAATCTATTGTGCAAAAGGATGGCATATGTGGTGTTTAATGCTATTGTGCCTGTTGAGGGTCGTGGGCCATCGTATAAAAAGGCTGAAGGAGAACGACCTGTACTGGGTGTCCAAGCACGTTTTTTTTTCAATTTCCCGGTTCCAAAAAATAATCTCCGGGTTTCTAAAATCAATGCCATACCTGTACTCTATTGTTCAAAAGGATGGCATATGTGGTGTTTCCTGCTGTTGTTTCTGTTGAGGGTCTGGGACCCTCTTATAAAAAGGCTGAAGGAAAACGAAGTGTACTGGTTGTCCAAGCATCTTTTTCCATCTCCCGGTTCCTAAAAATTATCTCCGGGTTCCTAAAATGGATGCCATACCTGTACTCTATTGTGTAAAAGGATGGCATATGTGGTGTTTCATGCTGTTGTTTCTGTTGAGGGTCCTGGACCCTCTTATAAAAAGGCTGAAGGAGAAGACCTTTACTGAGTCCAAGAATCTTTTTACATCTCCCGGTTCCTAAAAATTATCTCCGGGTTTCTAAAATCGATGCCATACCTGTACTCTATTGTTCAAAAGGATGGCATATGTGGTGTTTCATGCTGTTGTGCCTGTTAAGGGTCGTGGGCCATCGTATAAAAAGGCTGAAGGAGAACGACCTGTACTGGGTGTCCAAGTATGGTTTTTTGTTCAATTTCCCGGTTCCTAAAAATTATCTCCGGGTTCCTAAAATCAATGCCATATCTGTAATCTATTGTGCAAAAGGATGGCATATGTTGTGTTTCATGCTGTTGTGCCTGTTGAGGGTCATGGGCCATCGTATAAAAAGGCTGAAGGAGAACGACCTGTACTGGGTGTCCAAGCATGGCTTTTTGTTCAATTTCCCAGTTCCTAAAAAGTATCTCTGGGTTCCTAAAATCAATGCCATATCTGTAATCTATTGTGCAAAAGGATGGCATATGTGGTGTTTCATGCTGTTGTGCCTGTTGAGGGTCGTGGGCCATCGTATAAAAAGGCTGAAGGAGAACGACCTGTACTGGTTGTCCATGCACATTTTTTTGTTCAATATTCCCAGTTCCAAAAATTATCTCCGGGTTCCTAAAATCAATGCCATATCTGTAATCTATTGTGCAAAAGGATGGCATATGTGGTGTTTCATGCTATTGTGCCTGTTGAGGGTCATGGGCCATCGTATAAAAAGGCTGAAGGAGAACGACCTGTACTGGGTGTCCAAGCACGTTTTTTGTTCAATTTCCCGGTTCCAAAAAATAATCTCCGGGTTTCTAAAATCAATGCCATACCTGTACTCTATTGTTCAAAAGGATGGCATATGTGGTGTTTCCTGCTGTTGTTTCTGTTGAGGGTCTGGGACCCTCTTATAAAAAGGCTGAAGGAAAACGAAGTGTACTGGTTGTCCAAGCATCTTTTTCCATCTCCCGGTTCCTAAAAATTATCTCTGGGTTCCTAAAATGGATGCCATACCTGTACTCTATTGTGTAAAAGGATGGCATATGTGGTGTTTCATGCTGTTGTTTCTGTTGAGGGTCTGGGACCCTCTTATAAAAAGGCTGAAGGAAAACGAAGTGTACTGGTTGTCCAAGCATCTTTTTCCATCCCCCGGTTCCTAAAAATTATCTCCGGGTTTCTAAAATCGATGCCATACCTGTACTCTATTGTTCAAAAGGATGGCATATGTGGTGTTTCATGCTGTTGTGCCTGTTGAGGGTCGTGGGCCATCGTATAAAAAGGCTGAAGGAGAACGACCTGTACTGGGTGTCCAAGTATGGTTTTTTGTTCAATTTCCCGGTTCCTAAAAATTATCTCCGGGTTCCTAAAATCAATGCCATATCTGTAATCTATTGTGCAAAAGGATGGCATATGTTGTGTTTCATGCTGTTGTGCCTGTTGATGGTCATGGGCCATCGTATAAAAAGGCTGAAGGAGAACGACCTGTACTGGGTGTCCAAGCATGGCTTTTTGTTCAATTTCCCAGTTCCTAAAAAGTATCTCTGGGTTCCTAAAATCAATGCCATATCTGTACTCTATTGTGCAAAAGGATGGCATATGTGGTGTTTCATGCTGTTGTGCCTGTTGAGGGTCGTGGGCCATCGTATAAAAAGGCTGAAGGAGAACGACCTGTACTGGTTGTCCATGCACATTTTTTTGTTCAATATTCCCGGTTCCTAAAAATTATCACCGGGTTCCTAAAATCAATGCCATATCTGTAATCTATTGTGCAAAAGGATGGCATATGTGGTGTTTCATGCTATTGTGCCTGTTGAGGGTCATGGGCCATCGTATAAAAAGGCTGAAGGAGAACGACCTGTACTGGGTGTCCAAGCACGTTTTTTGTTCAATTTCCCGGTTCCAAAAAATAATCTCCGGGTTTCTAAAATCAATGCCATACCTGTACTCTATTGTTCAAAAGGATGGCATATGTGGTGTTTCCTGCTGTTGTTTCTGTTGAGGGTCCGGGACCCTCTTATAAAAAGGCTGAAGGAAAACGAAGTGTACTGGTTGTCCAAGCATCTTTTTCCATCTCCCGGTTCCTAAAAATTATCTTTGGGTTCCTAAAATGGATGCCATACCTGTACTCTATTGTGTAAAAGGATGGCATATGTGGTGTTTCATGCTGTTGTTTCTGTTGAGGGTCCTGGACCCTCTTATAAAAAGGCTGAAGGAGAAGACCTTTACTGAGTCCAAGCATCTTTTTACATCTCCCGGTTCCTAAAAATTATCTCTGGGTTTCTAAAATCGATGCTATACCTGTACTCTATTGTTCAAAAGGATGGCATATGTGGTGTTTCCTGCTGTTGTTTCTGTTGAGGGTCGTGGGCCATCGTATAAAAAGGCTGAAGGAGAACGACCTGTACTGGGTGTCCAAGCATGGTTTTTTGTTCAATTTCCCAGTTCCTAAAAAGTATCTCTGGGTTCCTAAAATCAATGCCATATCTGTAATCTATTGTGCAAAAGGATGGCATATGTGGTGTTTCATGCTGTTGGTCTCTGTTGAGGGTAGTGGGCCATCGTATAAAAAGGCTGAAGGAGAACGACCTGTACTGGTTGTCCAAGCACATTTTTTTGTTCAATATCCCCGGTTCCTAAAAATTATCTCCGGGTTCCTAAAATCAATGCCATATCTGTACTCTATTGTGCAAAAGGATGGCATATGTGGTGTTTCATGCTATTGTGCCTGTTGAGGGTCGTGGGCCATCGTATAAAAAGGCTGAAGGAGAACGACCTGTACTGGGTGTCCAAGCACGTTTTTTGTTCAATTTCCCAGTTCCAAAAAATAATCTCCGGGTTTCTAAAATCAATGCCATACCTGTACTCTATTGTTCAAAAGGATGGCATATGTGGTGTTTCCTGCTGTTGTTTCTGTTGAGGGTCCGGGACCCTCTTATAAAAAGGCTGAAGGAAAACGAAGTGTACTGGTTGTCCAAGCATCTTTTTCCATCTCCCGGTTCCTAAAAATTATCTCCGGGTTCCTAAAATGGATGCCATACCTGTACTCTATTGTGTAAAAGGATGGCATATGTGGTGTTTCATGCTGTTGTTTCTGTTGAGGGTCCTGGACCCTCTTATAAAAAGGCTGAAGGAGAAGACCTTTACTGAGTCCAAGCATCTTTTTACATCTCCCGGTTCCTAAAAATTATCTCCAGGTTTCTAAAATCGATGCCATACCTGTACTCTATTGTTCAAAAGGATGGCATATGTGGTGTTTCCTGCTGTTGTTTCTGTTGAGGGTCCGGGACCCTCTTATAAAAAGGATGAAGAAGAACGAAGTGTACTGGTTGTCCAAGCATCTTTTTCCATCTCCCGTTTCCTAAAAATTATCTCCGGGTTCCTTAAATGGATGCCATACCTGTACTCTATTGTGCAAAAGGATGGCATATGTGGTGTTTCATGCTGTTGTTTCTGTTGAGGGTCCTGGACCCTCTTATAAAAAGGCTGAAGGAGAACGAAGTGTACTGGTTGTCCAAGCATCTTTTTCCATCTCCCAGTTCCTAAATATTATCTCTGGGTTCCTAAAATGGATGCCATACCTGTACTCTATTGTGCAAAAGGATGGCATATGTGGTGTTTCATGCTGTTGTTTCTGTTGAGGGTCCTGGACCCTCTTATAAAAAGGCTGAAGGAGAACGACCTGTACTGGGTGTCCAAGCACGTTTTTTGTTCAATTTCCCGGTTCCTAAAAATTATCTCCGGGTTCCTAAAATCAATGCCATATCTCTAATCTATTGTGCAAAAGGATGGCATATGTGGTGTTTCATGCTGTTGTGCCTGTTGAGGGTCGTGGGCCATTGTATAAAAAGGCTGTATTAGAACGACCTGTACTGGGTGTCCAAGTATGGTTTTTTGTTCAATTTCCCGGTTCCTAAAAATTATCTCTGGGTTCCTAAAATCAATGCCATATCTGTAATCTATTGTGCAAAAGGATGGCATATGTTGTGTTTCATGCTGTTGTGCCTGTTGAGGGTCATGGGCCATCGTATAAAAAGGCTGAAGGAGAACGACCTGTACTGGGTGTCCAAGCATGGCTTTTTGTTCAATTTCCCAGTTCCTAAAAAGTATCTCTGGGTTCCTAAAATCAATACCATATCTGTAATCTATTGTGCAAAAGGATGGCATATGTGGTGTTTCATGCTATTGTGCCTGTTGAGGGTCGTGGGCCATCGTATAAAAAGGCTGAAGGAGAACGACCTGTACTGGTTGTCCAAGCACATTTTTTTGTTCAATATTCCCGGTTCCTAAAAATTATCTCCGGGTTCCTAAAATCAATGCCATATCTGTAATCTATTGTGCAAAAGGATGGCATATGTGGTGTTTCATGCTATTGTGCCTGTTGAGGGTCGTGGGCCATCGTATAAAAAGGCTGAAGGAGAACGACCTGTACTGGGTGTCCAAGCACGTTTTTTGTTCAATTTCCCGGTTCCAAAAAATAATCTCTGGGTTTCTAAAATCAATGCCATACCTGTACTCTATTGTTCAAAAGGATGGCATATGTGGTGTTTCCTGCTGTTGTTTCTGTTGAGGGTCTGGGACCCTCTTATAAAAAGGCTGAAGGAAAACGAAGTGTACTGGTTGTCCAAGCATCTTTTTCCATCTCCCGGTTCCTAAAAATTATCTCCGGGTTCCTAAAATGGATGCCATACCTGTACTCTATTGTGTAAAAGGATGGCATATGTGGTGTTTCATGCTGTTGTTTCTGTTGAGGGTCCTGGACCCTCTTATAAAAAGGCTGAAGGAGAAGACCTTTACTGAGTCCAAGAATCTTTTTACATCTCCCGGTTCCTAAAAATTATCTCCGGGTTTCTAAAATCGATGCCATACCTGTACTCTATTGTTCAAAAGGATGGCATATGTGGTGTTTCATGCTGTTGTGCCTGTTGAGGGTCGTGGGCCATCGTATAAAAAGGCTGAAGGAGAACGACCTGTACTGGGTGTCCAAGTATGGTTTTTTGTTCAATTTCCCGGTTCCTAAAAATTATCTCCGGGTTCCTAAAATCAATGCCATATCTGTAATCTATTGTGCAAAAGGATGGCATATGTTGTGTTTCATGCTGTTGTGCCTGTTGAGGGTCATGGGCCATCGTATAAAAAGGCTGAAGGAGAACGACCTGTACTGGGTGTCCAAGCATGGCTTTTTGTTCAATTTCCCAGTTCCTAAAAAGTATCTCTGGGTTCCTAAAATCAATGCCATATCTGTAATCTATTGTGCAAAAGGATGGCATATGTGGTGTTTCATGCTGTTGTGCCTGTTGAGGGTCGTGGGCCATCGTATAAAAAGGCTGAAGGAGAACGACCTGTACTGGTTGTCCATCCACATTTTTTTGTTCAATATTCCCGGTTCCTAAAAATTATCTCCGGGTTCCTAAAATCAATGCCATATCTGTAATCTATTGTGCAAAAGGATGGCATATGTGGTGTTTCATGCTGTTGTGCCTGTTGAGGGTCGTGGGCCATCGTATAAAAAGGCTGAAGGAGAACGACCTGTACTGGGTGTCCAAGCACGTTTTTTGTTCAATTTCCCGGTTCCAAAAAATAATCTCTGGGTTTCTAAAATCAATGCCATACCTGTACTCTATTGTTCAAAAGGATGGCATATGTGGTGTTTCCTGCTGTTGTTTCTGTTGAGGGTCTGGGACCCTCTTATAAAAAGGCTGAAGGAAAACGAAGTGTACTGGTTGTCCAAGCATCTTTTTCCATCTCCCGGTTCCTAAAAATTATCTCCGGGTTCCTAAAATGGATGCCATACCTGTACTCTATTGTGTAAAAGGATGGCATATGTGGTGTTTCATGCTGTTGTTTCTGTTGAGGGTCCTGGACCCTCTTATAAAAAGGCTGAAGGAGAAGACCTTTACTGAGTCCAAGAATCTTTTTACATCTCCCAGTTCCTAAAAATTATCTCCGGGTTTCTAAAATCGATGCCATACCTGTACTCTATTGTTCAAAAGGATGGCATATGTGGTGTTTCATGCTGTTGTGCCTGTTGAGGGTCGTGGGCCATCGTATAAAAAGGCTGAAGGAGAACGACCTGTACTGGGTGTCCAAGTATGGTTTTTTGTTCAATTTCCCGGTTCCTAAAAATTATCTCCGGGTTCCTAAAATCAATGCCATATCTGTAATCTATTGTGCAAAAGGATGGCATATGTTGTGTTTCATGCTGTTGTGCCTGTTGAGGGTCATGGGCCATCGTATAAAAAGGCTGAAGGAGAACGACCTGTACTGGGTGTCCAAGCATGGCTTTTTGTTCAATTTCCCAGTTCCTAAAAAGTATCTCTGGGTTCCTAAAATCAATGCCATATCTGTAATCTATTGTGCAAAAGGATGGCATATGTGGTGTTTCATGCTGTTGTGCCTGTTGAGGGTCGTGGGCCATCGTATAAAAAGGCTGAAGGAGAACGACCTGTACTGGTTGTCCATGCACATTTTTTTGTTCAATATTCCCGGTTCCTAAAAATTATCTCCGGGTTCCTAAAATCAATGCCATATCTGTAATCTATTGTGCAAAAGGATGGCATATGTGGTGTTTCATGCTATTGTGCCTGTTGAGGGTCGTGGGCCATCGTATAAAAAGGCTGAAGGAGAACGACCTGTACTGGGTGTCCAAGCACGTTTTTTGTTCAATTTCCCGGTTCCAAAAAATAATCTCTGGGTTTCTAAAATCAATGCCATACCTGTACTCTATTGTTCAAAAGGATGGCATATGTGGTGTTTCCTGCTGTTGTTTCTGTTGAGGGTCTGGGACCCTCTTATAAAAAGGCTGAAGGAAAACGAAGTGTACTGGTTGTCCAAGCATCTTTTTCCATCTCCCGGTTCCTAAAAATTATCTCCGGGTTCCTAAAATGGATGCCATACCTGTACTCTATTGTGTAAAAGGATGGCATATGTGGTGTTTCATGCTGTTGTTTCTGTTGAGGGTCCTGGACCCTCTTATAAAAAGGCTGAAGGAGAAGACCTTTACTGAGTCCAAGAATCTTTTTACATCTCCCGGTTCCTAAAAATTATCTCCTGGTTTCTAAAATCGATGCCATACCTGTACTCTATTGTTCAAAAGGATGGCATATGTGGTGTTTCATGCTGTTGTGCCTGTTGAGGGTCGTGGGCCATCGTATAAAAAGGCTGAAGGAGAACGACCTGTACTGGGTGTCCAAGTATGGTTTTTTGTTCAATTTCCCGGTTCCTAAAAATTATCTCCGGGTTCCTAAAATCAATGCCATATCTGTAATCTATTGTGCAAAAGGATGGCATATGTTGTGTTTCATGCTGTTGTGCCTGTTGAGGGTCATGGGCCATCGTATAAAAAGGCTGAAGGAGAACGACCTGTACTGGGTGTCCAAGCATGGCTTTTTGTTCAATTTCCCAGTTCCTAAAAAGTATCTCTGGGTTCCTAAAATCAATGCCATATCTGTAATCTATTGTGCAAAAGGATGGCATATGTGGTGTTTCATGCTGTTGTGCCTGTTGAGGGTCGTGGGCCATCGTATAAAAAGGCTGAAGGAGAACGACCTGTACTGGTTGTCCATGCACATTTTTTTGTTCAATATTCCCGGTTCCTAAAAATTATCTCCGGGTTCCTAAAATCAATGCCATATCTGTAATCTATTGTGCAAAAGGATGGCATATGTGGTGTTTCATGCTATTGTGCCTGTTGAGGGTCATGGGCCATCGTATAAAAAGGCTGAAGGAGAACGACCTGTACTGGGTGTCCAAGCACGTTTTTTGTTCAATTTCCCGGTTCCAAAAAATAATCTCCGGGTTTCTAAAATCAATGCCATACCTGTACTCTATTGTTCAAAAGGATGGCATATGTGGTGTTTCCTGCTGTTGTTTCTGTTGAGGGTCCGGGACCCTCTTATAAAAAGGCTGAAGGAAAACGAAGTGTACTGGTTGTCCAAGCATCTTTTTCCATCTCCCGGTTCCTAAAAATTATCTTTGGGTTCCTAAAATGGATGCCATACCTGTACTCTATTGTGTAAAAGGATGGCATATGTGGTGTTTCATGCTGTTGTTTCTGTTGAGGGTCCTGGACCCTCTTATAAAAAGGCTGAAGGAGAAGACCTTTACTGAGTCCAAGCATCTTTTTACATCTCCCGGTTCCTAAAAATTATCTCCGGGTTTCTAAAATCGATGCTATACCTGTACTCTATTGTTCAAAAGGATGGCATATGTGGTGTTTCATGCTGTTGTTTCTGTTGAGGGTCGTGGGCCATCGTATAAAAAGGCTGAAGGAGAACGACCTGTACTGGGTGTCCAAGTATGGTTTTTTGTTCAATTTCCCGGTTCCTAAAAATTATCTCCGGGTTCCTAAAATCAATGCCATATCTGTAATCTATTGTGCAAAAGGATGGCATATGTTGTGTTTCATGCTGTTGTGCCTGTTGAGGGTCATGGGCCATCGTATAAAAAGGCTGAAGGAGAACGACCTGTACTGGGTGTCCAAGCATGGCTTTTTGTTCAATTTCCCAGTTCCTAAAAAGTATCTCTGGGTTCCTAAAATCAATGCCATATCTGTAATCTATTGTGCAAAAGGATGGCATATGTGGTGTTTCATGCTGTTGTGCCTGTTGAGGGTCGTGGGCCATCGTATAAAAAGGCTGAAGGAGAACGACCTGTACTGGTTGTCCATGCACATTTTTTTGTTCAATATTCCCAGTTCCAAAAATTATCTCCGGGTTCCTAAAATCAATGCCATATCTGTAATCTATTGTGCAAAAGGATGGCATATGTGGTGTTTCATGCTATTGTGCCTGTTGAGGGTCATGGGCCATCGTATAAAAAGGCTGAAGGAGAACGACCTGTACTGGGTGTCCAAGCACGTTTTTTGTTCAATTTCCCGGTTCCAAAAAATAATCTCCGGGTTTCTAAAATCAATGCCATACCTGTACTCTATTGTTCAAAAGGATGGCATATGTGGTGTTTCCTGCTGTTGTTTCTGTTGAGGGTCTGGGACCCTCTTATAAAAAGGCTGAAGGAAAACGAAGTGTACTGGTTGTCCAAGCATCTTTTTCCATCTCCCGGTTCCTAAAAATTATCTCTGGGTTCCTAAAATGGATGCCATACCTGTACTCTATTGTGTAAAAGGATGGCATATGTGGTGTTTCATGCTGTTGTTTCTGTTGAGGGTCTGGGACCCTCTTATAAAAAGGCTGAAGGAAAACGAAGTGTACTGGTTGTCCAAGCATCTTTTTCCATCCCCCGGTTCCTAAAAATTATCTCCGGGTTTCTAAAATCGATGCCATACCTGTACTCTATTGTTCAAAAGGATGGCATATGTGGTGTTTCATGCTGTTGTGCCTGTTGAGGGTCGTGGGCCATCGTATAAAAAGGCTGAAGGAGAACGACCTGTACTGGGTGTCCAAGTATGGTTTTTTGTTCAATTTCCCGGTTCCTAAAAATTATCTCCGGGTTCCTAAAATCAATGCCATATCTGTAATCTATTGTGCAAAAGGATGGCATATGTTGTGTTTCATGCTGTTGTGCCTGTTGATGGTCATGGGCCATCGTATAAAAAGGCTGAAGGAGAACGACCTGTACTGGGTGTCCAAGCATGGCTTTTTGTTCAATTTCCCAGTTCCTAAAAAGTATCTCTGGGTTCCTAAAATCAATGCCATATCTGTACTCTATTGTGCAAAAGGATGGCATATGTGGTGTTTCATGCTGTTGTGCCTGTTGAGGGTCGTGGGCCATCGTATAAAAAGGCTGAAGGAGAACGACCTGTACTGGTTGTCCATGCACATTTTTTTGTTCAATATTCCCGGTTCCTAAAAATTATCACCGGGTTCCTAAAATCAATGCCATATCTGTAATCTATTGTGCAAAAGGATGGCATATGTGGTGTTTCATGCTATTGTGCCTGTTGAGGGTCATGGGCCATCGTATAAAAAGGCTGAAGGAGAACGACCTGTACTGGGTGTCCAAGCACGTTTTTTGTTCAATTTCCCGGTTCCAAAAAATAATCTCCGGGTTTCTAAAATCAATGCCATACCTGTACTCTATTGTTCAAAAGGATGGCATATGTGGTGTTTCCTGCTGTTGTTTCTGTTGAGGGTCCGGGACCCTCTTATAAAAAGGCTGAAGGAAAACGAAGTGTACTGGTTGTCCAAGCATCTTTTTCCATCTCCCGGTTCCTAAAAATTATCTTTGGGTTCCTAAAATGGATGCCATACCTGTACTCTATTGTGTAAAAGGATGGCATATGTGGTGTTTCATGCTGTTGTTTCTGTTGAGGGTCCTGGACCCTCTTATAAAAAGGCTGAAGGAGAAGACCTTTACTGAGTCCAAGCATCTTTTTACATCTCCCGGTTCCTAAAAATTATCTCTGGGTTTCTAAAATCGATGCTATACCTGTACTCTATTGTTCAAAAGGATGGCATATGTGGTGTTTCCTGCTGTTGTTTCTGTTGAGGGTCGTGGGCCATCGTATAAAAAGGCTGAAGGAGAACGACCTGTACTGGGTGTCCAAGCATGGTTTTTTGTTCAATTTCCCAGTTCCTAAAAAGTATCTCTGGGTTCCTAAAATCAATGCCATATCTGTAATCTATTGTGCAAAAGGATGGCATATGTGGTGTTTCATGCTGTTGGTCTCTGTTGAGGGTAGTGGGCCATCGTATAAAAAGGCTGAAGGAGAACGACCTGTACTGGTTGTCCAAGCACATTTTTTTGTTCAATATCCCCGGTTCCTAAAAATTATCTCCGGGTTCCTAAAATCAATGCCATATCTGTACTCTATTGTGCAAAAGGATGGCATATGTGGTGTTTCATGCTATTGTGCCTGTTGAGGGTCGTGGGCCATCGTATAAAAAGGCTGAAGGAGAACGACCTGTACTGGGTGTCCAAGCACGTTTTTTGTTCAATTTCCCAGTTCCAAAAAATAATCTCCGGGTTTCTAAAATCAATGCCATACCTGTACTCTATTGTTCAAAAGGATGGCATATGTGGTGTTTCCTGCTGTTGTTTCTGTTGAGGGTCCGGGACCCTCTTATAAAAAGGCTGAAGGAAAACGAAGTGTACTGGTTGTCCAAGCATCTTTTTCCATCTCCCGGTTCCTAAAAATTATCTCCGGGTTCCTAAAATGGATGCCATACCTGTACTCTATTGTGTAAAAGGATGGCATATGTGGTGTTTCATGCTGTTGTTTCTGTTGAGGGTCCTGGACCCTCTTATAAAAAGGCTGAAGGAGAAGACCTTTACTGAGTCCAAGCATCTTTTTACATCTCCCGGTTCCTAAAAATTATCTCCAGGTTTCTAAAATCGATGCCATACCTGTACTCTATTGTTCAAAAGGATGGCATATGTGGTGTTTCCTGCTGTTGTTTCTGTTGAGGGTCCGGGACCCTCTTATAAAAAGGATGAAGAAGAACGAAGTGTACTGGTTGTCCAAGCATCTTTTTCCATCTCCCGTTTCCTAAAAATTATCTCCGGGTTCCTAAAATGGATGCCATACCTGTACTCTATTGTGCAAAAGGATGGCATATGTGGTGTTTCATGCTGTTGTTTCTGTTGAGGGTCCTGGACCCTCTTATAAAAAGGCTGAAGGAGAACGAAGTGTACTGGTTGTCCAAGCATCTTTTTCCATCTCCCAGTTCCTAAATATTATCTCTGGGTTCCTAAAATGGATGCCATACCTGTACTCTATTGTGCAAAAGGATGGCATATGTGGTGTTTCATGCTGTTGTTTCTGTTGAGGGTCCTGGATCCTCTTATAAAAAGGCTGAAGGAGAACGACCTGTACTGGGTGTCCAAGCACGTTTTTTGTTCAATTTCCCGGTTCCTAAAAATTATCTCCGGGTTCCTAAAATCAATGCCATATCTCTAATCTATTGTGCAAAAGGATGGCATATGTGGTGTTTCATGCTGTTGTGCCTGTTGAGGGTCGTGGGCCATTGTATAAAAAGGCTGTATTAGAACGACCTGTACTGGGTGTCCAAGTATGGTTTTTTGTTCAATTTCCCGGTTCCTAAAAATTATCTCTGGGTTCCTAAAATCAATGCCATATCTGTAATCTATTGTGCAAAAGGATGGCATATGTTGTGTTTCATGCTGTTGTGCCTGTTGAGGGTCATGGGCCATCGTATAAAAAGGCTGAAGGAGAACGACCTGTACTGGGTGTCCAAGCATGGCTTTTTGTTCAATTTCCCAGTTCCTAAAAAGTATCTCTGGGTTCCTAAAATCAATACCATATCTGTAATCTATTGTGCAAAAGGATGGCATATGTGGTGTTTCATGCTATTGTGCCTGTTGAGGGTCGTGGGCCATCGTATAAAAAGGCTGAAGGAGAACGACCTGTACTGGTTGTCCAAGCACATTTTTTTGTTCAATATTCCCGGTTCCTAAAAATTATCTCCGGGTTCCTAAAATCAATGCCATATCTGTAATCTATTGTGCAAAAGGATGGCATATGTGGTGTTTCATGCTATTGTGCCTGTTGAGGGTCGTGGGCCATCGTATAAAAAGGCTGAAGGAGAACGACCTGTACTGGGTGTCCAAGCACGTTTTTTGTTCAATTTCCCGGTTCCAAAAAATAATCTCTGGGTTTCTAAAATCAATGCCATACCTGTACTCTATTGTTCAAAAGGATGGCATATGTGGTGTTTCCTGCTGTTGTTTCTGTTGAGGGTCTGGGACCCTCTTATAAAAAGGCTGAAGGAAAACGAAGTGTACTGGTTGTCCAAGCATCTTTTTCCATCTCCCGGTTCCTAAAAATTATCTCCGGGTTCCTAAAATGGATGCCATACCTGTACTCTATTGTGTAAAAGGATGGCATATGTGGTGTTTCATGCTGTTGTTTCTGTTGAGGGTCCTGGACCCTCTTATAAAAAGGCTGAAGGAGAAGACCTTTACTGAGTCCAAGAATCTTTTTACATCTCCCGGTTCCTAAAAATTATCTCCGGGTTTCTAAAATCGATGCCATACCTGTACTCTATTGTTCAAAAGGATGGCATATGTGGTGTTTCATGCTGTTGTGCCTGTTGAGGGTCGTGGGCCATCGTATAAAAAGGCTGAAGGAGAACGACCTGTACTGGGTGTCCAAGTATGGTTTTTTGTTCAATTTCCCGGTTCCTAAAAATTATCTCCGGGTTCCTAAAATCAATGCCATATCTGTAATCTATTGTGCAAAAGGATGGCATATGTTGTGTTTCATGCTGTTGTGCCTGTTGAGGGTCATGGGCCATCGTATAAAAAGGCTGAAGGAGAACGACCTGTACTGGGTGTCCAAGCATGGCTTTTTGTTCAATTTCCCAGTTCCTAAAAAGTATCTCTGGGTTCCTAAAATCAATGCCATATCTGTAATCTATTGTTCAAAAGGATGGCATATGTGGTGTTTCATGCTGTTGTGCCTGTTGAGGGTCGTGGGCCATCGTATAAAAAGGCTGAAGGAGAACGACCTGTACTGGTTGTCCATCCACATTTTTTTGTTCAATATTCCCGGTTCCTAAAAATTATCTCCGGGTTCCTAAAATCAATGCCATATCTGTAATCTATTGTGCAAAAGGATGGCATATGTGGTGTTTCATGCTATTGTGCCTGTTGAGGGTCGTGGGCCATCGTATAAAAAGGCTGAAGGAGAACGACCTGTACTGGGTGTCCAAGCACGTTTTTTGTTCAATTTCCCGGTTCCAAAAAATAATCTCTGGGTTTCTAAAATCAATGCCATACCTGTACTCTATTGTTCAAAAGGATGGCATATGTGGTGTTTCCTGCTGTTGTTTCTGTTGAGGGTCTGGGACCCTCTTATAAAAAGGCTGAAGGAAAACGAAGTGTACTGGTTGTCCAAGCATCTTTTTCCATCTCCCGGTTCCTAAAAATTATCTCCGGGTTCCTAAAATGGATGCCATACCTGTACTCTATTGTGTAAAAGGATGGCATATGTGGTGTTTCATGCTGTTGTTTCTGTTGAGGGTCCTGGACCCTCTTATAAAAAGGCTGAAGGAGAAGACCTTTACTGAGTCCAAGAATCTTTTTACATCTCCCAGTTCCTAAAAATTATCTCCGGGTTTCTAAAATCGATGCCATACCTGTACTCTATTGTTCAAAAGGATGGCATATGTGGTGTTTCATGCTGTTGTGCCTGTTGAGGGTCGTGGGCCATCGTATAAAAAGGCTGAAGGAGAACGACCTGTACTGGGTGTCCAAGTATGGTTTTTTGTTCAATTTCCCGGTTCCTAAAAATTATCTCCGGGTTCCTAAAATCAATGCCATATCTGTAATCTATTGTGCAAAAGGATGGCATATGTTGTGTTTCATGCTGTTGTGCCTGTTGAGGGTCATGGGCCATCGTATAAAAAGGCTGAAGGAGAACGACCTGTACTGGGTGTCCAAGCATGGCTTTTTGTTCAATTTCCCAGTTCCTAAAAAGTATCTCTGGGTTCCTAAAATCAATGCCATATCTGTAATCTATTGTGCAAAAGGATGGCATATGTGGTGTTTCATGCTGTTGTGCCTGTTGAGGGTCGTGGGCCATCGTATAAAAAGGCTGAAGGAGAACGACCTGTACTGGTTGTCCATGCACATTTTTTTGTTCAATATTCCCGGTTCCTAAAAATTATCTCCGGGTTCCTAAAATCAATGCCATATCTGTAATCTATTGTGCAAAAGGATGGCATATGTGGTGTTTCATGCTATTGTGCCTGTTGAGGGTCGTGGGCCATCGTATAAAAAGGCTGAAGGAGAACGACCTGTACTGGGTGTCCAAGCACGTTTTTTGTTCAATTTCCCGGTTCCAAAAAATAATCTCTGGGTTTCTAAAATCAATGCCATACCTGTACTCTATTGTTCAAAAGGATGGCATATGTGGTGTTTCCTGCTGTTGTTTCTGTTGAGGGTCTGGGACCCTCTTATAAAAAGGCTGAAGGAAAACGAAGTGTACTGGTTGTCCAAGCATCTTTTTCCATCTCCCGGTTCCTAAAAATTATCTCCGGGTTCCTAAAATGGATGCCATACCTGTACTCTATTGTGTAAAAGGATGGCATATGTGGTGTTTCATGCTGTTGTTTCTGTTGAGGGTCCTGGACCCTCTTATAAAAAGGCTGAAGGAGAAGACCTTTACTGAGTCCAAGAATCTTTTTACATCTCCCGGTTCCTAAAAATTATCTCCTGGTTTCTAAAATCGATGCCATACCTGTACTCTATTGTTCAAAAGGATGGCATATGTGGTGTTTCATGCTGTTGTGCCTGTTGAGGGTCGTGGGCCATCGTATAAAAAGGCTGAAGGAGAACGACCTGTACTGGGTGTCCAAGTATGGTTTTTTGTTCAATTTCCCGGTTCCTAAAAATTATCTCCGGGTTCCTAAAATCAATGCCATATCTGTAATCTATTGTGCAAAAGGATGGCATATGTTGTGTTTCATGCTGTTGTGCCTGTTGAGGGTCATGGGCCATCGTATAAAAAGGCTGAAGGAGAACGACCTGTACTGGGTGTCCAAGCATGGCTTTTTGTTCAATTTCCCAGTTCCTAAAAAGTATCTCTGGGTTCCTAAAATCAATGCCATATCTGTAATCTATTGTGCAAAAGGATGGCATATGTGGTGTTTCATGCTGTTGTGCCTGTTGAGGGTCGTGGGCCATCGTATAAAAATGCTGAAGGAGAACGACCTGTACTGGTTGTCCATGCACATTTTTTTGTTCAATATTCCCGGTTCCTAAAAATTATCTCCGGGTTCCTAAAATCAATGCCATATCTGTAATCTATTGTGCAAAAGGATGGCATATGTGGTGTTTCATGCTATTGTGCCTGTTGAGGGTCATGGGCCATCGTATAAAAAGGCTGAAGGAGAACGACCTGTACTGGGTGTCCAAGCACGTTTTTTGTTCAATTTCCCGGTTCCAAAAAATAATCTCCGGGTTTCTAAAATCAATGCCATACCTGTACTCTATTGTTCAAAAGGATGGCATATGTGGTGTTTCCTGCTGTTGTTTCTGTTGAGGGTCCGGGACCCTCTTATAAAAAGGCTGAAGGAAAACGAAGTGTACTGGTTGTCCAAGCATCTTTTTCCATCTCCCGGTTCCTAAAAATTATCTTTGGGTTCCTAAAATGGATGCCATACCTGTACTCTATTGTGTAAAAGGATGGCATATGTGGTGTTTCATGCTGTTGTTTCTGTTGAGGGTCCTGGACCCTCTTATAAAAAGGCTGAAGGAGAAGACCTTTACTGAGTCCAAGCATCTTTTTACATCTCCCGGTTCCTAAAAATTATCTCCGGGTTTCTAAAATCGATGCTATACCTGTACTCTATTGTTCAAAAGGATGGCATATGTGGTGTTTCCTGCTGTTGTTTCTGTTGAGGGTCGTGGGCCATCGTATAAAAAGGCTGAAGGAGAACGACCTGTACTGGGTGTCCAAGCATGGTTTTTTGTTCAATTTCCCAGTTCCTAAAAAGTATCTCTGGGTTCATAAAATCAATGCCATATCTGTAATCTATTGTGCAAAAGGATGGCATATGTGGTGTTTCATGCTGTTGGTCTCTGTTGAGGGTAGTGGGCCATCGTATAAAAAGGCTGAAGGAGAACGACCTGTACTGGTTGTCCAAGCACATTTTTTTGTTCAATATCCCCGGTTCCTAAAAATTATCTCCGGGTTCCTAAAATCAATGCCATATCTGTAATCTATTGTGCAAAAGGATGGCATATGTGGTGTTTCATGCTATTGTGCCTGTTGAGGGTCGTGGGCCATCGTATAAAAAGGCTGAAGGAGAACGACCTGTACTGGGTGTCCAAGCACGTTTTTTGTTCAATTTCCCGGTTCCAGAAAATAATCTCCGGGTTTCTAAAATCAATGCCATACCTGTACTCTATTGTTCAAAAGGATGGCATATGTTGTGTTTCCTGCTGTTGTTTCGGTTGAGGGTCCGGGACCCTCTTATAAAAAGGCTGAAGGAAAACGAAGTGTACTGGTTGTCCAAGCATCTTTTTCCATCTCCCGGTTCCTAAAAATTATCTCCGGGTTCCTAAAATGGATGCCATACCTGTACTCTATTGTGTAAAAGGATGGCATATGTGGTGTTTCATGCTGTTGTTTCTGTTGAGGGTCCTGGACCCTCTTATAAAAATGCTGAAGGAGAAGACCTTTACTGAGTCCAAGCATCTTTTTACATCTCCCGTTTCCTAAAAATTATCTCCAGGTTTCTAAAATCGATGCCATACCTGTACTCTATTGTTCAAAAGGATGGCATATGTGGTGTTTCCTGCTGTTGTTTCTGTTGAGGGTCCGGGACCCTCTTATAAAAAGGATGAAGAAGAACGAAGTGTACTGGTTGTCCAAGCATCTTTTTCCATCTCCCGGTTCCTAAAAATTATCTCCGGGTTCCTTAAATGGATGCCATACCTGTACTCTATTGTGCAAAAGGATGGCATATGTGGTGTTTCATGCTGTTGTTTCTGTTGAGGGTCCTGGACCCTCTTATAAAAAGGCTGAAGGAGAACGACCTGTACTGGCTGTCCAAGCATCTTTTTACATCTCCCGGTTCCTAAAAATTATCTCTGGGTTTCTAAAATCGATGCCATACCTGTACTCTATTGTTCAAAATGATGGCATATGTGGTGTTTCCTGCTGTTGTTTCTGTTGAGGGTCCGGGACCCTCTTATAAAAAGGCTGAAGGAGAACGAAGTGTACTGGTTGTCCAAGCATCTTTTTCCATCTCCCAGTTCCTAAATATTATCTCTGGGTTCCTAAAATGGATGCCATACCTGTACTCTATTGTGCAAAAGGATGGCACATGTGGTGTTTCATGCTGTTGTTTCTGTTGAGGGTCCTGGATCCTCTTATAAAAAGGCTGAAGGAGAACGACCTGTACTGGGTGTCCAAGCATCTTTTCCCATCTCCCAGTTCATAAAAATTATCTCCGGGTTTCTAAAATCGATGCCATACCTGTACTCTATTGTTCAAAAGGATGGCATATGTGGTGTTTCCTGCTGTTGTTTCTGTTGAGGGTCCGGGACCCTCTTATAAAAAGGCTGAAGGAGAACGAAGTGTACTGGTTGTCCAAGCATCTTTTTCCATCTCCCGGTTCCTAAAAATTATCTCCGGGTTTCTAAAATCAATGCCATACCTGTACTGGATTATTCAAACGGATGGCATATGTGGTGTTTCCTGCTGTTGTTTCTGTTGAGGGTCCGGGACCCTTGTATGAAAAGGCTGAAAGAGAACGAAGTGTACTGGGTGTCCAATCATGTTTTTTGTTCAATTTCCCGGTTCCTAAAAATTATCTCCGGGTTTCTAAAATGGATGCCATACCTGTACTCCGTTGTTCAAAAGGATGGCATATGTGGTGTTTACTGCTGTTGTTTCTGTTGAGGGTCCTGGACCCTCGTCTAAAAATGCTGAAGGAGAAAGACCTGTACTGGGTGTACTGTCCAAGCATCTTTTTCCATCTCCCGGTTCCTAAAAATTATCTCCGGGTTTCTAAAATCAATGCCATACCTGTACTGGATTATTTATAAAGATGGCATATGTGGTGTTTCCTGCTGTTGTTTCTGTTGAGGGTCTGGGACCCTCGTATAAAAAGGCTGAAGGAGAACGAAGTGTACTGGGTGTCCAATCATTTTTTTGTTCAATTTCCCGGTTCCTAAAAATTATCTCCGGGTTTCTAAAATGGATGCCATACCTGTACTCTATTGTGCAAAAGGATGGCATATGTGCTGTTTCCTGCTGTTGTTACTGGATTATTCAAAAGGATGGCATATGTGGTGTTTCATGCTGTTGTTTCTGTTGACGGTCCGGGACACTCGTATAAAAAGGCTGAAGGAGAACGACCTGTACTGGGTTTCCAAGCATCTTTTTCCATCTCCCGGGTCCTAAAAATTATGTCCGGGTTCCTAAAATCGATGCCATACCTGTACTGGATTATTCAAAAGGATGACATATGTGGTGTTTCATGCTGTTGCTTCTGTTGATGGTTCGGGACACTCGTATAAAAAGGCTGAAGGAGAACGAGCTGTACTGGGTGTCCAAGCATCTTTTTCCATCTCCCTGTTCCTAAAAATTATGTCCGGGTTCCTAAAATCGATGCCATACCTGTACTGGATTATTCAAAAGGATGGCATATGTGGTGTTTCATGCTGTTGTTTCTGTTGACGGTCCGGGAAACTCGTATAAAAAGGCTGATGGAGAACGACCTGTACTGGGTGTCCAAGCATCTTTTTCCATCTCCCGGTTCCTAAAAATTATGTCCGGGTTCCTAAAATCGATGCCATCCCTGTACTCTATTGTGCTAAAGGATGGCATATGTGGTGTTTCATGCTGTTGTTTCTGTTGAGGGTCGGGGACCCTCGTCTAAAAAGGCTGAAGGAGATTGACCTGTACTGGGGGTCCAAGCATCTTTTTGCATCTCCCGGATGTAGCGTTACTCCACTAGGGGGTCTCCCTTCCTCTGTCCAAACCCAGGGGTGGCCACCGTATAGTGGGACCAGAGATATAGTTGCTGAGACCGGGGTCAAGCCAGCGGGTGTATCTCCCGCAGCTGGGCTGGTCTCAGTGGACTCACAGTCAGGTAGCATCCTCTCTGCACTGCAGCTCTTTCTTGGCAGGTATCGTCCCTTCTGCCTGTCTGCTTCTAGGCAGGAATAAATCCACCTTCCAGGCTGCTTCTTGGCAGGAATTGATCCCTCTGCCTCCAAATAGTGGGACCAGGGCTATCGTGGCTGAGACCGGGGTCAAGCCAGCGGCTGTATCTCCCCCAGCTTGGCTGGTCTCAGTGGGCTCCCAGGCAGGTAGCGTCCCCTCTGCCTGTCTGCTTCTAGGCAGGAATAGATCCCTCTGCCTCACTGCACACTTCCAGCAGGTATCATGCCCTCTGGTTTCTTATAGGCATGAATCTATCCCTCTACCTTGCTGCTCCTTTCAGGCAGGCCAGCTCTTTGCATACAGGCCCACAGACTCTGTAACAGATCCCTCTTTTAGGGAGAGGTGCAGCCATAATGCAGGGTCAGAACCACTGTCTGCAACTGGTATACTTGATTGTGCAAAAGGAAGTAACCTTACCATGGTTCCCTGACCGCACGTCTTGTTGTTATATTTGGTGAGGGTAATCAAGCAGGCCGTATAGACCTCCCCCGATAGGGGGAGTAAAAGGGATTAAAGTGCTAAGAATAGTACTACTTAACACAACCTAGTTACCATGGGTCCCAGACCGCATGTCTTGTTGTTATATTTGGTGAGGGTAATCAGGCAGGCCGTATAGACCTCCCCGATAGGGGGAGTTACAGGGATTAGAGTGCTAAGAATAGTACTAATATAAACACAACCTAGTTACCATGGGTCCCAGACAGCATGTCTTGTTGTTATATTTGGTGAGGGTAATCAGGCAGGCCGCATAGACCTCCCCCGATAGGGGGAGTTACAGGGATTAAAGTGCTAAGAATAGTACTAATATGAGCACAACCTAGTTAACATGGGTCCCAGACCGCATGTCTTGTTGTTATATTTGGTGAGGGTAATCAGGCAGGCCGTATAGACCTCCCCCGATAGGGTGAGTAACAGGTATTAAACTAATAAGAACAGTACTACTTAACACAACCTAGTTACCATGGGTCCCAGACCGCATGTCTTATTATTATATTTTGTCAGGGTAATCATGCAGGCCATATAGACCTCCCCCGATAGGGTAAGTAACAGGTATTAAACAAATAAGAACAGTACTACTTAACACAACCTAGTTACCATGGGTCCCAGACCGCATGTCTTGTGGTTATATTTGGTGAGGGTAATCAGGCAGGCCGTATAGACCTCCCTCGATAGGGGGAGATACAGGGATTAAAGTGCTAAGAATAGTACTACTAAACACAACCTAGTT
The DNA here is from genome assembly GCF_027579735.1 of Bombina bombina. Lineage (NCBI taxonomy): Eukaryota > Metazoa > Chordata > Amphibia > Anura > Bombinatoridae > Bombina > Bombina bombina. The sequence goes on along the minus strand of NC_069500.1, from coordinate 1,065,597,893 downwards.
ACCATGGGTCCCAGACCGCATGTCTTGTTGTTATATTTTGTCAGGGTAATCATGCAGGCCATATAGACCTACCCCGATAGGGGGAGTAACAGGGATTAAAGTGCTAAGAATAGTACTACTTAAAACACAACCTAGTTACCATGGGTCCCAGACCGCATGTCTTATTATTATATTTTGTCAGGGTAATCATGCAGGCCATATAGACCTCCATTGATAGGGGGAGTAACAGGGATTAAAGTGCTAAGAATAGTACTACTTAACACAACCTAGTTACCATGGGTCCCAGACCGCATGTCTTATTATTATATTTTGTCAGGGTAATCATGAAGGCCATATAGACCTCCCCCGATAGGGGGAGTAACAGGGATTAAAGTGCTAAGAATTGTACTACTTAAAACACAACCTAGTTACCATGGGTCCCAGACAGCATGTCTTATTATTATATTTTGTCAGGGTAATCATGCAGGCCATATAGACCTCCCCCGATAGGGGGAGTAACAGGGATTAAAGTGCTAAGAATAGTACAACTTAAAACACAACCTAGTTACCATGGGTCCCAAACCGCATGTCTTATTATTATATTTTGTCAGGTTAATCATGCAGGCCATATAAACCTCCCCCGATAGGGTGAGTAACAGGTATTAAACTAATAAGAACAGTACTACTTAACACAATCTAGTTACCATGGGTCACAGACCGCATGTCTTGTGGTTATATTTGGTGAGGGTAATCAGGCAGGCCGTATAGACCTCCCCGGATAGGGGGAGTTACAGGGATTGAAGTGCTAAGAATAGTACTAATATGAGCACAACCTAGTTAACATGGGTCCCAGACCGCATGTCTTGTTGTTATATTTGGTCAGGGTAATCAGGCAGGCCGTATAGACCTCCCCCGATAGGGTGAGTAACAGGTATTAAACTAATAAGAACAGTACTACTTAACACAACCTAGTTCCCATGGGTCCCAGACCGCATGTCTTATTATTATATTTTGTCAGGGTAATCATGCAGGCCATATAGACCTCCCCCGATAGGGGGAGTAACAGGGATTAAAGTGCTAAGAATAGTACTACTTAACACAACCTAGTTACCATGGGTCCCAGACCGCATGTCTAATTATTATATTTTGTCAGGGTAATCATGAAGGCCATATAGACCTCCCCCGATAGGGGAAGTAACAGGGATTAAAGTGCTAAGAATAGTACAACTTAAAACACAACCTAGTTACCATGGGTCCCAAACCGCATGTCTTATTATTATATTTTGTCAGGGTAATCATGCAGGCCATATAAACCTCCCCCGATAGGGTGAGTAACAGGTATTAAACTAATAAGAACAGTACTACTTAACACAATCTAGTTACCATGGGTCACAGACCGCATGTCTTGTGGTTATATTTGGTGAGAGTAATCAGGCAGGCCGGATAGACCTCCCCCGATAGGGTGAGTAACAGGTATTAAACTAATAAGAACAGTACTACTTAACACAATCTAGTTACCATGGGTCACAGACCGCATGTCTTGTTGTTATATTTGGTGAGGGTAATCAGGCAGGCCGTATAGACCTCCCCCGATAGGGTGAGTAACAGGTATTAAACTAATAAGAACAGTACTACTTAACACAACCTAGTTACCATGGGTCCCAGACCGCATGTCTTATTATTATATTTTGTCAGGGTAATCATGCAGGCCATATAGACCTCCCCCGATAGGGGGAGTAACAGGGATTAAAGTGCTAAGAATAGTAATACTTAACACAACCTAGTTACCATGGGTCCCAGACCGCATGTCTAATTATTATATTTTGTCAGGGTAATCATGAAGGCCATATAGACCTCCCCCGATAGGGGAAGTAACAGGGATTAAAGTGCTAAGAATTGTACTACTTAAAACACAACCTAGTTACCATGGGTCCCAGACCGCATGTCTTATTATTATATTTTGTCAGGGTAATCATGAAGGCCATATAGACCTCCCCCGATAGGGGAAGTAACAGGGATTAAAGTGCTAAGAATAGTACAACTTAAAACACAACCTAGTTACCATGGGTCCCAAACCGCATGTCTTATTATTATATTTTGTCAGGGTAATCATGCAAGCCATATAAACCTCCCCCGATAGGGTGAGTAACAGGTATTAAACTAATAAGAACAGTACTACTTAACACAATCTAGTTACCATGGGTCACAGACCGCATGTCTTGTTGTTATATTTGGTGAGGGTAATCAGGCAGGCCGTATAGACCTCCCCCGATAGGGTGAGTAACAGGTATTAAACTAATAAGAACAGTACTACTTAACACAACCTAGTTACCATGGGTCCCAGACCGCATGTCTTATTATTATATTTTGTCAGGGTAATCATGCAGGCCATATAGACCTCCCCCGATAGGGTAAGTAACAGGTATTAAACAAATAAGAACAGTACTACTTAACACAACCTAGTTACCATGGGTCCCAGACCGCATGTCTTGTGGTTATATTTGGTGAGGGTAATCAGGCAGGCCGTATAGACCTCCCTCGATAGGGGGAGATACAGGGATTAAAGTGCTAAGAATAGTACTACTAAACACAACCTAGTTACCATGGGTCCCAGACCGCATGTCTTGTTGTTATATTTTGTCAGGGTAATCATGCAGGCCATATAGACCTACCCCGATAGGGGGAGTAACAGGGATTAAAGTGCTAAGAATAGTACTACTTAAAACACAACCTAGTTACCATGGGTCCCAGACCGCATGTCTTATTATTATATTTTGTCAGGGTAATCATGCAGGCCATATAGACCTCCATTGATAGGGGGAGTAACAGGGATTAAAGTGCTAAGAATAGTACGACTTAACACAACCTAGTTACCATGGGTCCCAGACCGCATGTCTTATTATTATATTTTGTCAGGGTAATCATGAAGGCCATATAGACCTCCCCCGATAGGGGGAGTAACAGGGATTAAAGTGCTAAGAATTGTACTACTTAAAACACAACCTAGTTACCATGGGTCCCAGACAGCATGTCTTATTATTATATTTTGTCAGGGTAATCATGCAGGCCATATAGACATCCCCCGATAGGGGGAGTAACAGGGATTAAAGTGCTAAGAATAGTACAACTTAAAACACAACCTAGTTACCATGGGTCCCAAACCGCATGTCTTATTATTATATTTTGTCAGGGTAATCATGCAGGCCATATAAACCTCCCCCGATAGGGTGAGTAACAGGTATTAAACTAATAAGAACAGTACTACTTAACACAATCTAGTTACCATGGGTCACAGACCGCATGTCTTGTGGTTATATTTGGTGAGAGTAATCAGGCAGGCCGTATAGACCTCCCCGGATAGGGGGAGTTACAGGGATTGAAGTGCTAAGAATAGTACTAATATGAGCACAACCTAGTTAACATGGGTCCCAGACCGCATGTCTTGTTGTTATATTTGGTCAGGGTAATAAGGCAGGCCGTATAGACCTCCCCCGATAGGGTGAGTAACAGGTATTAAACTAATAAGAACAGTACTACTTAACACAACCTAGTTCCCATGGGTCCCAGACCGCATGTCTTATTATTATATTTTGTCAGGGTAATCATGCAGGCCATATAGACCTCCCCCGATAGGGGGAGTAACAGGGATTAAAGTGCTAAGAATAGTACTACTTAACACAACCTAGTTACCATGGGTCCCAGACCGCATGTCTAATTATTATATTTTGTCAGGGTAATCATGAAGGCCATATAGACCTCCCCCGATAGGGGAAGTAACAGGGATTAAAGTGCTAAGAATAGTACAACTTAAAACACAACCTAGTTACCATGGGTCCCAAACCGCATGTCTTATTATTATATTTTGTCAGGGTAATCATGCAGGCCATATAAACCTCCCCCGATAGGGTGAGTAACAGGTATTAAACTAATAAGAACAGTACTACTTAACACAATCTAGTTACCATGGGTCACAGACCGCATGTCTTGTGGTTATATTTGGTGAGAGTAATCAGGCAGGCCGGATAGACCTCCCCCGATAGGGTGAGTAACAGGTATTAAACTAATAAGAACAGTACTACTTAACACAATCTAGTTACCATGGGTCACAGACCGCATGTCTTGTTGTTATATTTGGTGAGGGTAATCAGGCAGGCCGTATAGACCTCCCCCGATAGGGTGAGTAACAGGTATTAAACTAATAAGAACAGTACTACTTAACACAACCTAGTTACCATGGGTCCCAGACCGCATGTCTTATTATTATATTTTGTCAGGGTAATCATGCAGGCCATATAGACCTCCCCCGATAGGGGGAGTAACAGGGATTAAAGTGCTAAGAATAGTAATACTTAACACAACCTAGTTACCATGGGTCCCAGACCGCATGTCTAATTATTATATTTTGTCAGGGTAATCATGAAGGCCATATAGACCTCCCCCGATAGGGGAAGTAACAGGGATTAAAGTGCTAAGAATTGTACTACTTAAAACACAACCTAGTTACCATGGGTCCCAGACCGCATGTCTTATTATTATATTTTGTCAGGGTAATCATGAAGGCCATATAGACCTCCCCCGATAGGGGAAGTAACAGGGATTAAAGTGCTAAGAATAGTACAACTTAAAACACAACCTAGTTACCATGGGTCCCAAACCGCATGTCTTATTATTATATTTTGTCAGGGTAATCATGCAAGCCATATAAACTTCCCCCGATAGGGTGAGTAACAGGTATTAAACTAATAAGAACAGTACTACTTAACACAATCTAGTTACCATGGGTCACAGACCGCATGTCTTGTGGTTATATTTGGTGAGAGTAATCAGGCAGGCCGTATAGACCTTCCCCGATAGGGGGAGTTACAGGGATTAAAGTGCTAAGAATAGTACTAATATGAGCACAACCTAGTTAACATGGGTCCCAGACCGCATGTCTTGTTGTTATATTTGGTGAGGGTAATCAGGCAGGCCTTATAGACCTCCCCCGATAGGGTGAGTAACAGGTATTAAACTAATAAGAACAGTACTACTTAACACAACCTAGTTACCATGGGTCCCAGACCGCATGTCTTATTATTATATTTTGTCAGGGTAATCATGCAGGCCATATAGACCTCCCCCGATAGGGGGAGTAACAGGGATTAAAGTGCTAAGAATAGTACTACTTAACACAACCTAGTTACCATGGGTCCCAGACCGCATGTCTAATTATTATATTTTGTCAGGGTAATCATGAAGGCCATATAGACCTACCCCGATAGGGGAAGTAACAGGGATTAAAGTGCTAAGAATTGTACTACTTAAAACACAACCTAGTTACCATGGGTCCCAGACCGCATGTCTTATTATTATATTTTGTCAGGGTAATCATGCAGGCCATATAGACATCCCCCGATAGGGGGAGTAACAGGGATTAAAGTGCTAAGAATAGTAATACTTAACACAACCTAGTTACCATGGGTCCCAGACCGCATGTCTAATTATTATATTTTGTCAGGGTAATCATGAAGGCCATATAGACCTCCCCCGATAGGGGAAGTAACAGGGATTAAAGTGCTAAGAATTGTACTACTTAAAACACAACCTAGTTACCATGGGTCCCAGACCGCATGTCTTATTATTATATTTTGTCAGGGTAATCATGAAGGCCATATAGACCTCCCCCGATAGGGGAAGTAACAGGGATTAAAGTGCTAAGAATAGTACAACTTAAAACACAACCTAGTTACCATGGGTCCCAAACCGCATGTCTTATTATTATATTTTGTCAGGGTAATCACACAAGCCATATAAACCTCCCCCGATAGGGTGAGTAACAGGTATTAAACTAATAAGAACAGTACTACTTAACACAATCTAGTTACCATGGGTCACAGACCGCATGTCTTGTGGTTATATTTGGTGAGAGTAATCAGGCAGGCCGTATAGACCTTCCCCGATAGGGGGAGTTACAGGGATTAAAGTGCTAAGAATAGTACTAATATGAGCACAACCTAGTTAACATGGGTCCCAGACCGCTTGTCTTGTTGTTATATTTGGTGAGGGTAATCAGGCAGGCCTTATAGACCTCCCCCGATAGGGTGAGTAACAGGTATTAAACTAATAAGAACAGTACTACTTAACACAACCTAGTTACCATGGGTCCCAGACCGCATGTCTTATTATTATATTTTGTCAGGGTAATCATGCAGGCCATATAGACCTCCCCCGATAGGGGGAGTAACAGGGATTAAAGTGCTAAGAATAGTACTACTTAACACAACCTAGTTACCATGGGTCCCAGACCGCATGTCTAATTATTATATTTTGTCAGGGTAATCATGAAGGCCATATAGACCTACCCCGATAGGGGAAGTAACAGGGATTAAAGTGCTAAGAATTGTACTACTTAAAACACAACCTAGTTACCATGGGTCCCAGACCGCATGTCTTATTATTATATTTTGTCAGGGTAATCATGCAGGCCATATAGACATCCCCCGATAGGGGGAGTAACAGGGATTAAAGTGCTAAGAATAGTACTACTTAACACAACCTAGTTACCATGGGTCCCAGACCGCATGTCTTATTATTATATTTTGTCAGGGTAATCATGAAGGCCATATAGACCTCCTCCGATAGGGGGAGTAACAGGGATTAAAGTGCTAAGAATAGTACTACTTAACACAACCTAGTTACCATGGGTCCCAGACCGCATGTCTTATTATTATACAGGGAGTGCAGAATTATTAGGCAAGTTGTAGTTTTGAGGATTAATTTTATTATTGAACAACAACCATGTTCTCAATGAACCCAAAAAACTCATTAATATCAAAGCTGAGTAGTTTTGGAAGTAGTTTTTAGTTTGTTTTTAGTTATAGCTATTTTAGGGGGATATCTGTGTGTGCAGGTGACTATTACTGTGCATAATTATTAGGCAACTTAACAAAAAACAAATATATACTATACTATTTTTGACTTTTCTGAGCCTGTCAAGTCCTTCTTTTGACCCATTTTGCCAAAGGAAAGGAAGTTGCCTAATAATTATGCACACCTGATATAGGGTGTTGATGTCATTAGACCACACCCCTTCTCATTACAGAGATGCACATCACCTAATATGCTTAATTGGTAGTAGGCTTTCGAGCCTATACAGCTTGGAGTAAGACAACATGCATAAAGAGGATGATGTGGTCAAAATACTCATTTGCCTAATAATTCTGCACACAGTGTATTTTGTCAGGGTAATCATGAAGGCCATATAGACCTCCCCCGATAGGGGGAGTAACAGGGATTAAAGTGCTAAGAATAGTACTACTTAACACAACCTAGTTACCATGGGTCCCAGACCGCATGTCTAATTATTATATTTTGTCAGGGTAATCATGAAGGCCATATAGACCTACCCCGATAGGGGAAGTAACAGGGATTAAAGTGCTAAGAATTGTACTACTTAAAACACAACCTAGTTACCATGGGTCCCAGACCGCATGTCTTATTATTATATTTTGTCAGGGTAATCATGCAGGCCATATAGACCTCCCCCGATAGGGGGAGTAACAGGGATTAAAGTGCTAAGAATAGTACTACTTAAAACACAACCTAGTTACCATGGGTCCCAGACCGCATGTCTTATTATTATATTTTGTCAGGGTAATCATGCAGGCCATATAGACATCCCCCGATAGGGGGAGTAACAGGGATTAAAGTGCTAAGAATAGTACTACTTAACACAACCTAGTTACCATGGGTCCCAGACCGCATGTCTTATTATTATATTTTGTCAGGGTAATCATGAAGGCCATATAGACCTCCTCCGATAGGGGGAGTAACAGGGATTAAATTGCTAAGAATAGTACTACTTAACACAACCTAGTTACCATGGGTCCCAGACCGCATGTCTTGTTATATTTGGTGAGGGTAATCAGGCAGGCCGTATAGACCTCCCCCGATAGGGTGAGTAACAGGTATTAAACTAATAAGAACAGTACTACTTAACACAACCTAGTTACCATGGGTCCCAGACCGCATGTCTTATTATTATATTTTGTCAGGGTAATCATGCAGGCCATATAGACCTCCCCCGATAGTGGGAGTAACAGGGATTAAATTGCTAAGAATAGTACTACTTAACACAACCTAGTTACCATGGGTCCCAGACCGCATGTCTTGTTATATTTGGTGAGGGTAATCAGGCAGGCTGTATAGACCTCCCCCGATAGTGGGAGTAAAAGGGATTAAAGTGCTAAGAATAGTACTAATATAAGCACAACCTAGTTAACATGAGTCCCAGACCGCATGTCTTGTTGTTATATTTGGTCAGGGTAATCATGCAGGCCATATAGACCTCCCCCGATAGGGGGAGTAACAGGGATTAAAGTGCTAAGAATAGTACTACTTAAAACACAACCTAGTTAACATGGGTCCCCCGATAGGGGAAGTAACAGGGATTAAAGTGCTAAGAATAGTACAACTTAAAACACAACCTAGTTACCATGGGTCCCAAACCGCATGTCTTATTATTATATTTTGTCAGGGTAATCATGCAGGCCATATAAACCTCCCCCGATAGGGTGAGTAACAGGTATTAAACTAATAAGAACAGTACTACTTAACACAATCTAGTTACCATGGGTCACAGACCGCATGTCTTGTGGTTATATTTGGTGAGAGTAATCAGGCAGGCCGTATAGACCTTCCCCGATAGGGGGAGTTACAGGGATTAAAGTGCTAAGAATAGTACTAATATGAGCACAACCTAGTTAACATGGGTCCCAGACCGCATGTCTTGTTGTTATATTTGGTGAGGGTAATCAGGCAGGCCGTATAGACCTCCCCCGATAGGGTGAGTAACAGGTATTAAACTAATAAGAACAGTACTACTTAACACAACCTAGTTACCATGGGTCCCAGACCGCATGTCTTATTATTATATTTTGTCAGGGTAATCATGCAGGCCATATAGACCTCCCCCGATAGTGGGAGTAACAGGGATTAAATTGCTAAGAATAGTACTACTTAACACAACCTAGTTACCATGGGTCCCAGACCGCATGTCTAATTATTATATTTTGTCAGGGTAATCATGAAGGCCATATAGACCTCCCCCGATAGGGGAAGTAACAGGGATTAAAGTGCTAAGAATTGTACTACATAAAACACAACCTAGTTACCATGGGTCCCAGACCGCATGTCTTATTATTATATTTTGTCAGGGTAATCATGCAGGCCATATAGACCTCCCCCGATAGGGGGAGTAACAGGGATTAAAGTGCTAAGAATAGTACTACTTAAAACACAACCTAGTTACCATGGGTCCCAGACCGCATGTCTTATTATTATATTTTGTCAGGGTAATCATGCAGGCCATATAGACATCCCCCGATAGGGGGAGTAACAGGGATTAAAGTGCTAAGAATAGTACTACTTAACACAACCTAGTTACCATGGGTCCCAGACCGCATGTCTTATTATTATATTTTGTCAGGGTAATCATGAAGGCCATATAGACCTCCCCCGATAGGGGGAGTAACAGGGATTAAAGTGCTAAGAATAGTACTACTTAACACAACCTAGTTACCATGGGTCCCAGACCGCATGTCTTATTATTATACAGGGAGTGCAGAATTATTAGGCAAGTTGTATTTTTGAGGATTAATTTTATTATTGAACAACAACCATGTTCTCAATGAACCCAAAAAACTCATTAATATCAAAGCTGAATAGTTTTGGAAGTAGTTTTTAGTTTGTTTTTAGTTATAGCTATTTTAGGGGGATATCTGTGTGTGCAGGTGACTATTACTGTGCATAATTATTAGGCAACTTAACAAAAAAACAAATATATACCCATTTCAATTATTTATTTTTACCAGTGAAACCAATATAACATCTCAACATTCACAAATATACATTTCTGACATTCAAAAACAAAACAAAAACAAATCAGTGACCAATATAGCCACCTTTCTTTGCAAGGACACTCAAAAGCCTGCCATCCATGGATTCTGTCAGTGTTTTGATCTGTTCACCATCAACATTACGTGCAGCAGCAACCACAGCCTCCCAGACACTGTTCAGAGAGGTGTACTGTTTTCCCTCCTTGTAAATCTCACATTTGATGATGGACTACAGGTTCTCAATGGGGTTCAGATCAGGTGAACAAGGAGACCATGTCATTAGATTTTCTTCTTTTATACCCTTTCTTGCCAGCCACGCTGTGGAGTACTTGGACACGTGTGATGGAGCATTGTCCTGCATGAAAATCATGTTTTTCTTGAAGGATGCAGACTTCTTCCTGTACCACTGCTTGAAGAAGGTGTCTTCCAGAAACTGGCAGTAGGACTGGGAGTTGAGCTTGACTCCATCCTCAACCCGAAAAGGCCCCACAAGCTCATCTTTGATGATACCAGCCCAAACCAGTACTCCACCTCCACCTTGCTGGCGTCTGAATCGGACTGGAGCTCTCTGCCCTTTACCAATCCAGCCACAGGCCCATCCATCTGGCCCATCAAGACTCACTCTCATTTCATCAGTCCATAAAACCTTAGAAAAATCAGTCTTGAGATATTTCTTGGCCCAGTCTTGACATTTCAGCTTGTGTGTCTTGTTCAGTGGTGGTCGTCTTTCAGCCTTTCTTACCTTGGCCATGTCTCTGAGTATTGCACACCTTGTGCTTTTGGGCACTCCAGTGATGTTGCAGCTCTGAAATATGGCCAAACTGGTGGCAAGTGGCATCTTGGCAGCTGCACGCTTGACTTTTCTCAGTTCATAGGCAGTTATTTTGCGCCTTGGTTTTTCCACACGCTTCTTGCGACCCTGTTGACTATTTTGAATGAAACGCTTGATTGTTTGATGATCACGCTTCAGTAGCTTTGCAATTTTAAGAGTTCTGCATCCCTCTGCAAGATATCTCACTATTTTTGACTTTTCTGAGCCTGTCAAGTCCTTCTTTTGACCCATTTTGCCAAAGGAAAGGAAGTTGCCTAATAATTATGCACACCTGATATAGGGTGTTGATGTCATTAGACCACACCCCTTCTCATTACAGAGATGCACATCACCTAATATGCTTAATTGGTAGTAGGCTTTCGAGCCTATACAGCTTGGAGTAAGACAACATGCATAAAGAGGATGATGTGGTCAAAATACTCATTTGCCTAATAATTCTGCACACAGTGTATTTTGTCAGGGTAATCATGAAGGCCATATAGACCTCCCCCGATAGGGGGAGTAACAGGGATTAAAGTGCTAAGAATTGTACTACTTAAAACACAACCTAGTTACCATGGGTCCCAGACCGCATGTCTTATTATTATATTTTGTCAGGGTAATCATGCAGGCCATATAGACATCCCCCGATAGGGGGAGTAACAGGGATTAAAGTGCTAAGAATAGTACTACTTAAAACACAACCTAGTTACCATGGGTCCCAAACCGCATGTCTTATTATTATATTTTGTCAGGGTAATCATGCAGGCCATATAAACCTCCCCCGATAGGGTGAGTAACAGGTATTAAACTAATAAGAACAGTACTAGTTAACACAATCTAGTTTCCATGGGTCACAGACCGCATGTCTTGTGGTTATATTTGGTGAGGGTAATCAGGCAGGCCGTATAGACCTCCCCCGATAGGGGGAGTTACAGGGATTAAAGTGCTAAGAATAGTACAACTTAACACAACCTAGTTACCATGGGTCCCAGACCGCATGTCTTGTTATATTTGGTGAGGGTAATCAGGCAGGCTGTATAGACCTCCCCCGATAGTGGGAGTAAAAGGGATTAAAGTGCTAAGAATAGTACTAATATAAGCACAACCTAGTTAACATGGGTCCCAGACCGCATGTCTTGTTGTTATATTTGGTCAGGGTAATCATGCAGGCCATATAGACCTCCCCCGATAGGGGGAGTAACAGGGATTAAAGTGCTAAGAATAGTACTACTTAAAACACAACCTAGTTAACATGGGTCCCAGACCGCATGTCTTATTATTATATTTTGTCAGGGTAATCATGCAGGCCATATAAACCTCCCCCGATAGGGTGAGTAACAGGTATTAAACTAATAAGAACAGTACTACTTAACACAATCTAGTTACCATGGGTCACAGACCGCATGTCTTGTGGTTATATTTGGTGAGAGTAATCAGGCAGGCCGTATAGACCTCCCCCGATAGGGGGAGTTACAGGGATTAAAGTGCTAAGAATAGTACTAATATGAGCACAACCTAGTTAACATGGGTCCCAGACCGCATGTCTTGTTGTTATATTTGGTGAGGGTAATCAGGCAGGCCGTATAGACCTCCCCCGATAGGGTGAGTAACAGGTATTAAACTAATAAGAACAGTACTACTTAACACAACCTAGTTACCATGGGTCCCAGACCGCATGTCTTATTATTATATTTTGTCAGGGTAATCATGCAGGCCATATAGACCTCCCCCGATAGGGGGAGTAACAGGGATTAAAGTGCTAAGAATAGTACTACTTAACACAACTTAGTTACCATGGGTCCCAGACCGCATGTCTAATTATTATATTTTGTCAGGGTAATCATGAAGGCCATATAGACCTACCCCGATAGGGGAAGTAACAGGGATTAAAGTGCTAAGAATTGTACTACTTAAAACACAACCTAGTTACCATGGGTCCCAGACCGCATGTCTTATTATTATATTTTGTCAGGGTAATCATGCAGGCCATATAGACCTCCCCCGATAGGGGGAGTAACAGGGATTAAAGTGCTAAGAATAGTATTACTTAAAACACAACCTAGTTACCATGGGTCCCAGACCGCATGTCTTATTATTATATTTTGTCAGGGTAATCATGCAGGCCATATAGACATCCCCCAATAGGGGGAGTAACAGGGATTAAAGTGCTAAGAATAGTACTACTTAACACAACCTAGTTACCATGGGTCCCAGACCACATGTCTAATTATTATATTTTGTCAGGGTAATCATGAAGGCCATATAGACCTCCCCCGATAGGGGGAGTAACAGGGATTAAAGTGCTAAGAATAGTACTACTTAACACAACCTAGTTACCATGGGTCCCAGACCGCATGTCTTATTATTATATTTTGTCAGGGTAATCATGCAGGCCATATAAACCTCCCCCGATAGGGTGAGTAACAGGTATTAAACTAATAAGAACAGTACTACTTAACACAATCTAGTTACCATGGGTCACAGACCGCATGTCTTGTGGTTATATTTGGTGAGAGTAATCAGGCAGGCCGTATAGACCTCCCCCGATAGGGGGAGTTACAGGGATTAAAGTGCTAAGAATAGTACTAATATGAGCACAACCTAGTTAACATGGGTCCCAGACCGCATGTCTTGTTGTTATATTTGGTGAGGGTAATCAGGCAGGCCGTATAGACCTCCCCCGATAGGGTGAGTAACAGGTATTAAACTAATAAGAACAGTACTACTTAACACAACCTAGTTACCATGGGTCCCAGACCGCATGTCTTATTATTATATTTTGTCAGGGTAATCATGCAGGCCATATAGACCTCCCCCAATAGGGGGAGTAACAGGGATTAAAGTGCTAAGAATAGTACTACTTAACACAACTTAGTTACCATGGGTCCCAGACCGCATGTCTAATTATTATATTTTGTCAGGGTAATCATGAAGGCCATATAGACCTACCCCGATAGGGGAAGTAACAGGGATTAAAGTGCTAAGAATTGTACTACTTAAAACACAACCTAGTTACCATGGGTCCCAGACCGCATGTCTTATTATTATATTTTGTCAGGGTAATCATGCAGGCCATATAGACCTCCCCCGATAGGGGGAGTAACAGGGATTAAAGTGCTAAGAATAGTATTACTTAAAACACAACCTAGTTACCATGGGTCCCAGACCGCATGTCTTATTATTATATTTTGTCAGGGTAATCATGCAGGCCATATAGACATCCCCCAATAGGGGGAGTAACAGGGATTAAAGTGCTAAGAATAGTACTACTTAACACAACCTAGTTACCATGGGTCCCAGACCAAATGTCTAATTATTATATTTTGTCAGGGTAATCATGAAGGCCATATAGACCTCCCCCGATAGGGGGAGTAACAGGGATTAAAGTGCTAAGAATAGTACTACTTAACACAACCTAGTTACCATGGGTCCCAGACCGCATGTCTTATTATTATACAGGGAGTGCAGAATTATTAGGCAAGTTGTGTTTTTGAGGATTAATTTTATTATTGAACAACAACCATGTTCTCAATGAACCCAAAAAACTCATTAATATCAAAGCTGAATAGTTTTGGAAGTAGTTTTTAGTTTGTTTTTAGTTATAGCTATTTTAGGGGGATATCTGTGTGTGCAGGTGACTATTACTGTGCATAATTAATAGGCAACTTAACAAAAAACAAATATATACCCATTTCAATTATTTATTTTTACCAGTGAAACCAATATAACATCTCAACATTCACAAATATACATTTCTGACATTCAAAAACAAAACAAAAACAAATCAGTGACCAATATAGCCACCTTTCTTTGCAAGGACACTCAAAAGCCTGCCATCCATGGATTCTGTCAGTGTTTTGATCTGTTCACCATCAACATTGCGTGCAGCAGCAACCACAGCCTCCCAGACACTGTTCAGAGAGGTGTACTGTTTTCCCTCCTTGTAAATCTCACATTTGATGATGGACTACAGGTTCTCAATGGGGTTCAGATCAGGTGAACAAGGAGACCATGTCATTAGATTTTCTTCTTTTATACCCTTTCTTGCCAGCCACGCTGTGGAGTACTTGGACGCGTGTGATGGAGCATTGTCCTGCATGAAAATCATGTTTTTCTTGAAGGATGCAGACTTCTTCCTGTACCACTGCTTGAAGAAGGTGTCTTCCAGAAACTGGCAGTAGGACTGGGAGTTGAGCTTGACTCCATCCTCAACCCGAAAAGGCCCCACAAGCTCATCTTTGATGATACCAGCCCAAACCAGTACTCCACCTCCACCTTGCTGGCGTCTGAATCGGACTGGAGCTCTCTGCCCTTTACCAATCCAGCCACAGGCCCATCCATCTGGCCCATCAAGACTCACTCTCATTTCATCAGTCCATAAAACCTTAGAAAAATCAGTCTTGAGATATTTCTTGGCCCAGTCTTGACATTTCAGCTTGTGTGTCTTGTTCAGTGGTGGTCGTCTTTCAGCCTTTCTTACCTTGGCCATGTCTCTGAGTATTGCACACCTTGTGCTTTTGGGCACTCCAGTGATGTTGCAGCTCTGAAATATGGCCAAACTGGTGGCAAGTGGCATCTTGGCAGCTGCACGCTTGACTTTTCTCAGTTCATAGGCAGTTATTTTGCGCCTTGGTTTTTCCACACGCTTTTTGCGACCCTGTTGACTATTTTGAATGAAACGCTTGATTGTTCGATGATCACGCTTCAGTAGCTTTGCAATTTTAAGAGTGCTGCATCCCTCTGCAAGATATCTCACTATTTTTGACTTTTCTGAGCCTGTCAAGTCCTTCTTTTGACCCATTTTGCCAAAGGAAAGGAAGTTGCCTAATAATTATGCACACCTGATATAGGGTGTTGATGTCATTAGACCACACCCCTTCTCATTACAGAGATGCACATCACCTAATATGCTTAATTGGTAGTAGGCTTTCGAGCCTATACAGCTTGGAGTAAGACAACATGCATAAAGAGGATGATGTGGTCAAAATACTCATTTGCCTAATAATTCTGCACACAGTGTATTTTGTCAGGGTAATCATGAAGGCCATATAGACCTCCCCCGATAGGGGGAGTAACAGGGATTAAAGTGCTAAGAATTGTACTACTTAAAACACAACCTAGTTACCATGGGTCCCAGACCGCATGTCTTATTATTATATTTTGTCAGGGTAATCATGCAGGCCATATAGACATCCCCCGATAGGGGGAGTAACAGGGATTAAAGTGCTAAGAATAGTACTACTTAAAACACAACCTAGTTACCATGGGTCCCAAACCGCATGTCTTATTATTATATTTTGTCAGGGTAATCATGCAGGCCATATAAACCTCCCCCGATAGGGTGAGTAACAGGTATTAAACTAATAAGAACGAGGGGGGCGGAGCAAGCAAGGCTCCTGAGCGGTCGCATCCTCACACAGCTCCGGCTATATTTCAAATACATATAACTTTTTAGACCGCTCAGGGTTACCCAGCTTTAACATTAAAGAACATTAAAGAGACTTAATATCAGAATCTTTAACTCTTGGCACTGAGAGCGTGATGTGGTCTATCATTGCTGCAACGGCACAGTTTTTCTCTTGTGGCGCACTTCAGAGAGCACTACTAATCGGCCATCTTTGAATACATGAGATGTAACTACAGGCCTGAATCTTCCCTTTAACGATAGGAAGGCTACCTATGAGGCATATTCTACAATAAGAATATTGGAGTACAGCACATCTACAAGTCTTATCAGAAAATGGCTACCCAACGCTCATCTGCGCTCTCTGTTACTCTTGCGGCGCTTGACAATTGGGAGGTTGAGCTAGAACAACTTTTTGACGAACAGAGCTGGGAACTAGAGCAGTTGCTCTGTGGACTACTAAGGGCTACGGGAGAACCGCTCAGAGTATCACCGCATCTGCTCAATCCTCCGGTGACACATGCTGTTCAGGAGTCATGGGAAGGCGCAGCAATAAACAACAAGGTCGGTGGTAGTGGAGGGGAAATTACCTCTGCTCCTTCCCTTTTATCAATGGACTTAATCAGCAAGGAAGAAGCCCCTAACGCTGCCCACCAGGGATCTTTGCTGCACTGGCTGAGGTTTGTCAGCTTTCCCCACATCATCACAGTAGGAACTGAATTCAAAGGGGGATCGGTAAGCTCGGAGGAGACAACAGAGACTTTTGAGGTCAATGTGAACTTACAACAGCTCATTAAAATACTCAGACTAAAAACCGGAGTTGGATAGATTTCTAGATGAGGACCCTGGCGATATGAAGTTTTAAGTTCATAACAGTACTGTGGACTTAATGTTTAAAACAAGGTTTATCTTTAGTGTTTAATTTTCCCATTTTAGTAGCCTATTGTTCTAAACTGATAGTGTGGGTTGCATCACGTTACTTTATAAATATATCTCATCACACTTAAAACAATCATCTTATAGCTATATTAGTACTGCTCATTGTTCACTGCACCTTACAATGTTTATGAAAGTTTAATTTACATACTGCTCTATATCCTATACAGTTATATAATTTTAGTTGTCTTGCATAGTATAACTGTTTTCAAGTGGTTGTGGTTACTTGGTATAGATCAGTAGATAATCTACCCTTTTTAAGCTTCATAGAGCTGTTCCGTATCGCAGAACCTAGACTTAAATTAAAATTCTTTCTTGAAAGATGCAATTACCATCTCCTACCAGCAGAGGGGAGTCAAGGCATGGTTATACTCTGTTCATAGCACAACTCTGCACGTTTGGCATAACTCACTGTTACTTGGGTCTTCTCTAAGCTTTCCAGTCCCACTTATATCGAGTGGCCCTCTGCAGACACACTATCTATCACAACTTATGTGGGACACAACTAGGAGGAAAGTTCCTGCTTATCTACGAGTTTGGTATGTTCCTTTGTTTTGTATACATGTTTGAAAGGCAAGGATCACTCATCTAGGCTATAAATATATACCTAGCCTTGCAATCTGGGGTGGGATAAAAGACTTCTACTAGTTCATCACACCATGACAGGGAGACAGTATATTTTTGTGGTCATCCTGCATTAGTATTATAAGATAAATTTGTTAGTATTTTACTATAATCTACTGTTTTCATGTTTATTAACCTGCATACTGTTCATGCAATATTCTATTTATTGTGAGCTATAGCAGAATCATTCTGTGCTGTGATCCCTTACAGATTTACCCCTACCTATATGATAGTATTGACTGGATGCTTAAAAAAAAAAAAAAAAGAGGAAATCTTTCTAGTTCAACATGTGATTCTGTCTGATAATATTCTATAATTACCCGTCTGCCACTTTTCTATATATACTTGTCAACTATACATTATTGATGCTTTACCAGGCCCACACCAACAATGGACACAGATGATTCTAAAAATATTTGTTCTAGTATCACTAGATATCTACTCCTATGATTATTTTGTCTAACTTCAGAGAGATTATATTATTCTAGTTTATACTTAAAGAAGTCAAGACAGAATAGGTTTATTGTCATTACAGTGTAATTATTCTTCGCTAATCGCCAATTCTGGGAAACATGGTCTCATCTTCTGGTTTAAGTCCTGGGGTTTAGCTTACTAAAGTAATGAGGTACTGTGTGTGGCACGCCAATTTCTTCATCTAACTCAATGTTGTGGGTACATAACTTTTTTTAAGTTTGGCACCCTCCATGGGGTATGGGGCCCGTGCCCGGATGGAGGGAGTTAAATTTGCATAAGGGTGGACAGTAACCTGCTTGAAACATAGACGTATATACAAGTGCTTTTATTATCATTACTATAAGACAAGGTACCTTATTGCTACAGAGACTAATGTAGCAGCCTGGCCTGTTTTAAGATTGTTTGCACTTCTATGGTGCCCCTTCCCTAACCTACTTATGATAATCTTTTATTGTTCAGTGTGTTTTATTTTAGAATGGCCCCATGCTAACTTCCATAGCCCATGTTTGCCTATGCATATAATTATCTTATTTAAGCCACCTGTATCTCTTGTTTCAAAATAGAAAATAAGCATTGGCTGTCGTGGAGATAAACACCAAAGTTCTCAGCCCTGTTAAACTAGCTCTATATTTTTTCCCCTCCAAGCGTATGTCACACTGATAAGTCCAATCTCAAGTAAGTCTTACTCTACCCTAGCTGCAAGATTGGTCCATGCTTTTTCTTATCCCTACAATTCACCACGACTAATCTATACCCCCCCCCATGTAATGAGTCCTTCAACCTATTTACTCCCTTAGTAAGCACTCTAAATACCAAGCTACTGACTTCACCTACTTTATCTAGATCAGCAGGACTGATCAATAATACTAGCTGGATGAGCCTATAATTTCTACACACACCCTGACTTCTTTACAGTTTCATTTGCTCTCCTCCCCAGCTTAGTGACATTACACAACCGGTGCTTTATACCTTGAAAGTCTTCTTTGACATATATTCTACTCATAGTACCTACTTTACCACCTCCCCCCCCCCCCCGATACTATACTGCTCTATAATATGTCTCCTAGCTTTAGGAGAATTAAAAAAGCGGTTTCTCTTGTCTATACCGCACCTCCCTCCACCCCCTTGATATCCCATTCTATTCCAAAGTGCATCATAATACGGAACCCACCTATTTTGATCAGACTAATGGATCTATCTGACTTAATATGGTTCCTGCCTAATATTACTAAGGGGGTTTGGATTACAGTACCTTTTTTCCCTTACCTACTTTAGTAATTTATATAACTTATGAGTAGTCCTGTGGATTCATTAGTACTCCTAGCTAATACCCCTCATGTTCTATATTGCAAGAATCTTCAGGACCTCAGGAACAAAATTGCTATTAAACTTAAAAAATAGAGGTTTATCATTGAGATCCAAAAGGGGTCTCCTTGGTCACAATTTCCTTCTTTCGCTTCATTACTTCCTGTTACTTTTGTTGGCCCAAGAGTAATCCACTGTGTCATATAGAAGGTTCCTGAAAGCTTAGCATCTTACCTGTTTAATGTTCGCAAACTATGTAAATTGTTGGCTATACGTCTCTTGCATGTTTATTTTATTATTCCTGTACAATTGTAGCCTTATCTCATGTGACATAAGAATGTGTTATTACGATCTATGTATGTCTTTAACTAAACCTCAATAAAAAATTATTTAAAAAAAAAAAAAAAACTAATAAGAACAGTACTACTTAACACAATCTAGTTACCATGGGTCACAGACCGCATGTCTTGTGGTTATATTTGGTGAGGGTAATCAGGCAGGCCGTATAGACCTCCCCCGATAGGGGGAGTTACAGGGATTAAAGTGCTAAGAATAGTACAACTTAACACAACCTAGTTACCATGGGTCCCAGACCGCATGTCTTGTTATATTTGGTGAGGGTAATCAGGCAGGCTGTATAGACCTCCCCCGATAGTGGGAGTAAAAGGGATTAAAGTGCTAAGAATAGTACTAATATAAGCACAACCTAGTTAACATGGGTCCCAGACCGCATGTCTTGTTGTTATATTTGGTCAGGGTAACCATGCAGGCCATATAGACCTCCCCCGATAGGGGAAGTAACAGGGATTAAAGTGCTAAGAATAGTACTACTTAAAACACAACCTAGTTAACATGGGTCCCAGACCGCATGTCTTATTATTATATTTTGTCAGGGTAATCATGCAGGCCATATAGACATCCCCCGATAGGGGGAGTAACAGGGATTAAAGTGCTAAGAATAGTACTACTTAACACAACCTAGTTACCATGGGTCCCAAACCACATGTCTTATTATTATATTTTGTCAGGGTAATCATGAAGGTCATATAGACCTCCCCCGATAGGGGGAGTAACAGGGATTAAAGTGCTAAGAATAGTACTACTTAACACAACCTAGTTACCATGGGTCCCAGACCGCATGTCTTATTATTATATTTTGTCAGGGTAATCATGCAGGCCATATAAACCTCCCCAGATAGGGTGAGTAACAGGTATTAAACTAATAAGAACAGTACTACTTAACACAATCTAGTTACCATGGGTCACAGGCCGCATGTCTTGTGGTTATATTTGGTGAGGGTAATCAGGCAGGCCGTATAGACCTCCCCCGATAGGGGGAGTTACAGGGATTAAAGTGCTAAGAATAGTACAACTTAACACAACCTAGTTACCATGGGTCCCAGACCGCATGTCTTGTTATATTTGGTGAGGGTAATCAGGCAGGCTGTATAGACCTCCCCCGATAGTGGGAGTAAAAGGGATTAAAGTGCTAAGAATAGTACTAATATAAGCACAACCTAGTTAACATGGGTCCCAGACCGCATGTCTTGTTGTTATATTTGGTCAGGGTAATCAGGCAGGCCGTATAGGCCTCCCCCGATAGGGTGAGTAACAGGTATTAAACTAATAAGAACAGTACTACTTAACACAACCTAGTTACCATGGGTCCCAGACCGCATGTCTTATTATTATATTTTGTCAGGGTAATCATGCAGGCCATATAGACCTCCCCCGATAGGGGGAGTAACAGGGATTAAAGTGCTAAGAATAGTACTACTTAAAACACAACCTAGTTACCATGGGTCCCAGACCGCATGTCTTATTTTGATATTTTGTCAGGGTAATCATGCAGGCCATATAGACATCCCCCGATAGGGGGAGTAACAGGGATTAAAGTGCTAAGAATAGTACTACTTAACACAACCTAGTTACCATGGGTCCCAGACCGCATGTCTAATTATTATATTTTGTCAGGGTAATCATGAAGGCGATATAGACCTCCCCCGATAGGGGGAGTAACAGGGATTAAAGTGATAAGAATAGTACTACTTAACACAACCTAGTTACCATGGGTCCCAGACCGCATGTCTTATTTGTCAGGATTCCATTTCATGTTTTACTTCTCTCACTTCTCATCACATGGTTCTCTCACTTTCATGTTACTTAAGGCTCCACCTGTCAGCAAACAGGTGCTTAGTTATTTTCATTAGCAGGAGTAACAGCTTACACACAGTCTCTGAGCTGCATTGTTTTTCTCAAACCAACTGCTTTCACAAAGGACTGTTTGCTTGGATTACTCTGTACTATTTTCTACAAGGATTACATCCCCTGAAATATCCTGTTTGCATCCTTGGACTTACAGCTAAGTTACCTCTTAATTTTATTCCTTGCATACTATTTGAGAACGTAACTGCTGAATTGCTATTGTACACTTACAGCATCACTCTTAATTTAACTGGAGCTGACAGGCACTGCAGTTTTCTAAATAACTCTGCACACTATTTCATACTGGGGAATCAATGTCTCCTTTCTCACTTCATAATATATATGCTGCTTTAAGAACAAGACTTTGAGCTTTAAGTTTCAAGCTTGAACTGAAGAGGATTTAACTATTTCAAAATAAAAACTGTTACTTGGTTTTGCAACTGCAAGTCTGGGCATCTTGCCAAATTCCTCTCTTACTCTGCAGCAGTTGCTCTCAATAAACACAGTTACAAAGTTGCAGCTACAAGACAACTGAAGCATTCTCTGTGGCTTGTTAAAAGTATATCTCTTGCAAACCAAGCGTACTTCTTACAAGGATTAACCAACTCTCTCCTGCATTACATGTTTATTTAATGTAAGCTTAAAAAAGAATTTTTGTTCTCTCAAGTTCTTTAAATTAGAAGCATATTTTTCTTCTATCATTTTTTCATTATTTTTTCCATACTGTGCCAGTCTAACAGTATTGGAAATATTGTGCTTAGAAGGATTCATGTTGTGATAGTACTAACAGCATTGAACCTCTAACTTAATAGTAATTCACCACAGGTTTACTGGTCTATGCTCACCTAAATAGCCCAAAAACCCTGGTGATACAAAACAATAATTGATCTGCAGTTGCGTTCCACTTACATAGTTGAAATAGACTTTACATAATAACTAAGCCTTACAATGGAACCAGCAGATCTCCCAAAATTGTTTATAACCTTTCTAAACGAGTGGATGAACTTAACCAGGGTCTCAGGGATGTAAAAGTAGAGAATGAGACCCTTAGGAAGGTTATTCAAGATTCAGTTTCTAGCAAACCTGTTCCTGCACAGCCTGTTACTGAGCCAATCATTGCTCCGCCAGATTTTTTCCATGGTGACAGACGTCAGTATCGTCAATTCAGAAATGCTTGTGTACTAACATTTAGTCTGAAACCTGTCACATATCCTAATGACAGGACCAAGGTGTTGAGCATGATTACTTATCTACGTGGGGAACCCCGCATTTGGGCAGATACTTTGTTTGAGTCAAACAGCCCTCTTCAGTCCTCTTTACAGTCCTTCCTTGCTGTTATGGATGAGTTATATTCAGATTCCAACCTCCAACATACAGCGGATGATAAAATGATTAAGTTAAAACAAGGCAACCGACCAGTCGAGACCTATATTACTGAATTTAAACAACAAGCTATTGATTCCCAATGGAATGCAGTTGCTCTTAAAAGTCAATTTAGATTAGGTCTGTCTGATCAGGTGAAAGATGAACTTGCTCGTATAGATATCCCAGACTCTTTGGAAGCATTTATGAGATTGGTTATGCAGATTGATAGGAGATTAAGAGAAAGAAAGACGGAACGCCAGCACACAGAGCCCTCCTATAAAAGGCCTACTCACCCCATTCAAACAACTTCCACTGCTCATTCTTCTAGCAGTGCTCCAGAGGCTATGGAGATTGGCTTCATTCGAGGCCCCCTCACTTCTGAAGAAAGATTCAGACGTAAATCCAAGGGACTTTGCATGTATTGCGGTTCCGCTGCTCACTCTGTTCAGGATTGTCCATCTCTACGCAAGAACAAGAACCGTAAGTCATTTTCTAGTTTGACTTCTCTATTGGTATATGACAAACCCATTCACTGTATTCTACCCCTCTCTTTGCAGTGGGACTGCAAACAGCTGAAGAAAGAGGCCATAATTGATACAGGCGCACAAGGAAACTACATGGATGCTTCTATTGCATTAACAAATAAAATACCACTCATAAAAAAATTGTCTCCTGTTTTTATTCGCGTAGTGGATGGGTCTGAAATTTCTTCAGGACCTATAATACAACATACCATCCCCATTCTGGTTACCACCTTTGACTCACATCAAGAATATATCACGTTTGATATTATCAGTTCTCCACTCTTCCCTATTGTCTTAGGTTTACAATGGCTTCGATTACATGAACCAACAATAACTTGGAGTTCTCTTGACATCAAATTTAATTCTAAATACTGTCAACAAAGTTGCTTACATCCTACAACTCTTTTACATATTACTGAAGTGCCCAGTATCCCCAAAGCTTACGACAAATTTAAAGAAGTCTCCAGCAAAAAGGAGGCAGACAGCTTACCTCCTCATCGGACCTACGACTGTCCTATTGACCTCAAACCAGGAACCACACCTCCATACGGCCATCTATACCCTCTCTGTCAACCAGAGTTGGACCATCTTAAATCCTATTTAGATGAAAACCTGAAAAAAGGCTTTATTCGCCCCTCTGTTTCACCTGCCGCAGCTGGTTTCTTCTTTGTCAGAAACAAATACAACTCACTTCGACCTATAATTGATTTTAGGGAGTTGAACAAAATAACCATCAAAAACCGGTATCCCTTACCACTCATCCCCGAACTTATCGAACGCCTTCAAGATGCAAAATATTTTACCAAGCTTGATCTTAGAGGGGCTTATAATCTTGTTCGAATAAGAGAGGGTGATGAGTGGTTGACTGCATTCCGTACGAGATATGGTCTCTTTGAATATCTTGTAATGCCCTTCGGGCTTACTAATGCTCCGGCCACATTTCATTTTTTCGTGAATGATGTTTTCCATGACCTTCTTGACATCTGCGTTGTGGTATACCTGGACGACATCCTTATTTATTCCAAAACTTTAGAAGATCACGTGAAGCATGTTAGCTGGGTCTTGTCAAGACTGCAAGTGCATAGACTTTACGCTAAACTTGAGAAGTGTCTTTTCCACGTTACTCAAATTGATTTCCTGGGTTACAGTATAGGACCCAATGGCATTCAAATGCAAGAAAATAAGGTAGAAGCCATGAGAAACTGGCCACAACCCACTAACAGAAAAGAATTACAATGCTTTCTAGGTTTCAGTAATTATTACCGCAAATTTATTAGGAACTTCTCCCAAAAGATAAAACCTCTTTCTAGACTCACCAGCACCTGTGTGCCATTCCGTTGGGATAAAGATGCCGATGAGGCCTTTCGCAACCTGAAGACCTCATTCACTACTGCACCTATACTACAATTTCCAGTTCCTTCCCTCCAATTCGTCCTCGAGGTCGACTCTTCAGATTTTGCTCTTGGCGCTATTCTCTCCCAAAGGAAAAGTCTTACACAACCACTTCATCCAGTAGCTTTCTATTCTAAGCTACTCTCTCCAGCCGAGATTAACTACTCCATCGGAGAAAAAGAACTTCTCGCAATTAAACGTGCTTTCGATACATGGAGACATCTTCTAGAGGGCACAGTACAACCTATCATAATCTATACAGATCATCGCAACCTGGAATTCCTGCAGAAAAATAAAACTCTGTCCAGTAGACAAGTAAGATGGAGCCTGTACTTTAGCAGGTTTAACTATCTTATAGTATACAGACCTGGATCTAAAAATGGGAAGGCTGACTCTCTCTCCAGGAGAGATCCCAGACCACCAAATTCTCAAGAAGTTACTTCCATCATACCTGCAGACAAATTCTTGGGCCTGATGCCTACAGTTAAAACTCAACTCCTTACTGCTCTACAGTCAGATAATCAGAGATCCCATCTACATCTGACTCAAAATGCTGATTTCTATTATCACGACTCCAAGCTATATATCCCAGAATCTCTCAGGAATGACTTGATTAAACAACATCATGATCCTCCTTTGCTTGGACACCCTGGTATCAAAAGGACATTAGATCTCTTATCAAGACTTTATTGGTGGCCAAACATGTCTAATTCCGTCCATAATTATATACAACACTGTGATATCTGTATCACTTCTAAAAAGGATAGAAATAAACCTTATGGTCACCTAATACCTATGGATATCCCTGAAAGACCTTGGGCTCATATAGGTATGGACTTTATTGTTGAACTTCCTTTAAGTTCTGGATTTAATACTATTCTTGTTGTTACAGATATTCTCACAAAGATGGCTTTATTCATTCCGTATCACAAGGTACCCACATCTACGGAGACTGCTCAACTTTTCCTGAATTCGGTTGTACGCTTCCATGGGATCCCGAACATCATAACAACTGACAGAAGAGCTCAATTTACTTCAAAATTCTGGAAATCCCTCGCCCAACATCTACAGATTGATCATCGACTTAGTACAGCCTTCCATCCACAGACCAATGGTCAAACTGAAAGGTTAAACCAATGGCTTGAACAGTACATCCGCTGTTACTGCTCATACCAACAAACAGAGTGGGCCCGGTACCTATACATGGCAGAATTTGCATATAATAATAGTAAAAACAGTTCAACCAATTTGTCTCCATTCTTTGCGAATTACGCTTTCCACCCTAACTTCTTCATCCATGACTCAATTGCCCCAACTTCTCAACCGGTTGATGACCTTCTACAAAAGATAGCGGAGAATTTTCATTCCTTGTGTCTAAACATCCAGAACGCACAAGCTATACAAAAGAAGTACTATGATCTCCATAGAAGACCTTCTCCTGTCTATGCAGTAGGAGATAAAGTCTGGCTTTCAACCAAAAATATCAAAATACCTGTTCCCAGTAAAAAATTAGCTGGCTTATTTATCGGACCCTTTACAGTAAGCAATATTGTTAATGCCAATGCAGTTACTCTTGATCTTCCATCATCATTACCTATTCACCCCACCTTCCATGTCTCGCTCCTGAAACCGGCTTCTTCTACCTCAACGACTAAAACTATTCTTCCCCCTGATCCGGTGACCTTGGATGTTGACATATTTGAGGTCCAAGACCTATTGGACTCTAGATACTACAATGGTCAGTTGCAATACCTTGTGAGGTGGAAGGGTTTCTCGCCAGATAACGACAGTTGGGAACCGCACACCCACATCAATGCCCCTTGGTTGCTCTCCCGCTTCCATAGACGCTATCCACATAGACCCAGGCATCAAGCCGAGGATCAGCTTCCTTGAAGGGGGGCTTATGTCAGGATTCCATTTCATGTTTTACTTCTCTCACTTCTCATCACATGGTTCTCTCACTTTCATGTTACTTAAGGCTCCACCTGTCAGCAAACAGGTGCTTAGTTATTTTCATTAGCAGGAGTAACAGCTTACACACAGTCTCTGAGCTGCATTGTTTTTCTCAAACCAACTACTTTCACAAAGGACTGTTTGCTTGGATTACTCTGTACTATTTTCTACAAGGATTACATCCCCTGAAATATCCTGTTTGCATCCTTGGACTTACAGCTAAGTTACCTCTTAATTTTATTCCTTGCATACTATTTGAGAACTTAACTGCTGTATTGCTATTGTACACTTACAGCATCACTCTTAATTTAACTGGAGCTGACAGGCACTGCAGTTTTCTAAATAACTCTGCACACTATTTCATACTGGGGAATCAATGTCTCCTTTCTCACTTCATAATATATATGCTGCTTTAAGAACAAGACTTTGAGCTTTAAGTTTCAAGCTTGAACTGAAGAGGATTTAACTATTTCAAAATAAAAACTGTTACTTGGTTTTGCAACTGCAAGTCTGGGCATCTTGCCAAATTCCTCTCTTACTCTGCAGCAGTTGCTCTCAATAAACACAGTTACAAAGTTGCAGCTACAAGACAACTGAAGCATTCTCTGTGACTTGTTAAAAGTATATCTCTTGCAAACCAACCTTACTTCTTACAAGGATTAACCAACTCTCTCCTGTATTACATGTTTACTTAATGTAAGCTTAAAAAAGAATTTTTGTTCTCTCAAGTTCTTTAAATTAGAAGCATATTTTTCTTCTATCATTTTTTCATTATTTTTTCCATACTGTGCCAGTCTAACAGTATTGGAAATATTGTGCTTAGAAGGATTCATGTTGTGATAGTACTAACAGCATTGAACCTCTAACTTAATATTAATTCACCACAGGTTTACTGGTCTATGCTCACCTAAATAGCCCAAAAACCCTGGTGATACAAAACAATAATTGATCTGCAGTTGCGTTCCACTTACATAGTTGAAATAGACTTTACATTATTATTATATTTTGTCAGGGTAATCATGCAGGCCATATAGACATCCCCCGATAGGGGGAGTAACAGGGATTAAAGTGCTAAGAATAGTACTACTTAACACAACCTAGTTACCATGGGTCCCAGACCACATGTCTAATTATTATATTTTGTCAGGGTAATCATGAAGGCCATATAGACCTCCCCCGATAGGGGGAGTTACAGGGATTAAAGTGCTAAGAATAGTACTACTTAACACAACCTAGTTACCATGGGTCCCAGACCGCATGTCTTGTGGTTATATTTGGTGAGGGTAATCAGGCAGGCCGTATAGACCTCCCCCGATAGGGGGAGTTACAGGGATTAAAGTGCTAAGAATAGTACAACTTAACACAACCTAGTTACCATGGGTCCCAGACCGCATGTCTTGTTATATTTGGTGAGGGTAATCAGGCAGGCCGTATAGACCTACCCCGATAGTGGGAGTAAAAGGGATTAAAGTGCTAAGAATAGTACTATTATAAGCACAACCTAGTTAACATGGGTCCCAGACCGCATGTCTTGTTGTTATATTTGGTCAGGGTAATCAGGCAGGCCGTATAGACCTCCCCCGATAGGGTGAGTAACAGGTATTAAACTAATAAGAACAGTACTACTTAACACAACCTAGTTACCATGGGTCCCAGACCGCATGTCTTATTATTATATTTTGTCAGGGTAATCATGCAGGCCATATAGACCTCCCCCGATAGTGGGAGTAACAGGGATTAAAGTGCTAAGAATAGTACTACATAACACAACCTAGTTACCATGGGTCCCAGACCACATGTCTAATTATTATATTTTGTCAGGGTAATCATGAAGGCCATATAGACCTCCCCCGATAGGGGAAGTAACAGGGATTAAAGTGCTAAGAATTGTACTACTTAAAACACAACCTAGTTACCATGGGTCCCAGACCGCATGTCTTATTATTATATTTTGTCAGGGTAATCATGCAGGCCATATAGACCTCCCCCGATAGGGGGAGTAACAGGGATTAAAGTGCTAAGAATTGTACTACTTAAAACACAACCTAGTTACCATGGGTCCCAGACCGCATGTCTTATTATTATATTTTGTCAGGGTAATCATGCAGGCCATATAGACCTCCCCCGATAGGGGGAGTAACAGGGATTAAAGTGCTAAGAATAGTACTACTTAAAACACAACCTAGTTACCATGGGTCCCAAACCGCATGTCTTATTATTATATTTTGTCAGGTTAATCATGCAGGCCATATAAACCTCCCCCGATAGGGTGAGTAACAGGTATTTAACTAATAAGAACAGTACTACTTAAGACAATCTAGTTACCATGGGTCACAGACCGCATGTCTTGTGGTTATATTTGGTGAGGGTAATCAGGCAGGCCGTATAGACCTCCCCCGATAGGGTGAGTAACAGGTATTAAACTAATAAGAACAGTACTACTTAACACAACCTAGTTACCATGGGTCCCAGACCGCATGTCTTGTTGTTATATTTGGTCAGGGTAATCAGGCAGGCCGTATAGACCTCCCCCGATAGTGGGAGTAACAGGGATTAAAGTGCTAAGAATAGTACTACTTAACACAACCTAGTTACCATGGGTCCCAGACCGCATGTCTAATTATTATATTTTGTCAGGGTAATCATGAAGGCCATATAGACCTCCCCCGATAGGGGAAGTAACAGGGATTAAAGTGCTAAGAATTGTACTACTTAAAACACAACCTAGTTACCATGGGTCCCAGACAGCATGTCTTATTATTATATTTTGTCAGGGTAATCATGCAGGCCATATAGACATCGCCCCGATAGGGGGAGTAACAGGGATTAAAGTGCTAAGAATAGTACAACTTAACACAACCTAGTTACCATGGGTCATAGACCGCATGTCTTATTATTATATTTTGTCAGGGTAATCAGGCAGGCCATATAGACCTCCCCCGATAGTGGGAGTAACAGGGATTAAAGTGCTAAGAATAGTACTACTTAACACAACCTAGTTACCATGGGTCCCAGACCGCATGTCTAATTATTATATTTTGTCAGGGTAATCATGAAGGCCATATAGACCTCCCCCGATAGGGGAAGTAACAGGGATTAAAGTGCTAAGAATTGTACTACTTAAAACACAACCTAGTACCATGGGTCCCAGACCGCATGTCTTATTATTATATTTTGTCAGGGTAATCATGCAGGCCATATAGACATCCCCCGATAGGGGGAGTAACAGGGATTAAAGTGCTAAGAATAGTACTACTTAAAACACAACCTAGTTACCATGGGTCCCAAACCGCATGTCTTATTATTATATTTTGTCAGGGTAATCATGCAGGCCATATAAACCTCCCCCGATAGGGTGAGTAACAGGTATTAAACTAATAAGAACAGTACTACTTAACACAATCTAGTTACCATGGGTCACAGACCGCATGTCTTATTATTATATTTTGTCAGGGTAATCATGCAGGCCATATAGACCTCCCCCGATAGGGGGAGTAACAGGGATTAAAGTGCTAAGAATAGTACAACTTAACACAACCTAGTTACCATTGGTCCCAGACCGCATGTCTAATTATTATATTTTGTCAGGGTAATCATGCAGGCCATATAGACCTCCCCCGATAGGGGAAGTAACAGGGATTAAAGTGCTAAGAATTGTACTACTTAAAACACAACCTAGTTACCATGGGTCACAGACCGCATGTCTTGTTATATTTGGTGAGGGTAATCAGGCAGGCCGTATAGACCTCCCCCGATAGTGGGAGTAAAAGGGATTAAAGTGCTAAGAATAGTACTAATATAAGCACAACCTAGTTAACATGGGTCCCAGACCGCATGTCTTGTTGTTATATTTGGTCAGGGTAATCAGGCAGGCCCTATAGACCTCCCCCGATAGGGTGAGTAACAGGTATTAAACTAATAAGAACAGTACTACTTAACACAACCTAGTTACCATGGGTCCCAGACCGCATGTCTTATTATTATATTTTGTCAGGGTAATCATGCAGGCCATATAGACCTCCCCCGATAGGGGGAGTAACAGGGATTAAAGTGCTAAGAATAGTACTACTTAACACAACCTAGTTACCATGGGTCCCAGACCGCATGTCTTATTATTATATTTTGTCAGGGTAATCATGAAGGCCATATAGACCTCCCCCGATAGGGGAAGTAACAGGGATTAAAGTGCTAAGAATTGTACTACTTAAAACACAACCTAGTTACCATGGGTCCCAGACTGCATGTCTTATTATTATATTTTGTCAGGGTAATCATGCAGGCCATATAGACCTCCCCCGATAGGGGGGAGTAACAGGGATTAAAGTGCTAAGAATAGTACTACTTAACACAACCTAGTTACCATGGGTCCCAGAACGCATGTCTTATTATTATATTTTGTCAGGGTAATCATGAAGGCCATATAGACCTCCCCCGATAGGGGGAAGTAACAGGGATTAAAGTGCTAAGAATTGTACTACTTAAAACACAACCTAGTTACCATGGGTCCCAGACCGCATGTCTTATTATTATATTTTGTCAGGGTAATCATGCAGGCCATATAAACCTCCCCCGATAGGGTGAGTAACAGGTATTAAACTAATAAGAACAGTACTACTTAACACAATCTAGTTACCATGGGTCACAGACCGCATGTCTTATTATTATATTTTGTCAGGGTAATCATGCAGGCCATATAGACCTCCCCCGATAGGGGGAGTAACAGGGATTAAAGTGCTAAGAATAGTACTAATATAAGCACAACCTAGTTAACATGGGTCCCAGACCTCATGTCTTGTTGTTATATTTGGTCAGGGTAATCAGGCAGGCCCTATAGACCTCCCCCGATAGGGTGAGTAACAGGTATAAAACTAATAAAAACAGTACTATTTAACACAACCTAGTTACCATGGGTCCCAGACCGCATGTCTTATTATTATATTTTGTCAGGGTAATCATGAAGGCCATATAGACCTCCCCCAATAGGGGAAGTAACAGGGATTAAAGTGCTAAGAATTGTACTACTTAAAACACAACCTAGTTACCATGGGTCACAGACTGCATGTCTTATTATTATAGTTTGTCACGGTAATCATGCAGGCCATATAGACCTTCCCCGATAGGGGGAGTAACAGGGATTAAAGTGCTAAGAATAGTACTACTTCAAACACAACCTAGTTACCATGGGTCCCAGACCGCATGTCTTATTATTATATTTTGTCAGGGTAATCATGCAGGCCATATATACATCCCCCGATAGGGGGAGTAACAGGGATTAAAGTGCTAAGAATAGTACTACTTAAAACACAACCTAGTTACCATGGGTCACAGACCGCATGTCTTATTATTATATTTTGTCAGGGTAATCATGCAGGCCATATAAACCTCCCCCGATAGGGTGAGTAACAGGTATTAAACTAATAAGAACAGTACTAATTAACACAATCTAGTTTCCATGGGTCACAGACCGCATGTTTTGTGGTTATATTTGGTGAGGGTAATCAGGCAGGCCATATAGACCTCCCCCGATAGGGGGAGTTACAGGGATTAAAGTGCTAAGAATAGTACTACTTAACAAAACCTAGTTACCATGGGTCCCAGACCGCATGTCTTATTATTATATTTTGTCAGGGTAATCAGGCAGGCCATATAGACCTCCCCCGATAGGGGGAGTAACAGGGATTAAAGTGCTAAGAATTGTACTACTTAAAACACAAACTAGTTACCATGGGTCCCAGACAGCATGTCTTATTATTATATTTTGTCAGGGTAATCATGCAGACCATATAGACATCCCCCCGATAGGGGGAGTAACAGGGATTAAAGTGCTAAGAATAGTACAACTTAACACAACCTAGTTACCATGGGTCCCAGACCGCATGTCTTATTATTATATTTTGTCAGGGTAATCAGGCAGGCCATATAGACCTCCCCCGATAGTGGAAGTAACAGGGATTAAAGTGCTAAGAATAGTACTACTTAACACAACCTAGTTACCATGGGTCCCAGACCGCATGTCTAATTATTATATTTTGTCAGGGTAATCATGAAGGCCATGTAGACCTCCCCCGATAGGGGAAGTAACAGGGATTAAAGTGCTAAGAATTGTACTACTTAAAACACAACCTAGTTACCATGGGTCCCAGACCGCATGTCTTATTATTATATTTTGTCAGGGTAATCATGCAGGCCATATAAACCTCCCCCGATAGGGTGAGTAACAGGTATTAAACTAATAAGAACAGTACTACTTAACACAATCTAGTTACCATGGGTCACAGACCGCATGTCTTATTATTATATTTTGTCAGGGTAATCATGCAGGCCATATAGACCTCCCCCGATAGGGGGAGTAACAGGGATTAAAGTGCTAAGAATAGTACAACTTAACACAACCTAGTTACCATTGGTCTCAGACCGCATGTCTAATTATTATATTTTGTCAGGGTAATCATGCAGGCCATATAGATCTCCCCCGATAGGGGAAGTAACAGGGATTAAAGTGCTAAGAATTGTACTACTTAAAACACAACCTAGTTACCATGGGTCACAGACCGCATGTCTTGTTATATTTGGTGAGGGTAATCAGGCAGGCCGTATAGACCTCCCCCGATAGTGGGAGTAAAAGGGATTAAAGTGCTAAGAATAGTACTAATATAAGCACAACCTAGTTAACATGGGTCACAGACCGCATGTCTTGTTGTTATATTTGGTCAGGGTAATCAGGCAGGCCCTATAGACCTCCCCCGATAGGGTGAGTAACAGGTATTAAACTAATAAGAACAGTACTACTTAACACAACCTAGTTACCATGGGTCCCAGCCCGCATGTCTTATTATTATATTTTGTCAGGGTAATCATGAAGGCCATATAGACCTCCCCCGATAGGGGAAGTAACAGGGATTAAAGTGCTAAGAATTGTACTGCTTAAAACACAACCTAGTTACCATGGGTCACAGACCGCATGTCTTATTATTATATTTTGTCACGGTAATCATGCAGGCCATATAGACCTTCCCCGATAGGGGGAGTAACAGGGATTAAAGTGCTAAGAATAGTACTACTTCAAAAACAACCTAGTTACCATGGGTCCCAGACCGCATGTCTTATTATTATATTTTGTCAGGGTAATCATGCAGGCCATATAGACATCCCCCGATAGGGGGAGTAACAGGGATTAAAGTGCTAAGAATAGTACTACTTAAAACACAACCTAGTTACCATGGGTCACAGACCGCATGTCTTATTATTATATTTTGTCAGGGTAATCATGCAGGTCATATAAACCTCCCCCGATAGGGTGAGTAACAGGTATTAAACTAATAAGAACAGTACTAATTAACACAATCTAGTTACCATGGGTCCCAGACCGCATGTCTTGTGGTTGTATTTGGTGAGGGTAATCAGGCAGGCCATATAGACCTCCCCCGATAGGGGGAGTTACAGGGATTAAAGTGCTAAGAATAGTACTACTTAACACAACCTAGTTACCATGGGTCCCAGACCGCATGTCTTAATATTATTATATTTTGTCAGGGTAATCATGAAGGCCATATAGACCTCCCCCGATAGGGGGAGTAACAGGGATTAAAGTGCTAAGAATTGTACTACTTAAAACACAACCTAGCTACCATGGGTCCCAGACAGCATGTCTTATTATTATATTTTGTCAGGGTAATCATGCAGGCCATATAGACATCCCCCGATAGGGGGAGTAACAGGGATTAAAGTGCTAAGAATAGTACTACTTAAAACACAACCTAGTTACCATGGATCCCAAACCGCATGTCTTATTATTATATTTTGTCAGGGTAATCATGCAGGCCATATAAACCTCCCCCGATAGGGTGAGTAACAGGTATTAAACTAATAAGAACAGTACTACTTAACACAATCTAGTTACCATGGGTCACAGACCGCATGTCTTGTGGTTATATTTGGTGAGGGTAATCAGGCAGGCCGTATAGACCTCCCCCGATAGGGGGAGTTACAGGGATTAAAGTGCTAAGAATAGTACAATTTAACACAACCTAGTTACCATGGGTCCCAGACCGCATGTCTTATTATTATATTTTGTCAGGGTAATCATGCAGGCCATATAGACATCCCCCGATAGGGGGAGTAACAGGGATTAAAGTGCTAAGAATAGTACAACTTAACACAACCTAGTTACCATTGGTCTCAGACCGCATGTCTAATTATTATATTTTGTCAGGGTAATCATGCAGGCCATATAGACCTCCCCCGATAGGGGAAGTAACAGGGATTAAAGTGCTAAGAATTGTACTACTTAAAACACAACCTAGTTACCATGGGTCACAGACCGCATGTCTTGTTATATTTGGTGAGGGTAATCAGGCAGGCCGTATAGACCTCCCCCGATAGTGGGAGTAAAAGGGATTAAAGTGCTAAGAATAGTACTAATATAAGCACAACCTAGTTAACATGGGTCACAGACCGCATGTCTTGTTGTTATATTTGGTCAGGGTAATCAGGCAGGCCCTATAGACCTCCCCCGATAGGGTGAGTAACAGGTATTAAACTAATAAGAACAGTACTACTTAACACAACCTAGTTACCATGGGTCCCAGCCCGCATGTCTTATTATTATATTTTGTCAGGGTAATCATGAAGGCCATATAGACCTCCCCCGATAGGGGAAGTAACAGGGATTAAAGTGCTAAGAATTGTACTGCTTAAAACACAACCTAGTTACCATGGGTCACAGACCGCATGTCTTATTATTATATTTTGTCACGGTAATCATGCAGGCCATATAGACCTTCCCCGATAGGGGGAGTAACAGGGATTAAAGTGCTAAGAATAGTACTACTTCAAAAACAACCTAGTTACCATGGGTCCCAGACCGCATGTCTTATTATTATATTTTGTCAGGGTAATCATGCAGGCCATATAGACATCCCCCGATAGGGGGAGTAACAGGGATTAAAGTGCTAAGAATAGTACTACTTAAAACACAACCTAGTTACCATGGGTCACAGACCGCATGTCTTATTATTATATTTTGTCAGGGTAATCATGCAGGTCATATAAACCTCCCCCGATAGGGTGAGTAACAGGTATTAAACTAATAAGAACAGTACTAATTAACACAATCTAGTTACCATGGGTCCCAGACCGCATGTCTTGTGGTTGTATTTGGTGAGGGTAATCAGGCAGGCCATATAGACCTCCCCCGATAGGGGGAGTTACAGGGATTAAAGTGCTAAGAATAGTACTACTTAACACAACCTAGTTACCATGGGTCCCAGACCGCATGTCTTAATATTATTATATTTTGTCAGGGTAATCATGAAGGCCATATAGACCTCCCCCGATAGGGGGAGTAACAGGGATTAAAGTGCTAAGAATTGTACTACTTAAAACACAACCTAGTTACCATGGGTCCCAGACAGCATGTCTTATTATTATATTTTGTCAGGGTAATCATGCAGGCCATATAGACATCCCCCGATAGGGGGAGTAACAGGGATTAAAGTGCTAAGAATAGTACTACTTAAAACACAACCTAGTTACCATGGATCCCAAACCGCATGTCTTATTATTATATTTTGTCAGGGTAATCATGCAGGCCATATAAACCTCCCCCGATAGGGTGAGTAACAGGTATTAAACTAATAAGAACAGTACTACTTAACACAATCTAGTTACCATGGGTCACAGACCGCATGTCTTGTGGTTATATTTGGTGAGGGTAATCAGGCAGGCCGTATAGACCTCCCCCGATAGGGGGAGTTACAGGGATTAAAGTGCTAAGAATAGTACAATTTAACACAACCTAGTTACCATGGGTCCCAGACCGCATGTCTTATTATTATATTTTGTCAGGGTAATCATGCAGGCCATATAGACATCCCCCGATAGGGGGAGTAACAGGGATTAAAGTGCTAAGAATAGTACTACTTAAAACACAACCTAGTTACCATGGGTCCCAGACCGCATGTCTTATTATTATATTTTGTCAGGGTAATCATGCAGGCCATATAAACCTCCCCCGATAGGGTGAGTAACAGGTATTAAACTAATAAGAACAGTATTACTTAACACAATCTAGTTACCATGGGTCATAGACCGCATGTCTTATTATTATATTTTGTCAGGGTAATCATGTAGGCCATATAGACCTCCCCCGATATGGGGAGTAACAGGGATTAAAGTGCTAAGAATAGTACAACTTAACACAACCTAGTTACCATTGGTCCCAGACCGCATGTCTAATTATTATATTCTGTCAGGGTAATCATGAAGGCCATATAGACCTCCCCCGATAGGGGAAGTAACAGGGATTAAAGTGCTAAGAATTGTACTACTTAAAACACAACCTAGTTACCATGGGTCACAGACCGCATGTCTTGTTATATTTGGTGAGGGTAATCAGGCAGGCCGTATAGACCTCCCCCGATAGTGGGAGTAAAAGGGATTAAAGTGCTAAGAATAGTACTAATATAAGCACAACCTAGTTAACATGGGTCCCAGACCGCATGTCTTGTTGTTATATTTGGTCAGGGTAATCAGGCAGGCCCTATAGACCTCCCCCGATAGGGTGAGTAACAGGTATTAAACTAATAAGAACAGTACTACTTAACACACAACCTAGTTACCATGGGTCCCAGACCGCATGTCTTATTATTATATTTTGTCAGGGTAATCATGCAGGCCATATAAACCTCCCCCGATAGGGTGAGTAACAGGTATTAAACTAATAAGAACAGTACTACTTAACACAACCTAGTTACCATGGGTCCCAGTCCGCATGTCTTATTATTATATTTTGTCAGGGTAATCATGCAGGCCATATAGACCTCCCCCGATAGGGGGAGTAATAGGGATTAAAGTGCTAAGAATAATACTACTTAACACAACCTAGTTACCATGGGTCCCAGACCGCATGTTTAATTATTATATTTTGTCAGGGTAATCATGAAGGCCATATAGACCTCCCCCGATAGGGGAAGTAACAGGGATTAAAGTGCTAAGAATTGTACTACTTAAAACACAACCTAGTTACCATGGGTCACAGACTGCATGTCTTATTATTATATTTTGTCAGGGTAATCATGCAGGCCATATAGACCTTCCCCGATAGGGGGAGAACAGGGATTAAAGTGCTAAGAATAGTACTACTTCAAACACAACCTAGTTACCATGGGTCCCAGACCGCATGTCTTATTATTATATTTTGTCAGGGTAATCATGCAGGCCATATAGACATCCCCCGATAGGGGGAGTAACAGGGATTAAAGTGCTAAGAATAGTACTACTTAAAACACAACCTAGTTACCATGGGTCACAGACCGCATGTCTTATTATTATATTTTGTCAGGGTAATCATGCAGGCCATATAAACCTCCCCCGATAGGGTGAGTAACAGGTATTAAACTAATAAGAACAGTACTAATTAACACAATCTAGTTACCATGGGTCACAGACCGCATGTCTTGTGGTTATATTTGGTGAGGGTAATCAGGCAGGCCATATAGACCTCCCCCGATAGGGGGAGTTACAGGGATTAAAGTGCTAAGAATAGTACAATTTAACAAAACCTAGTTACCATGGGTCCCAGACCGCATGTCTTATTATTATATTTTGTCAGGGTAATCATGCAGGCCATATAGACATCCCCCGATACAGGTATTAAACTAATAAGAACAGTACTGCTTAACACAACCTAGTTACCATGGGTCCCAGACCGCATGTCTTGTTGTTATATTTGGTGAGGGTAATCAGGCAGGCCATATAGACCTCCCCCGATAGGGGGAGTTACAGAGATGAAAGTGCTAAGAATAGTACTAATATAAACACAACCTAGTTACCATGGGTCCCAGACCGCATGTCTTGTTGTTATATCTGGTGAGGGTAATCAGGCAGGCCGTATAGACCTCCCCCAATAGGGGGAGTAAAAGGGATTAAAGTGCTAAGAATAGTACAACTTAACACAACCTAGTTACCATGGGTCCCAGACCGCATGTCTTGTTGTTATATTTGGTGAGGGTAATCAGGCAGGCCGTATAGACCTCCCCCGATAGTGGGAGTAAAAGGGATTAAAGTGCTAAGAATAGTACTAATATAAGCACAACCTAGTTAACATGGGTCCCAGACCGCATGTCTTGTTGTTATATTTGGTCAGGGTAATCAGGCAGGCCGTATAGACCTCCCCCGATAGGGTGAGTAACAGGTATTAAACTAATAAGAACAGTACTACTTAACACAACCTAGTTACCATGGGTCCCAGACCGTATGTCTTATTATTATATTTTGTCAGGGTAATCATGCAGGCCGTATAGACCTCCCCCGATAGGGGGAGTAACAGGGATTAAAGTGCTAAGAATAGTACTAATTAACACAACCTAGTTACCAAGGGTCCCAGACCACATGTCTAATTATTATATTTTGTCAGGGTAATCATGAAGGCCATATAGACCTCCCCCGATAGGGGGAGTAACAGGGATTAAAGTGCTAAGAATTGTACTACTTAAAACACAACCTAGTTACCATGGGTCCCAGACCGCATGTCTTATTATTATATTTTGTCAGGGTAATCATGCAGGCCATATAGACCTCCCCCGATAGGGGGAGTAACAGGGATTAAAGTGCTAAGAATAGTACTACTTAAAGCACAACCTAGTTACCATGGGTCCCAGACCGCATGTTTTATTATTATATTTTGTCAGGGTAATCATGCAGGCCATATAAACCTCCCCCGATAGGGTGAGTAACAGGTATTAAACTAATAAGAACAGTACTAATTAACACAATCTAGTTACCATGGGTCACAGACCGCATGTCTTGTGGTTATATTTGGTGAGGGTAATCAGGCAGGCCATATAGACCTCCCCCGATAGGGGGAGTTACAGGGATTAAAGTGCTAAGAATAGTACTACTTAACACAACCTAGTTACCATGTGTCCCAGACCGCATGTCTTGTTATATTTGGTGAGGGTAATCAGGCAGGCCATATAAACCTCCCCCTATAGTGGGTGTAAAAGGGATTAAAGTGCTAAGAATAGTACTAATATAAGCACAACCTAGTTAACATGGGTCCCAGACTGCATGTCTTGTTGTTATATTTGGTCAGGGTAATCAGGCAGGCCGTATAGACCTCCCCCGATAGGGTGAGTAACAGGTATTAAACTAATAAGAACAGTAATACTTAACACAACCTAGTTACCATGGGTCCCAGACCGCATGTCTTGTTGTTATATTTGGTGAGGGTAATCAGGCAGGCCGTATAGACCTCCCCCGATAGGGGGAGTTACAGAGATGAAAGTGCTAAGAATAGTACTAATATAAACACAACC
Organism: Bombina bombina; assembly: GCF_027579735.1. Classification (NCBI taxonomy): domain Eukaryota; kingdom Metazoa; phylum Chordata; class Amphibia; order Anura; family Bombinatoridae; genus Bombina; species Bombina bombina. Next base: position 1,065,557,727 of record NC_069500.1, on the reverse strand, counting down.
TAGTTACCATGGGTCCCAGACCGCATGTCTTGTTGTTATATTTGGTGAGGGTAATCAGGCAGGCCGTATAGACCTCCCCCAATAGGGGGAGTAAAAGGGATTAAAGTGTTAAGAATAGTACAACTTAACACAACCTAGTTACCATGGGTCCCAGACCGCATGTCTTGTTGTTATATTAGTTGAGGGTAATCAGGCAGGCCGTATAGACCTCCCCCGATATTGGGAGTAAAAGGGATTAAAGTGCTAAGAATAGTACTAATATAAGCACAACCTAGTTAACATGGGTCCCAGACCGCATGTCTTGTTGTTATATTTGGTCAGGGTAATGAGGCAGGCCGTATAGACCTCCCCCGATAGGGTGAGTAACAGGTATTAAACTAATAAGAACAGTACTACTTAACACAACCTAGTTACCATGGGTCCCAGAGCGCATGTCTTATTATTATATTTTGTCAGGGTAATCATGCAGGCCGTATAGACCTCCCCCGATAGGGGGAGTAACAGGGATTAAAGTGCTAAGAATAGTACTACTTAACACAACCTAGTTACCATGGGTCCCAGACCACATGTCTAATTATTATATTTTGTCAGGGTAATCATGAAGGCCATATAGACCTCCCCCGATAGGGGGAGTAACAGGGATTAAAGTGCTAAGAATTGTACTACTTAAAACACAACCTAGTTACCATGGGTCCCAGACCGCATGTCTTATTATTATATTTTGTCAGGGTAATCATGCAGGCCATATAGACCTCCCCCGATAGGGGGAGTAACAGGGATTAAAGTGCTAAGAATAGTACTACTTAAAGCACAACCTAGTTACCATGGGTCCCAGACCGCATGTTTTATTATTATATTTTGTCAGGGTAATCATGCAGGCCATATAAACCTCCCCCGATAGGGTGAGTAACAGGTATTAAACTAATAAGAACAGTACTACTTAACACAATCTAGTTACCATGGGTCACAGACCGCATGTCTTGTGGTTATATTTGGTGAGGGTAATCAGGCAGGCCATATAGACCTCCCCCGATAGGGGGAGTTACAGGGATTAAAGTGCTAAGAATAGTACAACTTAACACAACCTAGTTACCATGTGTCCCAGACCGCATGTCTTGTTATATTTGGTGAGGGTAATCAGGCAGGCCATATAAACCTCCCCCTATAGTGGGTGTAAAAGGGATTAAAGTGCTAAGAATAGTACTAATATAAGCACAACCTAGTTAACATGGGTCCCAGACTGCATGTCTTGTTGTTATATTTGGTCAGGGTAATCAGGCAGGCCGTATAGACCTCCCCCGATAGGGTGAGTAACAGGTATTAAACTAATAAGAACAGTAATACTTAACACAACCTAGTTACCATGGGTCCCAGACCGCATGTCTTGTTGTTATATTTGGTGAGGGTAATCAGGCAGGCCATATAGACCTCCCCCGATAGGGGGAGTTACAGAGATGAAAGTGCTAAGAATAGTACTAATATAAACACAACCTAGTTACCATGGGTCCCAGACCGCATGTCTTGTTGTTATATTTGGTGAGGGTAATCAGGCAGGCCGTATAGACCTCCCCCGATAGGGGGAGTAAAAGGGATTAAAGTGTTAAGAATAGTACAACTTAACACAACCTAGTTACCATGGGTCCCAGACCGCATGTCTTGTTGTTATATTAGTTGAGGGTAATCAGGCAGGCCGTATAGACCTCCCCCGATATTGGGAGTAAAAGGGATTAAAGTGCTAAGAATAGTACTATTATAAGCACAACCTAGTTAACATGGGTCCCAGACCGCATGTCTTGTTGTTATATTTGGTCAGGGTAATCAGGCAGGCCGTATAGACCTCCCCCGATAGGGTGAGTAACAGGTATTAAACTAATAAGAACAGTACTACTTAACACAACCTAGTTACCATGGGTCCCAGAGCGCATGTCTTATTATTATATTTTGTCAGGGTAATCATGCAGGCCGTATAGACCTCCCCCGATAGGGGGAGTAACAGGGATTAAAGTGCTAAGAATAGTACTACTTAACACAACCTAGTTACCATGGGTCCCAGACCACATGTCTAATTATTATATTTTGTCAGGGTAATCATGAAGGCCATATAGACCTCCCCCGATAGGGGGAGTAACAGGGATTAAAGTGCTAAGAATTGTACTACTTAAAACACAACCTAGTTACCATGGGTCCCAGACCGCATGTCTTATTATTATATTTTGTCAGGGTAATCATGCAGGCCATATAGACCTCCCCCGATAGGGGGAGTAACAGGGATTAAAGTGCTAAGAATAGTACTACTTAAAGCACAACCTAGTTACCATGGGTCCCAGACCGCATGTCTTATTATTATATTTTGTCAGGGTAATCATGCAGGCCATATAAACCTCCCCCGATAGGGTGAGTAACAGGTATTAAACTAATAAGAACAGTACTACTTAACACAATCTAGTTACCATGGGTCACAGACCACATGTCTTGTGATTATATTTGGTGAGGGTAATCAGGCAGGCCGTATAGACCTCCCCCGATAGGGGGAGTTACAGGGATTAAAGTGCTAAGAATAGTACAACTTAACACAATCTAGTTACCATGTGTCCCAGACCGCATGTCTTGTTATATTTGGTGAGGGTAATCAGGCAGGCCATATAAACCTCCCCCTATAGTGGGTGTAAAAGGGATTAAAGTGCTAAGAATAGTACTAATATAAGCACAACCTAGTTAACATGGGTCCCAGACTGCATGTCTTGTTGTTATATTTGGTCAGGGTAATCAGGCAGGCCGTATAGACCTCCCCCGATAGGGTGAGTAACAGGTATTAAACTAATAAGAACAGTACTACTTAACACAACCTAGTTACCATGGGTCCCAGACCGCATGTCTTGTTGTTATATTTGGTGAGGGTAATCAGGCAGGCCATATAGACCTCCCCCGATAGGGGGAGTTACAGAGATGAAAGTGCTAAGAATAGTACTAATATAAACACAACCTAGTTACCATGGGTCCCAGACCGCATGTCTTGTTGTTATATTTGGTGAGGGTAATCAGGCAGGCCGTATAGACCTCCCCCAATAGGGGGAGTAAAAGGGATTAAAGTGTTAAGAATAGTACAACTTAACACAACCTAGTTACCATGGGTCCCAGACCGCATGTCTTGTTGTTATATTAGTTGAGGGTAATCAGGCAGGCCATATAGACCTCCCCCGATAGGGGGAGTAACAGGGATTAAAGTGCTAAGAATAGTACTATTATAAGCACAACCTAGTTAACATGGGTCCCAGACCGCATGTCTTGTTGTTATATTTGGTCAGGGTAATCAGGCAGGCCGTATAGACCTCCCCCGATAGGGTGAGTAACAGGTATTAAACTAATAAGAACAGTACTACTTAACACAACCTAGTTACCATGGGTCCCAGACCGCATGTCTTATTATTATATTTTGTCAGGGTAATCATGCAGGCCGTATAGACCTCCCCCGATAGGGGGAGTAACAGGGATTAAAGTGCTAAGAATAGTACTACTTAACACAACCTAGTTACCATGGGTCCCAGACCACATGTCTAATTATTATATTTTGTCAGGGTAATCATGAAGGCCATATAGACCTCCCCCGATAGGGGGAGTAACAGGGATTAAAGTGCTAAGAATTGTACTACTTAAAACACAACCTAGTTACCATGGGTCCCAGACCGCATGTCTTATTATTATATTTTGTCAGGGTAATCATGCAGGCCATATAGACCTCCCCCGATAGGGGGAGTAACAGGGATTAAAGTGCTAAGAATAGTACTACTTAAAGCACATCCTAGTTACCATGGGTCCCAGACCGCATGTTTTATTATTATATTTTGTCAGGGTAATCATGCAGGCCATATAAACCTCCCCCGATAGGGTGAGTAACAGGTATTAAACTAATAAGAACAGTACTACTTAACACAATCTAGTTACCATGGGTCACAGACCGCATGTCTTGTGGTTATATTTGGTGAGGGTAATCAGGCAGGCCATATAGACCTCCCCCGATAGGGGGAGTTACAGGGATTAAAGTGCTAAGAATAGTACAACTTAACACAACCTAGTTACCATGTGTCCCAGACCGCATGTCTTGTTATATTTGGTGAGGGTAATCAGGCAGGCCATATAAACCTCCCCCTATAGTGGGTGTAAAAGGGATTAAAGTGCTAAGAATAGTACTAATATAAGCACAACCTAGTTAACATGGGTCCCAGACTGCATGTCTTGTTGTTATATTTGGTCAGGGTAATCAGGCAGGCCGTATAGACCTCCCCCGATAGGGTGAGTAACAGGTATTAAACTAATAAGAACAGTACTACTTAACACAACCTAGTTACCATGGGTCCCAGACCGCATGTCTTGTTGTTATATTTGGTGAGGGTAATCAGGCAGGCCATATAGACCTCCCCCGATAGGGGGAGTTACAGAGATGAAAGTGCTAAGAATAGTACTAATATAAACACAACCTAGTTACCATGGGTCCCAGACCGCATGTCTTGTTGTTATATTTGGTGAGGGTAATCAGGCAGGCCGTATAGACCTCCCCCAATAGGGGGAGTAAAAGGGATTAAAGTGTTAAGAATAGTACAACTTAACACAACCTAGTTACCATGGGTCCCAGACCGCATGTCTTGTTGTTATATTAGTTGAGGGTAATCAGGCAGGCCGTATAGACCTCCCCCGATATTGGGAGTAAAAGGGATTAAAGTGCTAAGAATAGTACTAATATAAGCACAACCTAGTTAACATGGGTCCCAGACCGCATGTCTTGTTGTTATATTTGGTCAGGGTAATCAGGCAGGCCGTATAGACCTCCCCCGATAGGGTGAGTAACAGGTATTAAACTAATAAGAACAGTACTACTTAACACAACCTAGTTACCATGGGTCCCAGAGCGCATGTCTTATTATTATATTTTGTCAGGGTAATCATGCAGGCCATATAGACCTCCCCCGATAGGGGGAGTAACAGGGATTAAAGTGCTAAGAATAGTACTACTTAACACAACCTAGTTACCATGGGTCCCAGACCACATGTCTAATTATTATATTTTGTCAGGGTAATCATGAAGGCCATATAGACCTCCCCCGATAGGGGGAGTAACAGGGATTAAAGTGCTAAGAATTGTACTACTTAAAACACAACCTAGTTACCATGGGTCCCAGACCGCATGTCTTATTATTATATTTTGTCAGGGTAATCATGCAGGCCATATAGACCTCCCCCGATAGGGGGAGTAACAGGGATTAAAGTGCTAAGAATAGTACTACTTAAAACACAACCTAGTTACCATGGGTCCCAGACCGCATGTTTTATTATTATATTTTGTCAGGGTAATCATGCAGGCCATATAAACCTCCCCCGATAGGGTGAGTAACAGGTATTAAACTAATAAGAACAGTACTACTTAACACAATCTAGTTACCATGGGTCACAGACCGCATGTCTTGTGGTTATATTTGGTGAGGGTAATCAGGCAGGCCATATAGACCTCCCCCGATAGGGGGAGTTACAGGGATTAAAGTGCTAAGAATAGTACAACTTAACACAATCTAGTTACCATGTGTCCCAGACCGCATGTCTTGTTATATTTGGTGAGGGTAATCAGGCAGGCCATATAAACCTCCCCCTATAGTGGGTGTAAAAGGGATTAAAGTGCTAAGAATAGTACTAATATAAGCACAACCTAGTTAACATGGGTCCCAGACTGCATGTCTTGTTGTTATATTTGGTCAGGGTAATCAGGCAGGCCGTATAGACCTCCCCCGATAGGGTGAGTAACAGGTATTAAACTAATAAGAACAGTACTACTTAACACAACCTAGTTACCATGGGTCCCAGACCGCATGTCTTGTTGTTATATTTGGTGAGGGTAATCAGGCAGGCCATATAGACCTCCCCCGATAGGGGGAGTTACAGAGATGAAAGTGCTAAGAATAGTACTAATATAAACACAACCTAGTTACCATGGGTCCCAGACCGCATGTCTTGTTGTTATATTTGGTGAGGGTAATCAGGCAGGCCGTATAGACCTCCCCCAATAGGGGGAGTAAAAGGGATTAAAGTGTTAAGAATAGTACAACTTAACACAACCTAGTTACCATGGGTCCCAGACCGCATGTCTTGTTGTTATATTAGTTGAGGGTAATCAGGCAGGCCGTATAGACCTCCCCCGATAGTGGGAGTAACAGGGATTAAAGTGCTAAGAATAGTACTATTATAAGCACAACCTAGTTAACATGGGTCCCAGACCGCATGTCTTGTTGTTATATTTGGTCAGGGTAATCAGGCAGGCCGTATAGACCTCCCCCGATAGGGTGAGTAACAGGTATTAAACTAATAAGAACAGTACTACTTAACACAACCTAGTTACCATGGGTCCCAGACCGCATGTCTTATTATTATATTTTGTCAGGGTAATCATGCAGGCCGTATAGACCTCCCCCGATAGGGGGAGTAACAGGGATTAAAGTGCTAAGAATAGTACTACTTAACACAACCTAGTTACCATGGGTCCCAGACCACATGTCTAATTATTATATTTTGTCAGGGTAATCATGAAGGCCATATAGACCTCCCCCGATAGGGGGAGTAACAGGGATTAAAGTGCTAAGAATTGTACTACTTAAAACACAACCTAGTTACCATGGGTCCCAGACCGCATGTCTTATTATTATATTTTGTCAGGGTAATCATGCAGGCCATATAGACCTCCCCCGATAGGGGGAGTAACAGGGATTAAAGTGCTAAGAATAGTACTACTTAAAGCACAACCTAGTTACCATGGGTCCCAGACCGCATGTCTTATTATTATATTTTGTCAGGGTAATCATGCAGGCCATATAAACCTCCCCCGATAGGGTGAGTAACAGGTATTAAACTAATAAGAACAGTACTACTTAACACAATCTAGTTACCATGGGTCACAGACCACATGTCTTGTGATTATATTTGGTGAGGGTAATCAGGCAGGCCGTATAGACCTCCCCCGATAGGGGGAGTTACAGGGATTAAAGTGCTAAGAATAGTACAACTTAACACAATCTAGTTACCATGTGTCCCAGACCGCATGTCTTGTTATATTTGGTGAGGGTAATCAGGCAGGCCATATAGACCTCCCCCTATAGTGGGTGTAAAAGGAATTAAAGTGCTAAGAATAGTACTAATATAAGCACAACCTAGTTAACATGGGTCCCAGACTGCATGTCTTGTTGTTATATTTGGTCAGGGTAATCAGGCAGGCCGTATAGACCTCCCCCGATAGGGTGAGTAACAGGTATTAAACTAATAAGAACACTACTACTTAACACAACCTAGTTACCATGGGTCCCAGACCACATGTCTAATTATTATATTTTGTCAGGGTAATCATGAAGGCCATATAGACCTCCCCCGATAGGGGGAGTAACAGGGATTAAAGTGCTAAGAATTGTACTACTTAAAACACAACCTAGTTACCATGGGTCCCAGACCGCATGTCTTATTATTATATTTTGTCAGGGTAATCATGCAGGCCATATAGACCTCCCCCGATAGGGGGAGTAACAGGGATTAAAGTGCTAAGAATAGTACTACTTAAAGCACAACCTAGTTACCATGGGTCCCAGACCGCATGTCTTATTATTATATTTTGTCAGGGTAATCATGCAGGCCATATAAACCTCCCCCGATAGGGTGAGTAACAGGTATTAAACTAATAAGAACAGTACTACTTAACACAATCTAGTTACCATGGGTCACAGACCACATGTCTTGTGATTATATTTGGTGAGGGTAATCAGGCAGGCCGTATAGACCTCCCCCGATAGGGGGAGTTACAGGGATTAAAGTGCTAAGAATAGTACAACTTAACACAATCTAGTTACCATGTGTCCCAGACCGCATGTCTTGTTATATTTGGTGAGGGTAATCAGGCAGGCCATATAAACCTCCCCCTATAGTGGGTGTAAAAGGGATTAAAGTGCTAAGAATAGTACTAATATAAGCACAACCTAGTTAACATGGGTCCCAGACTGCATGTCTTGTTGTTATATTTGGTCAGGGTAATCAGGCAGGCCGTATAGACCTCCCCCGATAGGGTGAGTAACAGGTATTAAACTAATAAGAACAGTACTACTTAACACAACCTAGTTACCATGGGTCCCAGACCGCATGTCTTGTTGTTATATTTGGTGAGGGTAATCAGGCAGGCCATATAGACCTCCCCCGATAGGGGGAGTTACAGAGATGAATGTGCTAAGAATAGTACTAATATAAACACAACCTAGTTACCATGGGTCCCAGACCGCATGTCTTGTTGTTATATTTGGTGAGGGTAATCAGGCAGGCCGTATAGACCTCCCCCAATAGGGGGAGTAAAAGGGATTAAAGTGTTAAGAATAGTACAACTTAACACAACCTAGTTACCATGGGTCCCAGACCGCATGTCTTGTTGTTATATTAGTTGAGGGTAATCATGAAGGCCATATAGACCTCCCCCGATAGGGGGAGTAACAGGGATTAAAGTGCTAAGAATAGTACTATTATAAGCACAACCTAGTTAACATGGGTCCCAGACCGCATGTCTTGTTGTTATATTTGGTCAGGGTAATCAGGCAGGCCGTATAGACCTCCCCCGATAGGGTGAGTAACAGGTATTAAACTAATAAGAACAGTACTACTTAACACAACCTAGTTACCATGGGTCCCAGACCGCATGTCTTATTATTATATTTTGTCAGGGTAATCATGCAGGCCGTATAGACCTCCCCCGATAGGGGGAGTAACAGGGATTAAAGTGCTAAGAATAGTACTACTTAACACAACCTAGTTACCATGGGTCCCAGACCACATGTCTAATTATTATATTTTGTCAGGGTAATCATGAAGGCCATATAGACCTCCCCCGATAGGGGGAGTAACAGGGATTAAAGTGCTAAGAATTGTACTACTTAAAACACAACCTAGTTACCATGGGTCCCAGACCGCATGTCTTATTATTATATTTTGTCAGGGTAATCATGCAGGCCATATAGACCTCCCCCGATAGGGGGAGTAACAGGGATTAAAGTGCTAAGAATAGTACTACTTAAAACACAACCTAGTTACCATGGGTCCCAGACCGCATGTCTTATTATTATATTTTGTCAGGGTAATCATGCAGGCCATATAAACCTCCCCCGATAGGGTGAGTAACAGGTATTAAACTAATAAGAACAGTACTACTTAACACAATCTAGTTACCATGGGTCACAGACCACATGTCTTGTGATTATATTTGGTGAGGGTAATCAGGCAGGCCGTATAGACCTCCCCCGATAGGGGGAGTTACAGGGATTAAAGTGCTAAGAATAGTACAACTTAACACAATCTAGTTACCATGTGTCCCAGACCGCATGTCTTGTTATATTTGGTGAGGGTAATCAGGCAGGCCATATAGACCTCCCCCTATAGTGGGTGTAAAAGGAATTAAAGTGCTAAGAATAGTACTAATATAAGCACAACCTAGTTAACATGGGTCCCAGACTGCATGTCTTGTTGTTATATTTGGTCAGGGTAATCAGGCAGGCCGTATAGACCTCCCCCGATAGGGTGAGTAACAGGTATTAAACTAATAAGAACACTACTACTTAACACAACCTAGTTACCATGGGTCCCAGACCGAATGTCTTGTTGTTATATTTGGTGAGGGTAATCAGGCAGGCCATATAGACCTCCCCCGATAGGGGGAGTTACAGAGATGAAAGTGCTAAGAATAGTACTAATATAAACACAACCTAGTTACCATGGGTCCCAGACCGCATGTCTTGTTGTTATATTTGGTGAGGGTAATCAGGCAGGCCGTATAGACCTCCCCCAATAGGGGGAGTAAAAGGGATTAACGTGCTAAGAATAGTACAACTTAACACAACCTAGTTTCCATGGGTCCCAGACCGCATGTCTTGTTGTTATATTTGGTGAGGGTAATCAGGCAGGCCGTATAGACCTCCCCCGATCGGGGGAGTTACAGGGATTAAAGTGCTAAGAATAGTACTACTTAACACAACATAGTTACCATGGCTCCCAGACCGCATGATTTATTATTATACTTTGTCAGGGTAATCATGCAGGCCATATAGACCTCCCCCGATATAGGGACTAACAGGTATTAAAGTGCTAAGAACAGTACTACTGAACACAACCTGGATACCATGGGTCCCAGACAACATGTTTTGTTGTTATACTTTGTCAGGGTAATCATGCAGGCCATATAGACCTCCCCCGATAAGGGGAGTAAAAGGGATTAAAGTGCTAAGAATAGTACTACTAAACACAACCTAATTACCATGGGTCCCAGACCGCATGTCTTGTTGCTATACTTTCTCAGGGTAATCATGCAGGCCATATAGACCTACACAGATAGGGGGAGTAACATGGATTAAAGTGCTAAGAATACTACTAATATAAACAAAACCTAGTTACCATGGGTCCCAGACCGTATGTCTTGTTGTTATAATTTGTCAGGGTGATCATGAAAGCCGTATAGACCTCCCCTGATAGGGGGAGTTACAGGGATTAAAGTGCTAAGAATAGTACTACTTAACCCAACCTATTTACTATGGCTGCCAGACCGCATGTTTTATTATTATACTTTGTAAGGGTAATTATATATCTATCTTCTATTGATTCTATCTAACGATCAATCTATGTATATCTATCTATCAAATCTATCTATCTCGTGGCCGGACTGATTTGAGACAGCCACTTGTGTTTAGGCCAAATTTGAAGTAGGAGGACATGCCAAACATCTTCTTCCATCTCCCTGTTCCAAAAATAAAGCCCATATAGACCTCCCCTGATAGGGGGAGTAACAGGTAGTAAACTGCTAAGAATAATACTACTTAACACACCACGGGTCACAGACCGCATGTCTTATTGTTATACTCTGTCAGGGAAATCATATATCTATCAAATCTATCTATTTATCTATCAAATCTATCTAACTATCAATCGTATCTATTAAATATAAATTGCATCTATTGATCGATGTAATTCGTATCTATCAAATGTATATTGCATCTTTTGATCTATGTAATTCGTATCTATCAAATGTATATTGCATCTTTTGATCTATGTAATTCGTATCTATCAAATGTATATTGCATCGATTGATCTATGTAATTCGTATCTATCATCAAATGTATATTGCATCTATTGATCTATGTAATTTGTATCTATCATATGTATATTGCATCTATTGATCTATGTAATGTATGTATCTGACTATCAAATCTATCTAAATCGTGGTTGTGCAAATGGACTGTTTGCAGTTGTTTGCGGTGCGTTACACGGGGAGTTTGGTCTGTCACTGTGAAGCGGGCGTAACCCTTACACTACCTGACATTATTCAAAATAAATTTAGGAATGCTAGGTGATTAAGGCACTTTATGGCTTAAAACCAGACTCTGCATCAACTATGTAATTTTCCGTGGGAGTTTTGCCATGGATCCCCATCCGGCATGCCACAGTCCAGGTGTTAGTCCCCTTGAAACAACTTTTCCATCACTATTGTGGCCAGAAAGAGTCCTTGTGGGTTTTAAAGTTCGCCTGCCTATTGAAGTCAATGGTTCGCGAACAGTCGCGGAAGTTCGAGTTCGTCGTTCGCGAACCGAAATTTTTAGGTTCGCGACATCACTAATGATTACACCAGCCCAGAAATGCAAGAAAATCCTCCTTTGAACAAGGAAAATGGCAACCCCAGATGACTGTTTTGGCCTCCTGTGGGCCTTGTCTGTGAGGTGCAGCTATATCCTACTAGGCACATTGAACAATGAGTCCACGTCTGGTTTCTCCGATCATCCTTAGGGCATGACTTTCAAAACCACTCCGCTCAGGTGAGATGATCTAAAATGATCCTCCAGCACTGCGAGATCCCTAGTGAAATTTTCAAAAGGCAGATTTTGATCTACTTCTCCAAGGGGCATTCACTGCATTTCTGTATGTGTAGGAAAAAGATAAGCCCACTGAAATATAGCACTGCATAACATAAGAGTTCTGCTGCATTTACACTTTGTGCTTTTTATTTTATACAATTTTACATTTCAAATTCATTTTTTATTACATTTAAACTTTGCCCTTTCTATTTCCATTTTATTTTGTATACAGCAGTGTATTTAGGATTGTGATTTTACAAATTATGATTATGCCTTCACAGTTTCTGTGTAACTTTAACAATTTAGTCACAAACTTTGTATATTAATGTGCATCATTTAGAAATAATAATGACTTTGCATTTCTCCTTTTTAAATTAAAACTGGAAAACTGTCAGCTTCATTATTTTCTATGGTCCAAATTATCAAACATTCTCTAGTTTGGAGAGAGATTATAGTGCTGACTTCACAGGGCTGAACTCACTGAATTTTCTAACAAAAGGAGATTAACCTGGAAGTCATATAGAGATGAGAGATGCCTTCTATAGAAAGTAATGAAGCTCTCTAGGATACAACATTTCACATGGGAGAGATAAGGTAACATGAGAACCCCTGGGGCTGACATAAAGGCTCAGTTTGCATAAATTACAAATTAAACTGAAATGTTTTCACTACAATTTAACTTGCTTTTGTCTATATATTAGTATATATTACTTTTCTGTTACTTAAAATGAGAGTATTGTGGATGTTGAGCAATCTGCTACTGCACACAGCTTGAAAGATAATTCAGTGAGGTCAGCTTGTTTAAAATGCTTACAAAATTTCACAAGACTTACCCTGGGAATTCCCCTGTCCCTCCCTCTATCTTAAACTGTCTGTTTTAGTTTACAATGGAACAAATACACAGTGCAATGTAATTTGAAAAAGATTCACAGAAATATACAAAGTATGACCCTAATTTGTTTAAGTAACACAGAAATTTTCAAAACATAATCAGAATTTGTAAAATTACTGCTAGATCTAAATGTATTAAAATATAAATGAGAAAGTGCATGTCACACAACGCCGCTCTAGCAGTTGCTAGGGACGTGGCACCTGCTGTTCTGCCCATTGCCTAGGGTAGAATCAGTTCCTGTGTGCGTGCGGCGGTGACGTCATAGCCGCACGCTCCTTTCATTCTGAAGCCGGTCAGGATCTCCTGTGGCGTGAATCCTGCGCCAATGTAAGTTGCTCACTTTCTACCTATCACTGACCAAGTATAGTGTGCTCCTGGGTCTGATTGTTACTGTATTCTGGATTGCCATAACGTGAGACAGTAGCCTGTCTGACTACTCTTCTTGCTTAACCCATAAACTACAGGATTGCCATACGGTTATTGAACTCTGCCTGTCTGACTACTCTGCTTGCTTAACCCTAAAATACTGGATTGCCATACAGTTGCTGAACTCTGCCTGTCTGACCACTCTGCCTGTTTAACCCTTGAACCATTGGATTGCTATGCTGTTACCTAACTCTGCCTGCCTGACCATTCTATTGGTTTATTCCTGAACTGTAATTATTGGATTTCCGTTGTTGCTGATCCCTGCCTGTTTCCAGTCATTCTTTTGGTTTACCCTTGAACTGCAATACTGCTGGATTCCCTACCTGTTGCCACCAAAGACTACCCTGCCTATTGTGAGTACCACTTACCTCATTTTGCAAACTTTCTCTGCTCTGGGATATTCCTTATCATTCCAGCTTGACGCCGGGATAAGAAGACTACTGGCCAAGTTTGGTCTGATAGTGGAATAGATAAAATATATAGGGGCGCCCTTGGGCAGATCAGATTAATAGATTATATAATAATAGCAGTAATAATAGTAGTGAAATGCTGTAAAACAATAAAACCAAAACCAAGGCTCAGAGTGTCAGTGTTACAAAGCAAAAAGGCTCAAAATACAATGGCAGTTAACAACTGACTAGATAACATAGAAATGTTCAAGTCCCGTATGTCAAAGGGAATGGGTATATACATGTAACCCAAAGGGAGACAGTAATTCCTGGTCCAGGCAGCTGTCTGTGGTGGGATCCAAGACAGAGATGCAAAGTCAGTAATCTGCAGAAGATACAAAGAAACAGAAGCACCACATGGCCTAGCACTGTATGTACTCTTGTTAGATGGTAAATGAGACCATTACACTCACATTTGGTGAAGCACCCCTTATGGTGCAAGTGGAGCAGGCTGGAATCTAACAGTCACCAAGCAGACTGACCTCTGGTGTGCCTCGAACTCCAGCAGTGCAGGGTCCAAGATCCCAACGAGATAACACCAAATTCCACATTTGCAACAGAAAAATAAATGGTATATAGGCAAGAAGTGTAACAACTTACTTTATTAAAACAGATAAAAACACACAACGCGTTTCTCAGTCAACCGGTGACTGTTTCATCAGGCTTAATACAAAAATTAAAAAAAAATCTGCCTTATATACCAAACAACTAATCATACTCAAGTAGAGGCACCTGGAAGGAGGTGTGTTTTCCAATTATGTGTGTCATAGCAACCAACATAAACAATCCATAGCTTGCAATTCAAAACAATACATTAGTTCAAAATCAAATATAACAAGTGATCCATCAAATATCTATATATACACAGAGAAGAAAATTATGCAGAGTGATTTCATAATGTGTGCAGAGTCATATGTATAACAACGCATAAATCAAAAGCAGATCAAATTTAACAGATGATTTATCAAATATATGTATATACACAAAAGAGTATAGAATAATTTCATGATATGTACAGAGTTATATATTTATCAGATGCTAAGGAAAACCAATATATGTTCACAGTGGAAGTGTCAAAACATTTGTTTGGCCTATTGCATCTATAATTCTAAACATTCTCATTTGTGACCCTCACAAATTTAAATCAAAATGGCCAGGAAAAAGTTGGAAATATTAATCCCAATTACCTTACTGATATTGTATAAACAAAGTTTATTTTCATGACACATTTATCCACGATGAGATCCGCTGTGTACATATAACAAGATAATCATAGTACCAGGTAGACCAGGGGTGTGGATTATAAATCCTATCTGATAGGTTATAATACAACGCCCTCTTCGTGATGCTTATGAGTAGGAACATAAGATTCTGCTACAATCCTAAATATATATGCTCAATAGCGGCGCTCACCGTGTGCTATGTCATTAGTTATGCAACCTATCACTGCTAAGAGGCGAGTGTTATGGACCACCACCGAAAAGATATCCAATCCAGAAAAAGGGGATGGCTTCACATCACCCATTGAAATTAGTATACAACTCATACAGTGTGTGGCATAATTATCGATCAAATACTGAAATACTAAATGATTAAGAAAAACCAAAATGAATGTGTTAACGACATAGACATAGATTTGTACTGCTGAAAAAACTATATAGAAAATGTGAATATGGATGTTTAACACTGAAGACGTTTGTACCATGGGGGTGAAGAAAAAAGGCTATAAATAGCCTATTGGAATAATGTTATTGTTGTTACTGTGAAACAGTCTAACTGTCCTATAAATGTAACTAAAAATAATAATAATAATAATACTAATGTACCATTCTAGCCTAGAATTATTCGTTTATAAATGTATTAATGTGAATATAAAATAAAATAATGAATTGAATAATGGAAGTATTGCTGAGTGTTATACTGAAAAAATTTAGATGTTAGGTACACAAAATACCTGGATCTCAGATATTGAAACAAATAATATAGATCGCTGTAACAACTGTTTAATATAGAAGACCCAGTGATACATAATCCATTATATAAGGATATTAGGAGGGAGGGGAGGATGGGATAAAATATAATATATAACAAATGCTAAATTATTAGTGAAATAAGGATGATGATATAAGAGATTGGGAGCTAGTGAGTGTAAGTGCTGTGAAAGTAGTGAAATTATCTAAAATAGATATGTAGAAATCCCTTTAGGGGTATTTGATAATTATTAATAACTAATTCTAATTCAGATAAATTGTGGTGAAGGTGAGTGCACAGTCATAAAAACCTGTGTGCGCATGTTGAGGGGAGGGTATATCAATAACAAAAATAAAAAGTGTTATAAATTAAAAGCTGCCAGATCAACACATTCATTAAGGCCTTCTGGAATCAAGGTGTGTAGTTTGTGGATACAGAAAGTCTCCCTACGTCTAAGTAGCAATAGAGCATTATGGGTATTTCTAGATATTTTATCAATGGGTAAAATGGAAAATATTTTGGAGATTCTCCTGTGAGCATATGTGCAATGTCTTGAAAGACTGTGTTTCAAAAACATATTCCTCACTTTGCAAATGTGTTTGCTCCAGCATTTCTTTATTTTGTCGCTAGTGCGCCCTATGTACTGGACCCCACACACACGCTGTACTAGATAGATAACGTAGGTAGATTTACATGAAAGGTGTTTTTTGATGGGAAATTTTCTCCAGTAAAATTGGACTGAAAAGTTTATGTGCCATCTTTGACACATTTACACATGCTACATCTAGATTTGTGGTATTTAAAAAAACACATTTGGGAATAAAATTACCTAGAAAAGTCTTTTTAGGGACATTTGTTTTGTTTAAGGATTTTTTTTCTCTTACTATCTTACTTGGTGCCAATTTATTTTTAATCGTAGGGTCTCTTCTGAAAACCACTCTTGGTTTAGAAGATATCTGATTTTTCAAATAAGGGTCATCATGTAAGATTGACCAATGTTTTGATATTATTCTCTTTATCGCCCAATGGTGACTTCTAAAACCAGTAACAAACAGCGGTGTGTTTGAAAGATCAGATGCCTTCTTAGTTATCACATCCTTCTTAGTGGATTTGTGTATATTTCTGATAAAATATTTGTCCCTATCGTCATTTAGGGCTCTTAGATACCTTTGCTGGATAAGGTCTAAAAGATACCCTTTTTCAAGAAATCTCTCTTAGAATTTTGGATTGTATTTCATATTTATCAATGGTACTACAATTTCTTCGTATAAGTCTAAATTGTCGGTAAGAGACATTTTTCTTCCAACTTGGGTAATGATTGCTATTGAAATCTAAAAAACTATTACAGTCGACTTTCTTAAAGAAGGTCTCTGATAATATGTAGCCTGATGTGGAAAATGATATGGTCAAATCTAGAAAGTCTATCCTAGTGGATTGAATATTACGTGTGAATTCTAAACCAAAATTGTTCCTATATAGAGCGGCCATAGAACACCAGACTTGCCCCCATAGGAGAATTGTAAATTTTCTTCAAAAAGTCCCATATAGAGATTAGAGAAACTGGGGGCAAATCTGGTGCCCATGGCCGTACCTTTAAGCTGTAACTAATAATGTCCTTGATTAAAATATTTCTGATGTAAAATAAAATGGATCAATTCACTAATGTAATTTTGTTGTTTGACAGGCATATATATACAGTATATCTGTTTTGAGATAGAATTAAATAACTAACATCCCTTTGACGTGTGGAATGTTTGAATAAAGTGAACTCACATCACTGGTGATCCACCAGAGATGGTCGTCAGTTTTCACAGATCCTAAATTTGTTAATTTAATCAGGAGATCTGAAGAATCTTTTATAAAACAAGGCAATGCTATTACATGTTTCTGTAAAAAGGAGTCAATGTAGGCTGAAAGGTTGTCCGTTAAACCCCCGATGCCAGCTATATCGGACATCCAGGTGGATTTTGGGTATTCTTATGCACTTTAGGTAAGTGATAATATAATGCAATGTTGGGATCTTTTGGATATAGGTAATCCCTTTCATTTTTGGTGAGAATACCTTCATCTAAACCTTCTTGTAATAAAGAATACAATTTTTTGGAAAAAAGATTAGTGGGATCAGTATTTAAAGTCCAATAATAGCTGGCATCGTTGAGGATACGGTCAGCTTCTACTATAAAATCAGTGACATTTTGGAGGACTTTCTCCTCCTTTATCCGC